>NW_012150840.1:8969759-9113502 GCF_000956105.1 Propithecus coquereli
AAAAAAAAAAAAAAAAAAAAAAAACAACCAGAAAACAGGACCTGCAGGCAATTCATACCCACATTAAAGTTTGAGAAGTACTGTCTTTTATTCTACGATGCCATTCCCCTTCTAGGAGGCATCCTTAACATGCACATTGAACCATCTCCAAACTATCTCAGGCAGAAAAAGATCGACCTTAATTTTCAAATGAGATGTTTTTGACATGAAGATATAAATATTCACTTATGTCTTCTACTCATTGGTTCTGAGAATGATTAAAAAGTTTATCTAGATAACTTTAAAGCAGTTGTAAAAATGACTGACACTTCCTTCTGATAATAGCAAAGTATGTTGTTTTTTGGTGAGTAAGGATTAGGTAGTCCTTGGGAAGCATATGTGTTGGGCTGATTGGAAATGCTCCTATTATTTATTATGAACTTATTTTGTGTTTGACACAGTGATAGGTATTTTATATACTTACATTAATCCTCAAATAATGTCATTTAGGCGGGTGTTTTTATCTCCATTTTACGTGTGAGGAAACTGAGACTCAAAAAGTATAGGTTGTCCAGAGTCACAGTAGTGGTTAGAGTTCAGCCTGCATTATAGCAACACAGACATCAAAATGCAGTGGTTGAGACAAGTGGCTCTGTCCTGAGGGGACAGGTGACCTGGGTAAGAGGTATCGGTGCTCTCTGAGGTCACTCAGCTTTCCGGTCCCATGCTGCTTTGTCACCCCAGGATGTTATCCATATCCATGTGGTTGGAGCTGATTCCTGCCTTGGGAAAGGGGAAAGGGAAAGTGAAGGGCATGCAGTTTTCTTATGAAAACATAATCTGGAAGTTCTACCTATCATTTGTATTCACATTCTATTAGTCAAAACTTGGTCACATAGCCACACCTAACTGCAAAAATAGGAAGAGAAATGTGGAAACTTGGGGAGTTATTTACTAAAAGGAAGAAAGCGAATGGCTAATGGGGGAAAATTATAGGCTCTGCTGTAGGCACCTAGCTGATTAGTGGAAGAGCCAGATTCAAACCCTATGACTAAAACCCATGATCTTCCCATCACATTTTTCCGCCACTTCTCATAGTTGACAGTGAGTAAATGTTTGTTGAACTGAGATAGATTGAGATATCATGTGTAAGCCTTTTTATTGTTTGAAATTATTTCTTCCTTCTCCCTTGCCTCCCTGATTACTTAAGTGGTTCTGCCCAAAGTGTCACTATTTTTCATGATGTTATTTTAATGTATAAAACAGAAAACTGCTATTCATCTTTCTTCAGTAGAAATATTATAATAATCTACCAATTATTAGAGGTTCTGTAGAACTATATGAGATGTGATAATGGATTAATGATACTTATTTTTTAAATGACCAAATAACTATTTCCTTTAAAATAGGTGTAGTCTTAGGGGAATGCCATTGCTCAAAACATTTTTCACATTTTGTTTTGACTGACATATTAATCAGCTCTTGCTACAATATTGCTTCATGACACCACCGTCAAAATCTCAGAGGTATACAGCAAAATTTAACTCATGTATATGTTAGTCTCCAGGGGGTCAACTATTTAGGCTGATCCTAGCTTGCCAGCTCTGTTTGAGATATCTCTAACCCTTCTTTGAGATAGCAGACTAGCATGAACTTATTTTTCTCTGGCAATGGCAGAAGCATAAGAGAACAAGTGGAAATATTTGAGGGTTCTTGAAGCCTAGGCTGGGAACTGGCCCAACCTATTCGCTAGCCAAAGCAAGTCATATGGCTAAACCCATGGTCAAGTACCACGGAAAATGTTCTACACCTTAATTAAGTAAGAGAAAATACAGTCACATGGTAAAGGACTTGATGAAAGACAGGGGCCAACAAAGCAACCCACCATTGCTTTGCCTTTAGCAAGCTATTTTTCGTCTTATAGTGACAGAAAATCTTTATGGGTAGCTTTGAATTCCTTTCTTTTTTTTGTTGTTGAGTAAAAATAGCTATGTTTATGCTTAGAATAAGAGAATCATACTAGATTTATCTTTGAGCAGAAAGGTAGCTACTTAAGCATATAATACAAAATAATGAGATTTTGCTAGAAGAATTGGTTTAAGAATATGGGATTTGGTGGCAGCATAGTTGGAATAAATGTATAGCCGTTTAAGATGACTACTTTAAAAGGAAAACACTCATTTGCACATTTGGTTCTATAATAGTTTTTTAAAAAATAAACCTTATGACTTATAGTCATATGTTACTACTTTGTTTCAAAGTGGGAAGAAGGGTAAATAGAGTCTAATCCCCTGATCCTTTGACTAACCCTGGAAAAATATGTTTTATTGCAGATTCTCATTGCCAAGTCCCCTCTAGCTCCCTTCATCTCATTTGTCTACACCATCAAGGAGGAAGGCCTGGTTCTTCAAGGTAAGGTCCTTGGATCAAGCTATTTCTTTAAGCTGATTATGCTCAGTGCTGTCCATTGCGAGTGGTAATTACTGCTGTGGTCCTGACAGAAGCTATTTCAGGACAGAACCAAAGGCCAAGATGAACTGGCCAGTGATATTTACCGTGATAAGATCAAGAGATTGGCATTTGTGGCAAGAATGTGACAGAGAAGACTGAGGTGGGGATGAGGGAGAACTATAATTTCAAAACAGAGTGAGAGGCCAGGCGCGGTGGCTCACACCTGTAATCCTAGCACTCTGGGAGGCCGAGGCGGGCGGATTGTTTGAGCTCAGGAGTTCGAAACCAGCCTGAGCAAGAGTGAGACCCCGTCTCTACTAAAAATAGAAAGAAATTAATCGGACAACTAAAAAATATATAGAAAAAATTAGCCGGGCATGGTGGCTCATGCCTGTAGTCCCAGCTACTCAGGAGGCTGAGGCAGAAGGATTGCTTGAGCCCAGGAGTTTGAGGTTGCTGTGAGCTAGGCTGACGCCACGGCACTCTAGCCCAGGCAACACAGTGAGACTCTGTCTCAAAAAAAAAAAAAAAAAATAGAGTGAGACAACCAAAAAATGGGGATCAAACCAAGAAAACTAGGAAGTACCAGCACCCCAGTCCTCTTCGCAGATTCTGTGGAGTGAACTGGTCCATGAGTCTCTCTCCCACCAGTGTGGAGCGGCCAGCTCAAGGAACTGGAGAGCCTGTCAGGGCCGGCGCCTACAGGGCACTGTGTCATGGCTTCATGGGCCCTATTTCCCTGGCTGCTTCTGGTTACTGTGTTTCCTTTCCCTGTGCTGAAGTCCTGACAGGGCCCTCCTGCTGAGGACCAGGCTTTGTGGATCATTATCTTGTGACATGGGCCTGGGACTTGAAAGGAGCTCAGTTCTTGCTCAAGGTGAAGCACCTCAAGGCCCCAACCTGGAACTTACTGATCTACAATGGTTGTTCATTCCCAGATGCTGGATACTGTGGTGATAAGGAAAGACACCTGACTACAGGTCTTTCCAGAAAACAGTTAACGTGAAGGAGTAAATTCAAATACCATTAAACTTAGAAGAATCACCTCACAGGGTCAGATGTCCAAAACTGCTTTGTGGATTAAAAAGGGTCCCCTTAGAAGTGCTCAGGATACACATCTGTCCTCTACTGTCAGGCAGGCCCTACCCACAGAGATGCATAGGTGCACATCTGGCCTGAACCATATTGCCATTGCTGTGGATGGGAAAAATATCTACCTTGTAGGATTATGTAAGTTGAGTATTTTTCCCAGGTTTGTGAAACAAGGCAGTCCCTACAATATCCCTGTGGAGACATTGCATTGCGAAGATCTAGCTGGGATTCTGTGGGGCAGGACAAAGAGTTCATGCTTCTGACTGAGAAACAGGCTGCAGCCTTCCCTTTCCTTCCCCTTCCAAAATGTCTGCTTCTTAAGGGACTTGCACAACAATGTGTTTGTTTGGCAAAGCTGAGCTCCACAGCAGGGACTCTTGGGTCCACGAAATTTGGGGTAAGAACTACTGACCTTTGGCTCTTAGCCTTTGACTTATGCTATCCAAGTTCCTTGGTAAATATTTTTTTTTACAATTGCAAATATTGTTTTCTGACAAAGAAGCAGAGATTTTAAGACCAGATTAAGCAAAGCAAACAGCAGGCCCCTTTGTTACATACTTTCTGAGGGTGTATAACTAATAAGCAATGAGAAAGCTGGACTTTTATTTACCCAGTGCACAGTGTAGCTTTCAGCTCTTCATTTTTAGAGGCTTTCTTAAAAGATTAGAAGTCTAATAAATAGCAAGTTTAGATGAAGAGTGCAAGAAATCCTATGGAGGATTACCAGATAATTTCAGGAGGGAAAGTGTTAGTTCTGCTCAGATGGCTTCTATTGAGAGCCTTGCTATGATGCTTGTACCTTGATCACTGGGCATTTTGTGAAATAGCATTTTTAAGCCTGGTGTAATTTGGATAACTTTTGGGATAATATTTGTCAGAACAAGATTCACTCAGTTGCCTTCTGATGCTCATTGCTGAGATCGTGATTTTAACAGGGAAGAGGAAGCTGTTTAGAGAAAATAGAGACTGGAAATACAATGAGTTGGTAGAGGTTAAAAACTGCAAGGAATAGCTGTTAGAAAAAGTTGGAAAACAGGGGACAAGGTAGATTACTAAAGGAGGCTGACCTGGAGCTGTGTGTCTAGGAAAGAGAAAGTCAGGAAAATATCTTATGATGCAAGAACCACAACCAGTAAATAAACTGCCTGGAAGACCTCAGAACCTCACCTGGTTGCTTTCTAAGTTGTTTTCTCTATTCCACTCCCCCAAGCTACACTTCCCTCTCTGAGGTTTTCTGGAGGCAATAGAACCCTTCTGCTCCTAGCAGCAATGCCACTGCAAACAAACCTCTTGGCACTCCCTGCCTGCTTGCTATGTGCTCCCAAAGACTTTGGGAAAATGAAAAGGAGATCTGCTCCCCCAGAAAAATGGGGTTTCGTCCTTTATTGGAAAGAACCTTTTGATTTCAGTTTCAGCTCTGGGGTGATCCTGGAAAATCTTCGGAGCCCTAGTTCTGTCAGCTTGAAAATGAAAATATTAACCTTAATTTAAGACTTCAAAAACTGCATTGCAACTCTTTGGTGGGTTGTGAAATAAAATCAATGAATCACAACCAGCATTTTAAAAAAAGAGCAAGAAAGAGAAGAAGAAGAAATAGAGAATAAAAAATATCAGATTATATCACATATTGTATCATTTCATAAAATATTTGTTGTACGATTATGTGTGTACACATACACATTATGAGTTTATGTATGGGGGTTGCAGTATAAAATGTTTTTCTTACTTAGACTGTAGTAACCAGCCTGGGTGATCTCAATGGCCTTCTCACTTCAGCCTTATCTGATTCTCCTAGGAGATGATGTACTTATCATTCACTTAGCTCAGCACAGTTGTACCCTTGAGATCTACGCACACTGGAACATAAAAGCTTATTTTTTTCCCCGTTCTTACCAGATGACTGAGCTAAAAGACACCTGCACAATTCCCGAGGTTTAAAGCAAAGAAACCCTTGATCTATGGGCTGTAAACTTGGAAAGGTACCAGCAGTCAAGGCCAAGAAGCTCTCCTTGGTGAGGGGTTGCTCTGGCAGGGTAGCCCCTAGCTGGCATGGAGGTTGGCACCTGGAACTCTGGGTGGGATGTGCAGTCCATGTCTGAGGGGCTTAGAGACAGAGAGGGGCAGGGCTGGAAGAGTGAGGGCAGCTCCTGCGCTACCAGCTGAGAGAGGCTGCCAGCCACTGCCGCTGACATTCAGCCTTAGGTAGAGCTGCCTGCGTGGACTGGTGGGAAAAGCTACCCGTGGGGGTGGGCGGGGGGCTGTTAGGAATGTGGGAACGATCCCTCAGTGCCTTTCATCCCTTTGCAAGCCCCAAGATTCCTACCGGCCTGTTAGCCAGGGGGTTTTATAATACCTGAAGAACTCCTGAGTGCACAAGCAGAGGGAGGGAATAAAAGGTGAGGACAAAATTCGATTTACCAGCTCCACAGGCCATTCCCCTCACCCGTTCTCAAGGATTAGGATGCTGAGAACAGTCGGCAACTGGGGGCCTTATTCCCTTCCCTCCCCTTTGTTCACTGAGATGGGAAGGACAATAAAACGGCAGGCTGGAGAGACTGAGGGGCTGGTTAGAGATTTCTCAGGCTGCTTTTTGAAACACTTGAAGGAGCCGGTCCATGCTATTGTTGTAGTAAAATAGAAAGCGGAACTATTCTCCTTTTGCAAAAAAAAAAAAAAGAAGAAAAGAAAAAGTAGAAGAAAGAAAACCCACCCTCCCAGCATCTTCAGGAGGCTAGACTCAGGGCATTAGCATGGTAATACCATCCTGTTAGCATCTTCTTTGTCTGGGATTACAGGCTCTGGTGCCTGCACTGTAGATGCTGGGAATACTTAGGCCCCAAAGGAGAGGGAGCTTATAGCACCAGCTTCCTCAGTGTTCAGACTCGCAGAGGGCCCAGGTCCCAGGCAGAGAGTTCAGCCCTTCTGTACAACTGAAGTGGGAAAGGTGGGGTGGGAGGAGGATCTCATGAATCCATTTTTTCTTTTGTCCCCAGAGTTCACCATGAAAGTCCCAGTGCCCACCAAGTGGAAAAGCTTAGAGGTTTGGCTAGCTTCTTAGAGTGAGGCTAAGGTTACCGGGGCCTAGTGGAGAGGAAAAGGCTGGAGCTGGCCTTGGAAATCAGCTTTAATGGGGTGGCCCATAGAAGCACCTGGCTGCAGAAGGGAAGGGAGAGTTTACAGCAAACCTGACTCGACCCACATCTCTCTAGTGGTGTCCTTTGTTTCCCCAGCAAGCCCCAAATGTTGTGCCACCCAGAACACCGCTGCGACCCAAGGCCAGGAATAAAGACCCTGTCAATGAAGGCAGCCAAGCTGTGTCGCTGATGTGGTAGGGGGCCTGGGGGAACCCAGGTCCTGGCTCTCCTGGTGCCGTCCCGGTTTTCTTGGGGCTCGTGGGAATACACGCCCGTGGACTTGGTGAAGCAGATCCTAAAGAAGGAAGAGGTTGATCCAGCAGGGCCCCCCTAGTTGACTCCTTTTCCTCAGGAATCTAGGGAGCGTTTGAAAAAGGAAAGCCACGTTGTTTTGAACAGGACAGAAGATGTTTTTATATTGTTTTTACAAAATCAAGCTCAGGTATGGTGGGTTGAATTTGGGTTCTGGTGCTGTCCGCTACTAGTTTAGGTTTTAATGAGCAGCATAAACCTTGGGAAGGGACCAGGGAAGCTCAGAGGAGACCAGGGCACCCTGAAATAGGTGCAGAGAAGGTGCTGGAAACAACTAGTTTCCCTTTTCTTCAACTGCTTAGTATAGGATCCAGAAGAAAACAGAAAACAATGATTTTTTTTTAGAGCTGGAAAGCTATGTGCCTCATCTTTCTTGCTTTGCTTTTATAATCAAGAACGGTTTGTTTGATTGCCTTTTGAAGCATATCGGGACAAGTATTAATCTCCTCTATTTGTTCCCTTGTCACAAACTTGGGTTAAATTCTTCCACCCCATTTTTTTAGTCACTGAGCCAACTGGGTGATTTATTGAAAAATTCTTTTCCCCCAAATACCACCATTTGAGTTCATCAGATTTCAGTTTCAATCAGTAACCCATAGAAATGTTTTATGCCTGCTGGACTCAAAGTGACCCAGAAGATTCTCAATGTTTCCATCCCGGTATGGAGGTGTCTGTATGGTAAATATCAGCCACATACCTGGCACAGCCTGGCATTCTTGTGGGAACCTGGGCAAAGAGCCCTGGAATTCAATGGAGCAGAGAGAATGAACCTTTCTCCCAGAGGTCACAGAGAAGAGGGCAGAACAGGGGTGTCACATTGTGCTGGGGTGTCACACTGTCCCGGCCTGCCAGGTGCCACTGCAGTCTCAGAAAGTTCATCTGGGCCAAGGCATTGTCCTTCACTCCTTCCGCCTGCCTCTTGTTGTGGGGCTTCCCGGGGAAAGGAGGAAAGGACTCCCAGCTGCCCGGGGCTCTTCTCTTTTAACATCCACTTTACACCGCTCCCTCCATGGCACCGTCCCACATTGGCCCTCTGCTTGGCTCACTTCTTTTTCTTCGGCTATTAGCCTCAAAGAGAGATTTTGTCAATGTGGAAAATATTTTTAATACAGAATACAGAAAATCCTAAAAGAAAAGCCATAAGTCTAACACCCAGAATTAACAAATGTTAAATTTTGTCCCATTTGTTTCAGATTTTTTTTTTTTTTTTTTTAGACAGAGTCTCACTGTGTTGCCCGGGCTAGAGTGCCGTGGCGTCAGCCTAGCTCACAGCAACCTCAAACTCCTAGGCTCAAGCGATCCTTCTGCCTCAGCCTCCTGAGTAGCTGGGACTACAGGCATGCACCACCATGCCCGGCTAATTTTTTCTATGTATTTTTAATTGTCCGATTAATTTCTTTCCATTTTTAGTAGAGACGGGGTCTCGCTCTTGCTCAGGCTGGTTTCAAACTCCCGAGCTCAAACAATCCGCCTGCCTCAGCCTCCCAGAGAGCTAGGATTACAGGCATGAGCCACCATGCCCAGCCAGATTTTTTTTTTTTAATTACAGGAATAAAATGTGACTAACTTCAAAACTTTCTCCTCATCCTGCACTCCTCCCCAGAAGTAAAAGGTCTGCAGGGTTTGGTATACATCCTTCCCCTCTGTTCTTAAAGACTTTTCTACATATATGTGAATCCATACTTAATGATTCCTTTTAAGTGCACTCTTAAATTTGCATAAATGGTTTATTGTATACATTATTTTACAACTTGCTTTTGTCTCTTAACATTATGTTTTTGCAGTATAGCCATGTTGATACACCTAGATCATGTTCTTTCACTTTAGGTATCCACATCCATTGTATGAATAGACCACATGTTATCCACTTCCCTAATTATGGAAATTTAGATTATTTGTAAGTTAATTAATTTCATCGCATGTGTCTCTCAATATGTAGATATGAAAGTTTCTCAGGTATATGTCAAAGATGGAATGACTGGTCGAAGGCTATGCACATTTTCATCTTTGCTGTATCTACCCAAATTGCTCTCCAAAGAGGTTTACTAACTTACAATCCTTCTGGAAATAGTGAAACAATTTCTATGCAGCTGTGTATAATTATAAATTCACTGTGTTTCCACAGGCAATCTTCCTATGCATTCTTGTGGATGCCTCTTTTGTCTCTGCCATTGGAGTGTAAGCTTTCCATAACCTCTAGTGGGATCTTCTGCACAGTGTGTGTGCTTTATGTATGTGCTTTAGGTTAACAATATATAATTTCCCAGAAAAAGAGCTTTTAGTCTTCTACATCACCCTAGTTTTCAGGTGAGGAAACTGAGTTTCAGAAAGGTGAAGTGATGTTCACAGCCTTAGAAGTGGGTTTGTAGCCCTTCCCAAATACTCAGCCTTGGCTCCTAATATTTTAGAAAATCAGAAATGGGTTCATCCTTACATCCAACTTCTGTAGCCACTTATCTCTCAGGCTTCATGGACCTCTGTTGAGATACTCCAGGCCTGTCCCGAATCTTGAATCTTGAAATTCTAAGCTAAAATGGATCAGTCACACTGATACAACCATCCTTTAAGGCACTCCCTGAGTGTAATTTGGTTATAAGTTTGGGTGTAACCACAACCTAAACTAACAGTGGTGTATAAGGTAGAGGTTTACTGCTTTCTCACATAGTACCGTAGGTCCAGAGTTGGTATGGCAGCTCAGCTCTACATGTTTGTCCAGGGACCCAGGCTATTGGCTTGCTGCTCCGCCATATGTAGGGTATTGCCTTTGTTGTAATGGTCCAGAATGGTTCAGCATCGTGCCCTCCATCCAGGTAGCAGGATTTGTGTGGGATAGAGAATGGTGGGGAGGGAAAGCATCCCTTTCCTTAACCAGAAGTTACACACATTATTTCTGCTTATATGATGTTGGCCAATCTATAGAGGTACGGCAAGAAAGGCTGAAAATGTAGTCATTAATCTGGGTGGCCATGTACCCAGCTAAACCTTGGGAGTTCTATTGTCATGAGAGAAAAAGGAAGAATGAATATTCAATGACACAACCCTCTCAGAGGAGGAGCCCAGTTGCAGAGATTAGGCCCCAGGATGTAATAATACACACCCATGATTGGGCTTGTTACATAATAGAGTTATACTCTTCAAATGCAGCATAAATATAATGTGTTAAAGATGCCATCAGAACCCTCCTTGGTTCCAGAGTTTAGAGCAGAGGTGTAGAATTTCACAGTCAGTTACTTTACCAAGGATCAGCACACAAAAATCTTGTTCTCCCCACCCAAAACAGAATCTCCTTCAGGCAGTAACTTTAGTATGTGTTTTGCTATCGTGCAGTATGCAAGAAGCTTGAACGAGAGCTATTAGTACACATTTTTTCTCCAAAATATTTTTCTGTTTCCACTTTTTTTTTTTTTTGAACATGGAACAAAATGTTAGAGAAAAACTTGATTCCAAAGCCTGGACGATAGTTAGACTGGATTCACCTCTCTTTTAGAACCTGGCAGCCATTTGGCTATCTTTGCAGAGTTAACAATTTGCATTTATGAAAATGCCCAAGTAACAATATCAAAATATGTGAAATCAATTCAGGTTGTTGATTTTCTTTGAAAATCTCTTCCAAAAGTACTTGGTATTCTTTCCAGAATATGATTTAAGCTCCATTTCAGTGAGTTCAGTTCAGCAATTATTTGTTGAGCATCTATTGTTCGCAAAGCATGGTGCTCAGAGCTCTGGGAATATGAGGTTGGAAAAAAAAGTACCTTCCTTTTAGGAGCTCAAAATCTAGTTAGGAGAGATGTAGTTAAATAAGTTTAATCTAAAGCAAACTGTGACACCTATTACTAAAGTTCAGACAACGTGCTGTGGAAGGATAAGGGGTCTAGACTCATTCCAACTAGGATGACTTGAGGAGGGTCCCTGAGAGTATGTGAGACTTGAGCTGGACTTCAGCTTGGGAATACTGATGAAAACCAAATTCCATTGTCTCTTGAGAGAGGCAAGTTTCTTTTGCTGTTTGAGGGTAGATTTGGGGACACTGGGGAACGCTGATTAGTGACGAATGTTCGATCATGCTGACTAATGTGTTCTAAATGGATTGACTCAACAATAAAGGGAACATTGAGAGTCAAGAGTTCAGATCCTGAATTTCACTGTGCGATGAAGTGTAAATCGCTTAGCTTCTTACTGCTTAATTTTTTTGTCAATTAAAATGTGCTCATGATGACAATCCAATAAGTCACCTTGACGAGTAAATGCTTTACAAACCTCAAGATAACAGAAATGCTTAACAATAACCCCCAGGACAGGCTTATGCAACCTTGGGTCATTCACAGTACACACAGAATCAGAACATCCATCACATGCTGCTTGCTAGCCATGCGAAACTTTTATTTCCTCACACATGCCATGAGAACTGACAAACAGTGAACTGCACTCACAAAAACTGACAAATAGAGGAGCTTTTGAAAAATCTTACTCTCTACCTACTGGGGCGTCTGTGTCTTTCTACAACAAATGTCGCCACAGAACTAAGAGCTTGCATTGCATACACAGCTCTTTCTCTTTTTTGACATCTCCCCAGCTAGACTGCTTGAGAACCTGGCCTTCCATGTCCAGATGTTTACTGAATTCTGAAGGCCCCCCAAAGAGCCCAAGTTCTTTTGTTGCTCTCCGAATCATTTCCCACAGAGACTGACCGATGTCCTGAAGGAGCCCTTCAATAGGAAGGATGAATGAAGGCTGAGGAAGACATGACCCCCTGAGGCTTGCCCACATCCACCCTAACAAAGGGTCTGAGGCGCAGCCTTGTAAGGAGTGTTTTGGTCAGCAGCGTCCCTATGAGAGGCCAAATCTCCCCCACAGGGCTGCTTTCAATGGCTACCATCATAGTGGAAGTATTGGGCATTTGTTAAGGGCTGTGGTACGCTAGGTGTAGCACAAAACATCTAAATCATGGTCCCCTGCCTTTGTGAGGGCTTCCTGGCTACAGATGGCAGCTGGCTTTCTCAGGGGAAACTTGGGGGTAGTGGATAAAGCCGAAGAGGGTCTTCCATTTCTTTGGATGACCTCTTCCCACCCAGTGCAGCTAGTCTCCCCTTTTGTCTGTAGCTATCCAGGGGTGCAAGACCTTAACCCACACCTCTGCTGTGCTTCTGAGTGTCCCTGGTGTCCTGGTGTGCAAGGCGGGTGGCTCTGTGGGCAGTAGCTATGGAAGAGGCCTGCTGCTGTAGGAAAAGTTTCATTTAGATTGCTGGTGGGAAGTTAGTGCATGTCATGACAATATTTTTTTCCAAACTTTCTTTCTCTCTCTCTTTTTTTTTTTTTTCCTTTTAGGCCAACAGAGGCCATAGGGATACTGTGACCTTTGTCTAGAGCTGATGGGGGCGTGATTTGTGAAATAAAACAGGACCATGCTGCTTGGAAGAAGGAAACGGAAGCCAACATAATGGGGATTAATTAGTTGATTGCTGTTGAGATGGTAACAGATTTGCTCCTGGACCATTGAGCCAGCGATTTCAGACCTAGCAGGGAAGGTGAAGATGAAGAAGCCTTTGTTCAAGTCTCTAGATGTGTAGGGCTGAGGGCTTTGCCGCCATGGGATGTCAACAGCCATAATAATAATAATTTGCACTTATATAGCACCTTTCAACCAGGCACCTCAAAGCGGTTTAACCACATTAATTAATTAAAGCCCACAGTCCCCCTGGGGAGAGGAGGAGGATGACTAACAAGATTTGTAATTACAGGAGGGAACATTTCCGAATAAAGTATTGTCTACCAAATAAAAAGAGTAGGTGTAAAGGAATTGGGATCTCCAAAGAGTAACTGATTCAGAAATGAAGTGATGGGGGAGGCTGGGGGCGGTCGTAGGCATGGGGGTCTGCCTTGTGCCAGAGGGAGGCCGAGGGACTCAGAATTCACTGACAGGTTCAGATCCCGCCAAGAAATGGAGCATGTATGGTATTAATGGCATTTGAAGGTCATTAGTGGCATAACTATTGTAGTGTAAATTCAAGTTTCATTGGTATATTGTGTATATCCCAGTGGAACAAAGAGAGAGATTCATACAGAATTTAATAAAGGATGAAATGATTTCTTTAGATTTAAAGCCCAAAGCTGGGCCAGTCAATTAGCAAACAAATCAAGTGGTGACCCATAGGATAATTTAGTCGTTTCCAGTAGAACACCCAGCCCACCCACTCCTACTGCCATGAAGCTTCTCACTGAAGCATCAGGCTGTGTTCAGTGCAAGGTCTAAGGGCTTCAGCCCCTTCAAAGCCAGGCATTAAATCTTTCCAGCCTTTGGCCTGCGACCCCTCTAACCCAAGTTGTTAGTGATCTCAAGCTGTCCTCTGTAGAATCACTTTCTACCTGCTCCCCCTTCAGAAGATTTAAGTGCCTTATGGGCTAGAATCAAGTCTTATCCTATTTTGTGTCTCCTGTTAGCCCACAACAGAGTGCTTTGCACAAAGTGGGTACAGGTTGATGAAGAATGGTTGAACGACTGAGTCCTTCAACAATTCAATATTTTTGAGCACATACCAAGGAGAAACTTGAAAACAATAGGATGTGTGCCCATCCTTGAGAAATGTATTACAAGGAATGGGAAAAGACTCATAAACTACTAACTATAATGTAAAGCAGAATCACAACCAAGGCCTGTGCTGCAAGAGCAAAAGGAAGAGCGTCTTACCAGCTGGAGTGAATCAGGGAAGGTATTCCTGGAGAGCAAGCAGGTGTGCTGGGCATTGGAGGGCAAGAAGGATTTGGGTAAACCTGGAAGAGGCTAGGGAGGCAGATAGTCCAGGCTTTGGCCATGTGTCTCTGAGTGAGCTACATTTTGAGAACCTGTGGTATTCAAAAAAATGTTTGTGAAAACCAAGGTGAGTTTTTGCAACCGATTAAATGTATATTTCCTTGGAATTCTTATGACATGAATTGGCTAATTTCAAACATCAAGAGATTATTTGAGAAACTGGTGATGGGGTTCAGGATACACTACCCCAAGATATGGCATGTTGGCATTTGAGAAAACAGCAGAAGCAGGAAGATCACTATCACCTTCCCCTCACCCCTGTTCTCCTGAAGCAGGTCATAAAACCTTCATTCCTAAGGTGCTCATCCTACACCCAGAGGAAAGGAATATCCTTATCTGTGAAGACATGGGGACAGAGAGAAGAATATGGACAGGTCTTGCTAAGTTCCCCCCAGTTTATTACCATTAGATCATACTCTTTTGTTCTCTAATCATATTTATCCATAACTGTCTACTTGCTACCAAACCTCAGCATAAAAATACGCAGGTTTTCCTATTTCTTTGGGTCTTTGTTTTTGAAGGCTCCCATGTCATTTAAAATTTAAATTATTATGCTTTTCTCTTCATTTGCTATAGAGCCTTAGCCATGAACCTTGCAATAGGTAAGAAAAAGATGCTACTTTTTCTCCCCTACAATGTATGGTGCCTAACATGGGGTGGCTGAAACACTTCACTCATTCTGGAGCCTGCAGATGAGATCCTGGGACAACTGACAAAAAGCCAGTGAAATAAGAATTCTTAGCAAAATCGGCTGTCCCAAACTGAGACAGAGCAGGGACCTCACTTGGGGGCCTGGCCTGCCAGGCCCCCAAGCCTGGAAATAAAGGAAAAAATCTTGAGATCTTTTAAGGGAAATTCCAGACACCTAGCTAGCCTTGAAAAGTAGATGAGCAACCTGCTAAGCAAGAAGATGTAAAATAGTCTCCCAAGCAAGCCAGAGTCACAAGGTGTTTTGGTTCCCTATAGAAACCAAAAGATAACATCTTAACATATGTTATTGAGTTATTTTTCAGAAACCCCACCAGATGGAAAATGCTGACCACTATCATGTAGTTCCTTATGGGGGAACTGAGGACTGAACTCTGACCTTCATTCTCTGTTCTAAATTTCTTCCTGAGGGGCTTGGACAGAGTCACACTCACAGGCGAAACCTTAACATTCCTTTCTGCTGGCCCCAAGTTTTAGACAAGGCTTTGCTTTCTTAACCAGTTGCTAATCAAAGAATCTCTGAATTTACCTATGATCTGTAAGCTACAGCTTCAAGATATCTCACCTTTTTGGGCCAAAGCAATGTATAACCTCTGTGTATTGATTTACAATTTTGTCGGCAACTTCTGCTTTCCTGAAATGTACCCCTGCCTTTTTTAAAAACTCTAGCTTGTGATCCGTCTGGGAGTTCGGGTCTTAAGCATTAGCTGCCCATTCTCCTTGCTTGGTGCCAAGCAATAAATGCCTTTTTCTTTCACTACAAATCTCAGTGTCAGTGTCTGGCTTTACTGCACTGGGTAAGCAGACCCCAGTTGGGTTTGCTAACAAGATTCCTATCTGTAGTGCTCAGTCAAGAGAGGAAAATAAAAGTTTCTCCTTATCCCTTCCTTCCCAAATTCAGATTAGCAGGAGCAAAACATTTGTTTGTATTGTGACTCTCTGGATAAATTTGATTTCATAGTTCCCATTTGCTATTGATCCTTTCTTTCCCAGGGACAGCTATCTCTTTCCTTGTTTGTCTCGATTTGTGTCCTGATAACTTGGCTTGATTTTCTGCCTGTCTGGGCACACAAGTTGTCAGTTTTGTGTATGTAGGTGGCCAACTTCACGTTGGGGTCCCCAAGAATGTGGCCAGAGAGAAATGTGGGTTTCACCCCATTTGCAGCTATCATAACAACTGTTGTCAGCTCTCAGAGGGGGAGCTACCTGTGTCTTTCTTCCTTTTGGCTGTCTTTGGGAATGGTTCTGGATCTTGGGAGGGCTGCTTCTTTTTGCATCTTCTTTTGAGGATGTTTCTTTTGTCCATGGTTAAGTCATAAAAGGCTTATTAGTTTTGGTTCTGAGTCACTTAATAGGTACTTTGGGTTTAAAAGAAGAAAAAGGTAAATAAATGTATATGTTCTTCTCTTGTTAATCTGTCTTTTGTTATAGATATCTCAGCCATGAACCTTGTGACAAGTGAGGAAAAGATATTTAATATTACTTTTTCTGCCCTACTTTGGGCAGGATGTAACTTCTCTGTAACTCTTAATTTGTTCTCTCTTCACTTTCACTGTCTACCAAGAAAGAAAAGCTAAATAGTTCACACATTAAAATGGATCACTCAAAAGTGTTTGGAAAAAGTAAGAGGAAGACATATCCCAATCCCAAATGTCAAAGATTAAATGGCTTCCTCCTTGAAACTACCTTTTTGACCCCAGGAAACACTAAGACAATACCCTACACCCAGTGATTGACAAATCAGTACAGTACTCTCCTGCCCAAGGCCCACCAGAACTTTTTGTCACAAACCACACTACAGGGACTGGCCCTAAGCACCACCTCTGCATATGGAGCACTTGCTGCACGTCTGATGCACACTTTGCACATATGAGCTTTTCTAATCCTTCTAACGATCTTATAAGGTAGGAGTTTGTATTAGTCCTTCTTTACAGATGAGGAACTGAAGCATGAAATGTTCAATCTTTCGCTGGAAAAGATGGAATGTGGATTTGAACCCAGGCAGTCCCTCCCTCCTCTCTCACCCCTTGCCCATGTAATATTTCTTTTCACAGCTATTCTAATCCCTCTTACTCATCCTCAGTTTACAAAAGCACTCAGCACAATACTATACACACAATAGAATGGAAACTTGGGGAATATTTTCCAAATAAAAGAAACACTAGCAGCAAAGCCAATAGTTTGATCTACTCTGAGCAGTGGCTGCAGAAGGCCTGGGCAGTGGTGCTGAGAATATGCTACCTCACTGCCATCTTCTCTTTTTACCATTATTAAAGATTAGGAGACATGCACAGGAAAGTCGCCCCAGGGAATGTTCACAAGAAAGAAGACACAGGTGGTATTCTTCCCCATGAGATGAAAATCTGCCAAGCTGGTACTACCCATGACATGCTAGTGAGGCATCTTTTATTGTTAATTACTTTTATTGAAAGTAATTAATGATGCAGTTTAGAGATTTTTTTTTTTTAGATGGGTGTATATATATGTATATGTGGGAGGGGGACAAAGTCCAACTTTGTCTCTGTAACTGTGCTAGCCTTCCAGCCATTCCATTGAGGTACTGCAGTCCTGGTGAAGATTCAGAAGGGTGTGGTACCCATCCACTTATAGAGTAAACATTTCTGGACTAACCCAGAGAGGCTAAACTCTATGCATAATGTCTTTTGGGTTGTGTTGTGGACAAAGCAAAGTTACTGCTCAGAGACAGGACTGTAAAAGTTTGTCCAGTAAAACCAGGCTTGCCAAATGAGAATTCTGGAAATGGAGGATAATGATTAGGTAATGGGGGACAAGTGGGTGAAGGCAAGGAGAAGTGCAAAATTATCTGATTCTGGCCTAAAAACTGTGGTCTTAGAACCACTTGGAAGTGATGGAAGGAAAGTGCCATCACACTTCTCATCTGAACTAGGTCCTAAATATGGGAGAAAACACACTGCCTACTTCTCTGAATTTCAGTGAAGACAGGGTCAGATGGAACACAAAATTGTCCAAGAACTTTAAAGAAATCTGGGAGGAGAGAAAACTGATAAATCACTGGGTCCAAGTCAGGACAGACTTGGTTTTGCTGCCTAACAAACAACCTCGTAAAATCTCAGTGACTTAAAACAAAGTCTGTGCTTGTCTGAGACTCTCCAGACAAGCCTCCTCCATGTGACGACTCAGTACTGCACTTCAGTATCAACAGGCGCTTCCACAATCACCACAGTAGGGGAAGAGTGGGGTGGAGGAGCAGGGAGAGAGAGAGAAAAAGAGAGAGATTGAGCATTGGTAACTAAGTTCTTCCTTCAAGAAATGACACACATCACTTCTACTCTCATGGCCAAGCAGTCATGCAGCCACTCCTAACTTTAATGAGAGGGGAAAGTAAAAACTTCCTCTGTATTTGGAAGAGAAAGGGGGTGTATGTTAGTGAACACTTGTAATGTCTGCCATATACTGCTATACCCAGCAGGCTTGCAAGTGTTTCCTTCTTTCTTATTCACTCCTTACATATACCTTTCCCTTGTGTTACGTGGCGTATATCAGATCTATGGGGTAGAGTTGAGGAAGGGAGATCAAATAGTTTTGCAGCCCATTTTAGTCCACAGGTGACATTTTTGAAACAGAGGAGTGCCCAGGAAAGGCCAGTTCACTCTGGATGCTTTTCCCTTAGAGCTGTCAGACACTAATAACTCTGGGAAGGAATGATGGGTTAAAGGGGGCCATGGCCTGATTTCAATAACGTATTTAAGATAGAACAACTAGTTTTGAGTTGCTCGGGACCAGTCTGTGAAAAGGCTTTTGGAAATGTGCCCTTCTACCTCCATTCCCCACTTTGTTACCAGATGTGATGCAAATTCCCTCTAAGCCCTGTTACTTTTCCAGAAAGCTGCTCTCCTTGCCGCAGAGAGAACAGAGAGAGAGAGAGAGAGAGAGAGAGAGAGACAGAGAGAGAGAGAGAGACAGAGAGAGAGAAGGAGGGAGAGAAAACCAAAAACTTTCCCTTATTATTCTTCCAATAATGAATTCCTGCTCTGAGTGGGCTGCCTCCATGTGTTTTCAGTCAAGTGCTGATGGAAGCCTTGCTGGGGGATATTTCCAAGAGGCTGTGGACATAAGAGGTCTCATATTGACAAGAGCTGCTCTTTGTTTTCCTTCCACTTTAGCCCTCCAGAGCCCTGAAATCAGAGATGAGAAATGATTCATGAGCTCTTGCTGGTGAACCAACATGGCTGCCAAGCCTCTTTGCTCCTTTTAACCAGGGGGAAAAAATTGTGGTTTTAAAGCTTTTCTCAGATCTGTGGACCCAGATTTTAGTGACTTTTAAGGGACTTTCTCAGACCAAACCAGTTCTTTATAGATGCCAAGATTTCCTTTCTTCAGGACTAAAGCATAGTCCTGGCCTACTGACATCATAAGAACAAAGGGAAAAATTAGGCCACACCATTTCCTGCCTAAAACCTAATCTCAGGTACACAAGCTGCTTCCCAGTAAGCTATTGGTAGGCCATACTTGCTAAGAGCCAGCCTACTCATTCTCCCCAAAGCAAGTGTCTTCAGATAATAATTCAGTTTTCGACCGAACTAAATGGAACTTGTACAAACTTTTAGTTATAGTTGGGCTGTTTGCATTAGGAAGAAGAGTCTCAGTTACCCTGGTAAAAGGGGACAGGTGTTGTTGAGGATATAGGTGGCGAGGAATTGGAAAGCTTTTAGGAGAGGAGACAGCCCTGGGAATTCATTATCCTGGTTTCTCAGCTTTTTTCTGCGTGTCTGCCCAAGGCTAATCTCTCCAACAGACTTGTCCTGCATACTGTAGTTCTGCTTACTCAAAACTTCAGTTTGCATATGGCTTGTCACGGTGTCCCCTCAGCCTTTCAACTTAAGTTCCCATTGGCTTTTTACCTTTGTTAAAACTCCTAAGAGAGAATCTGATTGGCAGTTTTATCTTAGTGTTTTGTCTCAGACAACATCATTGGTCACTAACCAGCCAATCAGTTGTGGGCTGAGGAAGTCCCTGAAAACATGGCTGCTTAAGCAGTAAGACTAATGGGCAAACATCTTCCAGTAGAGGGACTATGAGAGGGTAAGACCATGAAAAACACTAGTGTACTTTTATACCCTTGAATTGGATTGCTGCAAGCATACCTCCTCCTCCCAGGCTTTGGAGAAATTTCCTTTTCCCCAAAACCAGACATCAGCAAAAACAAGAGAAACGTCCATTGAGGAACCCTGTCAGAGCAAGCAAGAAGATATTCTCTCTTCACTAATCCCCAAGACCTCCTCTGACCCCTCAAGGATCCCTAGTCTCCATCCCTGACCTTGCCTTTCCCCAGGCCCCACCCTCAGGTCTTGTGGAGCCCTGGTCCCAGATTCATGACTAAAAAGTCCCAAACAGCTTTTAAACTAAGGTTTAGAACACAAAAGGATTCAGTCTGGATCAAGTTTTTGCCAACTGTGTTCTCCCAAGAGGCCCAAAGCTCTTCATTAGAAGTTATTCACAAATCGTCATGATGTTTTTTGGAAGACTAGTCATGTGTGGTGTTGCCCTATTTCAAGTGAGTCAAAAATCATGCTTTGTCTGAATTCACACATCAACCAGAGGACTAGGGGAAAAATTGAGTTATGATACTAGACTTTACCCTTTATTCATTAAATACCATTACATTTATACCTCATCTGATGTCTAAAAGCTAAACCCAAACCATCTGCTTTCAAATTTCAGTAATTCCATATTCTTTTCAGTGGATACAAGGCTAGGAGTGAAGTAGAGGTGAGTCTAAACAAGTCTATGTTTCCTTGCCCTTTCCTGAGCTCTGAGTATGTCAATATTGATTACATCATTGGTCAAACTTTGTCCTGTCACTGACACTTTCATCTACTGACTGAAATTGCGACATTTCCCTAGGAGCCTATGATGGCAGAGAGGGTAACTCTGACGGTGTTCCTAAACCTGCTGCTGTGGGATTCTAGAGTCAGCTCCTCTGGATCACTTCCAGATCCCTGCTCAACCCATTTAGTATCTGAGGTTGAAGTCTGTTGCCATTGGCTGTCCTCTGGGGCCAGAGAACCCTTCTGGGGGTTCTGGTCTAGTCTAGTCTCCCATGCCAACACCATCATCTAAACTCCACAGTCATTACCAGTCTAACAGCTTGAAAGTTGATGCAGCGATGAAGCAGAAGCCAGTTTGGCTTTCTCCCAGTTCTCTATGCCCCTCTGGAGTTAATCAGCAACCACCTATCTTTGTGTCAATAACATAAGCCTCTCTAGCTAGAACACCTGGTGGAAACCCATAGGCAGGTTTAAGATGAAGCAAATTTTGCAGTAATTAATCTGACCTTTACTCTATTTAAGCTGCACTCAGAATATCCACACAAAAATAGCTTGCTAAACCCCACCAGCTAGCTGGATGGACCTATAGCTCTCAGTGCTCCTTAAGCCACCTTGGGTTTTCTAATGTTTTCCATGCCCACACTTCAACTCCAAAGTCTGTGAACTTTAAGCAATATCTCCCTATTTCACGCACACACACAAAGAGTTTAGTGAAACAGCCCGAGTCCATCTTACTGGTAGAATTCTTTAATGGCATCTCCCCAGCCCTTTCCTACTCTCCTCATAGACCATCCTGATGGTGGTGTTCACACCACCGGGGAAATCGTAGACCGTCTTAACTGGGATTACCAACACCTACTCTTAGTGGCTATTGAGTGTCAGGTGATTGCTTATTCAGGGAAAGGGGGAAAAGGGATTGACAAGACAGAGGGCATATAAAAAATAGTTTCCTGCTGTATTAGTCTGCTCAGGATGCCATTATAGAATACCACAGACTGTGTGGCTTAAACAACAAAAATTTATTTTCTCTCAGTTCTGGAGGCAGTCTCTCAGTCCAAAATAAAGGTGGCAGCAGGTTTGGACTCTCCTAAGGCCGATGAACACTTTCTCTTTGTGTCCTCTCATTGCTTCTGTGTGTGAACTCCTAGTGTCTCTTCCTCTCTTTATAAGGACACTAGTTCTGTTGGATTAGGGCCTTACTCTAATGACCCTTATGACCTCATTTAACCTTAATTACCTCCTTTAAAAGGCCCTATCTCCAAATATAGTCACCTTAGGGATTAGCACTTCAACTATGAATTTTGAGGGGACATAGTTCAGTTCGGTCTATAACTGATCCTGCCCTTCTGAGTGGGAGAAAAGCAGATATTGGCCAAGAAATGCAATTATGACTGTGCAGTTTGAGAATTGCTAAGACAGGGAGGATACATGAGACAGGAAGAGTGAAAAGATGGATGGATGGATGGATACATGAATGGATATTTAGATGGAAAGACAAATGAATGAATAAATGACTTTGGTAGTGTGTTGATAGCACCAGGACAGAAATTACATTTTGCTTCTTTGGGACTGTAGTTTTTTACAGTACAGGGGTTGCAAACTCAAATGCTCATGCTAGCCAGGTAACAGAGTGACAAAAAGAGGCCTGGTGCAATAATAGGGAGTTATAGGGACTGATAAATTAGAGAGAGCATGCCTTGTATAAAGGGGCAGCAGGTATTAACAAAGACTCTCTCTTTGGCCAAACTTGAGTCATGTTCCCCTGAGTCCTCTTTCTGATTATGCTCCGACCTTGGGCTCTGTCCTTGGCACTGTCCAATTTTAACAAGAATTCTGCTGAGTCAGTTTAGCAAATATTCCCTACCCTTGGTATTTGATCACCCTCGATATCTGATCAAATTCCTCCTTCCCCCATTCTCAATATCTTATCCCCCTTGCCTGACTTCAGTAAGAATCCCCCCTAGCCTTGGTGTTTCTTGATAGTCATTTTCCATCCACTGAGCCTCCATCTTGCTCCTTAGTGATACATTTCCACTTTTGCTTATTGGATTCGGAGTTGAGCCCATCTCTTCCTGCTACTGCAAAACCCTATTGTACTGTCCCTTCTTGAATAAAATCTCCCTTAAGGTCCTTAATAAGTGTCATGAAAAATTTGTAACAGTACTCAGCTCCAGTCAGGTGTTGTCTTGTGGGTTGCTGGCCTAACTTCTGATTTTACAAGGGAAGCCAGAAATCTGGATTTTCAGATGAAATCTTTCCTTAAATAGACCTTGAAATTCAAAAATTATAAAATACTATGTAAGCCAAAGAAACACATATATATTCTGAATGTATGCTGGGGGCTGCCAGACTCCACTCTTAGTATACTAGAAAGATATTTATAATGTCATCACATGAGGATGTAGGTATTTATGAGTTCCGGCTCATGGGTGGACTGCCTGGGTTCGTATTCCAGTCTACCACTTATTAGCTTTGTAATCTTGGACAATTATGCATGTAACTCATAGAGCTGTTGTAAGGATAAAATTAGTTCATGCACGTAGGTACCTAAACAATGCCAGCTGCTTAGTAGGAAAGCAGTAACTGTGAGCTGGTAATACTAGCTAGTATCATGAAACCTCTTGGTTTCCTCATCTATAAAATCGGGACAACAGTTGCCTTTCCTATCCCCCAAGGGATTGTAGTGAGGGTGAAACAAGAGCATGTATGAAAGACCTTGGAAAAGTATGTACATTGCTAAGAAATACAGCAGGCATTACTTTTGTTACTATCCCCGTAAATGAGGCACAGCCTTTCCCAATGCAGGGCTGGGATCCCTAGGAAGAGGAGCAAATAGTAACCCCATTAATGGTTGTTTTGTTGTTCTTAGAATTTGATAGTTGTTCTTTTTTTCCTTTTTTTATTATGAAAATTTTAAACATTCAGAAAAGTAGAGAAAATAGTATAATGAACACCCAGATACCCTTATCTAGATCTAATAATTATTAACATTTGTCATATGTGCTTGACTTGGTGAGTTTTCCTGGCAGATATATGAGAATGGAATGTGGCAGAGATGTGGTAAGGAAGTGGGTGAATTAAGGCATAATTGTTGGTGCTGCCTGGGAGAGCTAAGGGCTTTAACTACCTCAGCCACTACTTATTTTTTCAAGAAAGCAAGTTCTAATCAAGTGTGGATGGTTGCCTGTTGGATAGGACCCCAGAGAAGGGAATTTTGTGCAGGGTAGTTTGTTATAGACAATAAATACATTGTTATCACCTTAAAGAAAATGGTATAAATGGGATAACAGAAATGATTTTATTATTTATAAGATATTAATGTATTGTTATTTTTAAGGTTTTAATTTTTTGCGAAGAAAATATATTTGTGTATTGCTCATGCAATGGAAAATTAAAAATTTCTGGAGAGACTTTCAATATGGAAATATCTCTGCCACAAAGAACTCAGGAGTTGAAATTGTAGTGGATCTGAGAGAAGTCTGGTAAAATCAGTAATAAAAAGAGATGTCGGTCACTAAAAATGAAAGGTTTCAGAAGAAGCAGAAACACTCAGATTCAAAGAAAGTATATGCTAATTATAAATGGTTCCTTTCTGGTAAAGCATCTAAAAGATTCTCTAAGACATATTGCCCCATTTCTCAACATCAACTATTACTGCATTTAAATGCTAACGCTTCTCCCTGGAAAGGATGTCTTACAATGTGAAAGCAACTAAACTTTGCTCTAAAATTCTATTATTCAGACTCCTCATTAATTTAAGCTGACATTCCTCCTCAATTGGGGCAAATCATCAAAGCTTTATTGTATTGAGAACCTTGAATTCAGCAACAAAGAGTGTGGGATATGAGGGAAAACGTGGGGAAGGGGAGAGTAGAGAGCTCCCAAGGCCAAAGAAGGGAGGGGAGGAGGGAAAGCCTGCAGGAAGGCCTGCAGAGGGAAAGATGGAGTGTGGACAGGAGGAGAGGAGAAGAGTTAGAAAAGGACTCAAATGAACATGGTAGAAGCAAAACAAGTCTGCAACTTTGAGATCACAGATTTTTCTCCAGAGTAAAAATGAAAAGGGAGCTAGGATATAGGAAAAGGGGAAACATTCCTTTTCTTCATTTAGGTGCCTCTCTAATCTCCTTACCAATGGCACTCTGCCCAGTGGCTCAGTGCCTGCCAGGAAGCCCACCCTACAGACCCTGAGGCCTGGAGCTCCAGCCCTGCTCAGCCCTCAGTGTCTGGTCAGGTTGCACTTCCACCCCAGGCCCCAGGGTGCCCTCTAATCCTTTCTGGTGTGATTGACTGTGGGATGTAGGATGTGGGATATACTAGGTGGAATGTATTGGGTTCATTGTTGAGGCATAAGGCAAGGAAGGGTCTTTGAAATGTGAGGACATCGTCACAAACTTTCATTTACCGTCTATGATTTATCACTAGAATATAATAAGACTTATAAGATGAGCTTTAAAGCCTAGGGAAAACCAAGTTCCTTCAATGTGTAACTTTGATAAATAAAGTATTAATTTTAAAAACCAAAGTAGTCCCAGACAGTCTTTTCTCTGCACCAAAACAATGCTCAAGGACACAAGAAACTCACACAGACACTGTGAAGCAGACAGCTCCTAGCGTCCGGCAACCCATCTTAGTCCAAGCTGGGCGAGCTGCTAGAATTCACTCCCCAGCCCAACACCTTCCAGCTCTGGGTCCTCAAAGAATGCCTACAAACTCCCTGAGTCCCAATTTCCTGAGGTGTAAGATGGGAATAGAGATAATCTGCCTAATCTTCAAGCCCAGGGGCCTGTAAGGATGACAGTGTAGAAAAAAGGTTTTCCAACCTTCACAGAAGATCTGAGCCTAGGTTACTGCAATGATGTCTCCAGTTTTAGGACACAAATCTGATCGTGCCATTTCTCTGCTCAAAACTCTGAAGTGACCTCCTTTTCACTCAGGCTGAAAACAAAGTGTCCTTCCGCTGGCCTATAAAGCTCCCCCTGCATTCAGCAGCACCTGCTTCTCTGTCTCTTACTGCTCCCCGCTTGCCTACCTGCCAGGGCCACACTGTCTCCTCACTCTTCCCCTGTCACCAGGAACACCTTCACCTTAGGGCCTTTGTACTTCCAAGTCCTTTGCTGGAATGCTTTTTCCAGACAGCACCATAGCTGACTCCCTCACCAACTTCCCCCAGATAGTGGGGTGACTCCCTCACGTCTAAGTTTTTGCTAACCTGTCACCTTCTCCATGGGACCTACCCTGGTTAAAATTGCAGGCTGCTCTCCTTACCTCCATCCTGCTTTATATTTTCCCAAAGCATTTATCTCCATGCAGCATAACAAGCAGCTCACTATGCTTACCCTTCACTTGTGTGTCTTCCCTGCTGCAGTACAAGCTCTGGAGGGCAGTCATCTTTGGTTTGTTCACTGATCTGTCATAAACACCTGGGTTGGATCTTTCTTAGAGGTCCAGGATATAAAACCAATCAAAGAAGGGCTACTCCAGTTAAAGGGAGATATGAGCTCAAAATCTCTCCCACCATGCCTGCAGGCTGTCCATGAGCAAGTGCCAGAACTGCTGACATTTGCTCTCATGTGTGAAATCAGTTTTGAAGCTGTAAGGTGCTGCATAATGTCAGGTCCAAGGGTCTGGCACAGTGGTTTGCACACATCAGGTGCCCAGTGGTACAGCTAATAAGGGGAAGGGAACTAACATTTGTTGAGCAGCTATTATATGCTAGGCAATGTCTGTGCCCCGTGTACTGTATAAGTGATCTCATGAAACTGTCAGATCTTTTACCATTGTCTCTCCCTTGTATTAAGTACTCAATAAATGCTCATTTATTTCCCTAATGACCCTCCGAGGCAGGTACTATCATCCCCATTTGGGAAGGGCCCCAAGGTTCAGGTTCAGATAGCTTGCTTAATGTCATACAACTCGTGAGTATCAGAACTAAAATTTAAATTCTTAACAGACAAGCTCCAATCACTGATTCTTTGAGAGAATGTAGGTTAGGCCACTTCTCCAAGCTTCCCTGAAGCAGATCTGTCTCTTGGCTGCACCAGGAGATGAGAGGAGGGTATTTCTTTCTCCACCTGGGCTCACTTCCTCCCTTTGTGCAGTTGGCTCACCTGGAAGGGCCTCCTGCTTTTGATTAATGGATCTGCCCTTCCCACCCCTCTAACCCCCACTGGATAACCCGAGTTAGCAGCAGTTCATCTTGAATCATAAATCAAATTCTGAAAGACATTGCAGCTTTGTGCTCAAGATCTCTATAGAATTCGAATTCTTTGTGAAGGTCATTTGCTTGTGAGTAGAATGATGCGTTCATCAAGTCTTTCCCTTTAAGAAAAATCTAGATGGTATCTGCTGGTCTTCCCTGCCCCTTCCCCCACAACAAAACAAAAAACAAAACAAAACAAAACAATAGCCCTAGTTTATCCATTTGTTGTAACTAGAATTCTTCCAAGGACCTCATACTCAAGTTTCCACTCTGGCCATACTAAGGAAAAGCCCCAATCATGTTGCCTCTTTACGTAGATAGAAATCATTTAGAACTAACACATTTATTGTGCTTTCCATATGCCCACTATTAGCTGGGATTTTATTTTTTAGGCATTGCTGAAGTGTTGTTGCATGCCAGCTATTTACACTGTGTAGGGACAAAACAACCTCATGTATGCCCCAGACCTATTTTATGAATAGTTTATGGATAATTCCCAAGTTCCCAGAACTCTAGCCCTGGGAGAAAGCATCTCCATAAATCTCCTAATACTTTATACCATGTTAGATTCTTGGGAACTTTTGAGTTTGCTTCAGAATTGCCTTTACAGGCAATTGATGAAGTATAGATGTCAGGCAGGTTTTCATTTTCTGGGTGTTTTTATTTAATCTAGAACCAACAGTGGCCTTTAGAATCAGATTCTCCTTCTCAGAGACTCTTTCTGAGGTTTCATGTTCACGAACTCCAGATTGGAGAAGCTCAGGGTTCAACTGAGTGCCAGAAACAACCAATTCCATCAGTATTGCTCAACTGGCAAAAGGGGTAGTTCTTCAGTTGTGTGGGACTGTCCTGTGTACTGGAGGACATTCATCCTTCAAGCCTCATCCAGAAAATTCCAGGAGCATCCCCCAGTCACTGTGACAGTCAGAGGTGCCTGTAGGCAATATTCCAAGTACCCCCAGTTGAAAGCACCAGCAAGGGTATCTCTGAAAGATGGTGAACTGGAGGCAAACACCACTAAGTTCTGCCATCAACGAGGGGTTGAGTCTACACAGGCACCTTCCCTCCCAGTGTAAAATGCTTCCAATCCTTGTTACCTTTGATGACCTTCTTTGCCTTCAAGTCTTGTCTTGATGAACATTTATTTTAATCTCTGATTTCTGCCATATAAAAATGGGGGCAGTGGGAAGGAGAGGAGGAAATTATTGAAATTTCCGCTGGGCTCATATCCTCCTAAGAAATATTCTGTTCTCTGGAATGACAGTGAACCCAATCAAGTTAACGATTGGGAGAGTTTACTAAATGTAGGTTCCCAGGCCCAGCAGTCAGTCTGGGATAAGAGATAGAAACAGGGACAGAAATAGATGGATTCACCAGGACCCCAACATTGGTCTACAACCAGTGGGTCGTCTCCACCTCCACCCCATGTCAGTTCTGACTTCTCTGTAGATCCCTGAGTACCACTCATCTGCCCTCCAAGGCATAGTGGGTTCTCTCTGATTTCTAGAAATATCGACATTTCCTGTAAGATGAATGTCCAGAATCAGGATCTTCTACTAGAGCAGGGATTATATAACTCCCTGGGCCCTGGAAGAGCATGACTGTTTATCAAGAACCATCCAGAGAGGCTGCCAGATGAATCACTGTCTGTTCTTCTTGCTCTGCTCCTTTTTTCTCTTGGGCATGATTACCTCGCATGCCAACGCCCAAGTTCACAGGCCATGTATTCCAGCCCTGCATCCTGCCTGCCCCTTTTGCTGGGAGTGCTTTCTGCAGCTCTCAGTGCATCCTGTTTGTTCAGACCCCTTTGTCTTCCACTGGTGCAGCGGGAGAGAGGATTCCTCCGAGTCCCTTTGCTTTTGGCTTTGAAATCAGATCCTGGCACACCTGATTACACTCAATAGCTGGAAATGGTAAGGATGTCCGATGGCAGAGGGCTCTTGTTTTAAGCTCTGCACGCCAGGAAGGCAGGGGGCTGGGACTCCTCCTCCGGCTGCACTGGAGGGGGCAGGATGCTCTGGCAGAAAAAGCAAACAGTGTAACTAAAGGGAAATTCACTTTAAAAGGACCTCAGAGCACCATCAGTCAAGTGGCATATAAGCCTTAAGTGAAGACACAAAGTGAGGCTCAGCTCATTCCTATCTCCTGCATCCCTAGATGGGAAACATTTAATTCCTGGCCAAGGGGCCAGGAGGGCAAACCTGTCTGTCCTGCTTTTTCTGTAGAAACGTTGTCTCCGAGGCCTTGGCAAAGTGGAATAAATAGCAACTTGCCTTCCACCACAGTAAAAAGCTCAGCAGGTGTTAGAGCATTAAAGGGCAGCCGAGATGCTGCCCTAACACACTAGTCCCGTAGCTTAGAGAGTCATTATGAAAATTTCACACAAAAGGCACAAAGAGCATCCATATGCCCATATCCGGCTTGAGAAATGAAATATTGCTGATGCAGTTAAAGCTTCCTGTGTCCTTTTGGTCCTGTCCTTCCATCCCAGCTTCCTTAGCAGTAACTGCTCAGCCGTTCACAGGCATTTTTTTATATGACCCAGTGGTGTGCACATCCCTGTTTGGGGTAATTGCTTAACCTTTTCGAACCTCACTGTATTCGTCTGTAAAAGGGGCTTTTGAGAAGATCAAAGGAAATGCTTTATGATAAATATTTGGCTGTTGTTCTTATGTAAAGGAAAAAGTCAGCAGAAAGAATTGGGTCAAAAGCAAGGCCCTTCCCAGCCTGCCCCTGACTTGCCCAAACAACTTCCTCTCCTCTCTGCAGCGATGTTCCCCAGATAAGCCATCTGTTTTCATGCCTCTGGGTCAATGTGGATGCTGTGCTTACTCACCTTCAATGCTTGTCCCCTGTCTCTTTCTTCAACACTGGGTTCCAATGTCCCCAACTCTGGGAGGGCCCAGAGGCAGTGACTCCTTGGTGCTCCCATGGCCCTATATCTCTGCCTGAGGACTTGCAGTGTGGCCATGATGCTCTGGGTGTGCCCATCCAGCTTTCTCACCGAGCTGCATGTGCAGCAAGGAAGGAACAGGGTCTTTTTTAGCCAGTGCACTGGCCCATTGCCTGCTGGCACATGGCAGGCCTGTGTTAAGCGAGTGAATGAATTCTATTAAGAACATTCGTGATTCATGGGAAGAGGTCTAAATATTAGCATTAACAGGAGCTTGGAAGACGTTGATTGCAACCTTCATGGATGACTCTGAGGAGTTCAAGTGCACGTATGAACAACAGTCCCGTCAGCAGACTACAACTTACTGCCCCAGTTAACACAGGGCAGTCTCCATGTCCCCATTTCTCCTTATGGGAATTTTTCTCTTTAAAATCCGAATCTTCTCCATTCTGGAAGCACAAAACTAAAAGCTCTCTCTAAACTCCTCCAGTGGGTTTGGAACAAATAGAATGGGAGTATGAACTTTCCCCATAACTGCAATAAACAACAGTTTCACCCGGGGTGGGCTTTGTGTGGGCCTTGAACATCTTTTTTTAGGTATCTTGATACTTGTGTTCTTTTTCTTCTTGCAGCCTTCAGAAATTCTTAAATATAGAAATGTGCAAACCTGTTCATCCTGCCTAGAAAATCCACTTTACTCCACAGAAACAAGATATTGGGAAACAGTAGTCTGGATATTAAGGTGTTCTCACCCACACCCATTGTTCTCTGCTAAAATGTTTGGTTGCTGCTGTGTAGACTCAGCTTTAGTCATGGGATTTTAGAGGATGTGTCTCAGAAGTGGGATCAAGAGCAAGCCCCACGGTGATCCACACCGTAAGCTGCGATGGTGCCGTGGCACTGAGAATGGCACACAGGTCTGCCCGGGACGGGATGGGAAATGGGAACGAGCGCAGGGGTTAGGCTGTGCGTGTGGGACACACATGTATGATTTTTTTTTTTACTGTTTCTTTCTTTTTGAAACATTTTTTATTTTTATTGAGGGGAAATTCATATAATATGAAATTAATCATTTTTAAATGAACAATTTAGTGGCAGTTAGTACATTCACAATGGTTTGCAACTACCATACTTTTCTAGTTCCAAAATGTTTTCATCACCTCAAAAGGAAAGCCCATACCCATTAGGCAATTGCTCCCTATTTTCTCCTCCTCCAAGATCCTGGAAACTGCCAATCTGCTTTGTCTCTATGGATTTACCTATTCTGGATATTTCATATAAATGAAATTATACAGTATGTGACCTTTTGTGTCTGGCTTCTTTCACTAGCGTGTTTTCAAGATTCATCCATGTTGCAGCATGTTTCAGTACTTCATTCCTTTCTGTGGCTGAATGATACTCCATTGTGAGGATATACTACATTTTGTTTATCCATTCACCTGTCAGTGGGCATTTGGGCTGTTTCGACCCTTTGCCTATTGTGAATGTTATGCTGCTATGAACATGCGTGTACATGTATCTATTTGAGTACCTGTTTTAAGTTATTTTGGGCATATACCTAGGAGTGGATTTACTATGTCATATGGTGATTCTATGTTTAACTTTCTGAGGAACTGCCATACTATTCTGCACATGGCTGAACCATTTTATATTCCTACCAGCAATGTATGAGCAAAGGTCAGATTTTATCCCTCTGGGAGTCACATTCTAACGTGGAATGAGGCCCTTGTAAAGGGCCGTGTTCCATGCACACACATAACTCACAGTCTCTATGTGAAGACACAAATTTTGCACAAACACGTGTACAGAGAAAGGGGAGAAAGTAGAGCTCTCAGCAGACAAGTTGAAGGGTAGTTCAGAGAAGTAGTAGACTTTACCCATCTCCTTGCTGAGCTATCCTTAGCTAAGCGAAAGGCAGACTGGAGATTCCACTGTCTATTATGTCTTCTTTTCACTTCTTCCCAGTTAGTCCCCACTATTACCCTGTTCTCAGGACTGCAAGGGCACAGTGACTTTCCCACCCCTGGCCAGGTTCCAGTAAACATTGGGGACTCTGTTAGTGTGTGATTCAGTGTTCAGAGCTCCCAAATTTGTGAAACTGAACTCTACACATGCTACTTGTCAACATCTGTGAGCCAGAAATAGGAGGAATATCTTCAAAAAGGAAGCTACAAACACAGAATTATTAATAGCAGCTATTGAGGGGAAAAGCAAGGCCACCACCAGAGCCCCAAGGAATTCAACTCATCAGAGGGAAAAGGCATAACACTGGCTCCTTTCTCGAAACCAGCTGAAAGGAGCTGAGACCTATGTTAAATTTATATATAAGTATCGTTTGACTGAAAGAATAGAAAATACTATTGTATTATGATTTTCCTTCCCTTACAGTCTGGTAGCTCAAGTGTCAGCAATTTTGGAGGGAAGGCCCTCCTGACAGGGGCCTGGGACCCTTAGGAGAATGTCCTTTCTATTTGACACGGACCTTTGTGGTTGAATAAGGGCCTGAAGGAGGAAACAGACAAGAGGGGTCAGGGAGCTAGGCCAGAGGGGCCTTTGAGAATATAGAGGAGGTGGGCCCTGGACCTTTTCTGTGAATGTGGCCTTGGGAGGTTGGCAAGAAGTGAAGATGAAAGGTGTGAGCGCTGAGAGAATAAATGCTTCTTACAGGGCTTGAAAGGAGGGAGACCCGCCACACAGCGAGTCTTCACAATTCACTCATAAGTCTAAGAGGCAAAACAAGTTTTGAAATCCCAACATATATGGCTAAGCACAGGAGGCCTGGGACTTAGCACTGATTTGAGTCCCCCGTTGGATGCAAAGCATTCTCGTTTTTCACAGGGTAGAAAGAACTTCACTCCCTACCAATAAATAAAGAATGAACAGCCAGATTTTCCTTTGTAGGTGTTGGATCATGCTCCCTTCCTGGGGCTAAGTGGGGAACAAGTGATGTTCCTCACCAGCCACAGGTAAGAGCTCTTATCTGGACTTTTTAGTCATAATCCAATGGGACATTTTGCAGAGTTAGTGGATGTAGTAGGTTGAATAGTGGCCCCGAAGGGATATGTGCAAATCCTAATCCCCAGAACTCATAAATATGGCCTTATTTATATAAAGTGTCTTTGCAGATATAATTAAGGATCTCGAGATGAGATCATCTTGGATTACCCAAGTGGGCCCTAAATCCAATGGCAAGTGTCCTTATAAGAGACACAAAGAGGAGGGGGCAATGTGATCATGGAGGCAGAGATTGGCATTATGCATCCCCAAGCCAAGGAACACCTGGAGCCACCAGAAGCTGGGAGAGGCAAGGAAAAATTCTCCCCTAGACTCTTCTGAGGAAGCACAGCCCTGATGCCACCTTGAGTTTGGACTTACAGCCACCCAGTTTGTGACAGTTTGTTGCTGCAGCCCTAGGAAACCAGTACAGTGGGGTTGCACAGAGGGATGAAGTGAGTGGAGAGACATGGAATCTGGTGGTCTAGAAAACTGAGGTCTGCTGCTGGTGTCTGAGGTGAACTTTCTTAAATTTTGTGCTAACAGGTCTGTTTCCTCTTGTGTTCCTCATGCATTTACTTCTCATGGCAGAAAGTGGGACTCATGGTTGACCCAAGGGCACTACTCAGAACTGAGGAAGTCCATTCAGACCAGGCATCTGTTTGACGTGGTGGTGATAATAATGACCACATTGTATATAATGTTTAACATGTGCTAGATACATCATCTCAATTAATCCTCAAAACAATCCTCAAGGTTGGTATTCTCATCCTCATCTTACAGACGAGGAAACTGAGGCTCTGATCATGTAACCTGTTCAAGGCCATTTGTCAAATGCAGGGGGAGCCAGACCTTGAACCCAGCTTTGCCCTGTGTTTGATCCAGAGCATTACAAAAGGCTCAAGCCCCACAGAGATTGCTGGGCCAGCATCCCACCGCACTCAGCTGCCGGATGAGAAAGGACATATTTATTTATGTAGCAGCACTGGCATTAGAGTTTCTCTTTGGCAGTGAGGGTTTGAGCGATGGATTGATTGAGATTACAGTTGCTGAGATGACCTGGTTAGATCCTGTTCACAGCAGATGGATGGCAAAACATCTGTGTTCAGGGGGAAATGTAGTCAGAATTGGGACCAATCAAGTTCCTCTCAGCCCCAAGGAGTATTTCCTCCTTCAGCCCCTTATTAAACCATAAAGATCCATGTCTAATAGAAAAGACATTCTCCCAGGGGTTCCGAGGCCCCCGTCAGGAGAGCCTTCCCTCCAAAATTGCTGACACTTCAGCTACCAGACTGAGAAGAAAGGAAGATTATAATACTCTGAGGTCCTCTCTCTGCTCTCCACCATGCTGGGAAAGGAGATGAAACCCCTAACCACGTGGTCTCTCTAGTGTGAGAAGCTGGACAGTTCACTGCTGAGTTTGTTCCCTGCTTTTCTACAAACAGAGGGCACATTCTGACATAACTCACTGCCCCAGCTGGAATGACAAGAGAGGACACTGGCAGCTGAGAAAAGCTCTGATGAGGTCTTTTCCTGGGGCAAAGTGACACTTTTTGGAGTCTCATCCAAATCCACAGACTGAACTCAGGTGGGATCTATTAATAACTCTCGGGGGTCTCTGTGCCTTTCACAGAGTCACGTTTCAGAGTTTTGGGAGATCTAGGCTGATCTCCCTCTTGCCGTGGGTTAGGCTGGGGTGTGGCCAATATGGCAGCTTCTTCCCTGTCCTCCCAGCATTCCGCGTTGGAGGGAGTTCAGCAACAGGGAGACAACCCACAGGCCTGCCAGATTTCCTCCCATGCAGACCTCCATGCAAGATAAAGTCAGGCAAGGCTCTGCCACAGGACAACAGCATAATAAATCCCCCTCTGGCCTCCTCCCGTACTTATTGTTCTATTACATTTGTTTTGAGTATGATCAAAAGGAAGGAAGAGCTCTGTGCTATCAGACTGAGGAAGAAGGATGCTCTCCTGACCGCTCCTGTTGCCCTTGGCCACCCTTATTTTAAATATGAGGAAACCAAAGGGCAACTGCAGCCTAACCCCGTCTGCATCATGAAGAGCAACTAGCCGAGGCCAAGGCCCCACCTGGCCCATAAGGGTCAGCAGCCCTTTGGGGCAGGAACTGGAAACAGGCCCTGGAGCAAAAGTTAGCTGTTGTTAACCCCTTGGGCTGAGAACTTAGGCTGTAAGGCCACAACTGTTGGAAATAACAGGCCAGAACAGGAACTTCCCAAGTTTGGCTAGCCTAGTGTCTACTTCTCAGAACAGTGAATTGCTCACGGTCTTGGGAAATAGAGTCAACTTCAGGACTTTTGGCCTTTCCTATGCCTACCCCAAGACCAGGCACAGGCATGGGGTGGTGTGTGACATCGGTGCCATGGCTGGATTCCTGCAAGGTACTAGAGCAGAAAGCACCAGCTTTCCTTAAGCTTCGTACTTCAGAGGTAGGAAGGGCGGACCTGAGTGTTCCTCCCCACAGACTTGCAGGCTCAGGCCGTTCCTCACCTCTCACCGGCTCTGCCCCGCTCAGCGCCCAGATCCTGATTCGACAGGTGCCTGGCCACAGCGTTCCCGGCACCTTTGTCTGGGCCGGAGAGGACATCAATGTGCTTCCTCAACCAGAAAGGTGGTTTGAGTTCGGCCAAAGCAGCCCAACCAAACAAGCAAAGCTGTCAGTTGAAAGATGGGGGCTGCTGGGAGATCACACGGCAAAAAATGAGAACCATTATCAGTCTCATCCCAGCCCAAAGGAGGGAGAGCCTTTGAAGCCACAGACAGGCTGAACAGAACTTTCCACCTGAGAGACGCTGGAGATGGGAGGTCAGGCTGCAGGCAGCCCCCACAAAAACTGATCAAAGCCTGCCGCAGAAGGGAGGGGGCGCACAGCTGCAGCCCCGACTTCCCCCACGGGGCCACCCGGGGCTTTCTGAAGGCAACCGGGCTGCCTTTGCAGGGGCCTGTGGGAAAACACAGCACAGAGGCACGTTGTAGCCAAACCCCCAGAGCACTGCTTGGAGAGGGAAAAATAACCCCTCAGTGGTCCCAAAAAGAAAAGGGATGGAATCAAAGCACACAAAAAATGCAAAGACCACCCACCTGATGAGCGCCTACCTTTCGGAAACAAATAATTCCTAGCTTCCAAGGCACACTTCTAAAAGAACAAACGGACTGAACACTCCACCTCAAACTCCGTGCACCAGGGGATTTGTGGGAAGCCGTGGCCTTGTGTAAGCATCGGAAGCTTAACTTAAAGTGTGTTAGCCTCTGCGGTGCCTAGTCAAGGGCTCCCTCACATCCGCTCTCCTCTCTGGGAACCTGAGAGACAACAAGATCCCTCATTTAGGGAGGGACTGGACCCTGTGTGGATGGCTTTAGCGTAGTTCTCTCAGATGGACAGCTATATCTGCCAGAGAACATTCTGGGGGCATCTTCCAGTGGGATCCAGGGGGATGAGGGCACCTGTGAGCAGGCTCTACCTTGGATGGCTGAGTGGGTCCTGCCTGGACCGGCCCCTCTGGGGCAGCCTCAGCCCACCCTGCCTGGCCTCCCCCTCCTCCCTCGGGCCTGAAGCTCTCCTCGGAGGACTGACACTTCATGGGGCCTGCAGTTTGATCTTTTCTGAAGTGGGTGCAGCAAAGCAAAACCATTTCCACTGTGTGCTCTCTGTCTCGAAACAATGGAAAGATCTTTTCTTCTTTTTCTTGGGAATGGGTTTGGAGGAAGGGTGGAGGGGGATAATGATGTGGAGGCCTTGGCGGTATTTTGGTGAAGGAGGAAACCGGTTGCCCAGGGGCCCTGGGGGAAACTGAGATGAGAAAGTTCCAGAACTGCTGGTTTAACTAGCTGACATTCTTTCCAAAAGGCATGAACAAGCCTCTAGGACTAGACAGAAGGCCTCAGGGAGGAGAAACAGACCTAAGGAAGAGGCCAAATGCTACAAGAGGAGCTCCTGTCCATCACTCACTAGATCGATATCTTTTTATTACTTTGCCCTGAGAGATGGATAGGGGGTTGTCTCCATTTTACAGGTGACAAAACAGATTCAGAGAGGTGACTGAGGCTCTTCAAAGACCCATATGGAACTGCGAGCTGGAATTCCACCCTCAGGCAGCCTGGCTCTAAACTTCACAACTTCTCCCACTCATCCTAGTCCTGCCCTGCCTCTCAGGGCTAGGAAGATGGTAGCGGATGTTCCATAAATATTTATTAAATTGAACTGAACTGAGCAGCCGAACACACAGAGGCCTCTTCCACCCTGACCAAGAGACTCCTTTGGGGGGTCCAGATCATGGAAAGAAATTCTCTGAGGCACTAAATGAAATCCTGCTCTGAGGTGCAAGGAATTTTGGAAATTAATACCTAATAAAGTTTACGTATTAAAAGAGGAAAAACAGAAGGGAGCTGGAACAATTTAAAAAGCAGAGTAGGTGAACAATAAAACTTCAAGGTGTTGTCGTTCATCTAGGCAGCACAAGGTGTTTACGGGCGTTAATTACACCTTCATCTCTGTGGCCCTTTCTGAGGCTGGTAAACGCATGTTTTAGGCATGGATGCATTCTGCTACCAAAGCTCGAGCAATTCTCCCGAAGGTGAACAGAGTGTAGAGCTGATCTGGGAGCATAGTCTCTTTCTGCAAACCAGCATTGGGTGCTGCTGTCTCCAGTCATGTTCCCTCACTCAGCAAGTGAAACCAAGGCCTTCGTTGAGTGGTTTGGGGGTTAAGGGGGCCAGAAGGTCTAGGAATGAAAGTGAGCAAAACCGACGAATTAGGCCTCCACTTTGGCCTGCACACAATATATTTAATAAATCCCCTCTTTGTTCACCCACGTGCATGTTCTTTCATTTAGGCATGTGTTCATTTGCGTACATCAGTGGGTTTGCTTGCTCACAGTCATAAGGGCGCTGAGGCCTGGGTTGGGCCACTCACTTTAGGTAATGCCACACCAGCCAATGAATACCTCCGGTGATGAAGGCTGGAGAAAGCTGTCTGGGTCGGGGTCCATCCATGAAGATCAGGAGGGAACCTGCCCCTAGTGGACTGTGGGACCAAGATGTGGAGGCTCAGACAGCTGGAGATGGGAAAGGGAACCTAAATTGCAAAGGAGTAATCCTTATTTGCTAGTTCATTTCCAATCATGTCATTTCTTGGCTTGAAAAATAATTAACAATGATAATAATAGCATATGGCTTTTTAATGGCTCTCCATTGCCAAATATCATTAAGTACAAATTCTTTCGCCAGACACTGGAGCCCATTGATGGGGTGGCTCCATCAGGGACCCCGGTCTTATTTCTTGTTCTTCTCTTAATTTCTGTGCAGTTATTTCCAAATTGTAAACTTCAGACCTGCAAGAGGCCATGGAGTTTCAGCAAGGGGTCCATAACTCTGTACACCACACCAAACATGGGCAGCGGCCGGAATCAATAGTATGTGAAATTCAGGCTAATTTGGAAGGGCTGTCAAACTTCTAGCAGTTTTTTGTCATTGTGTGTTTTCTTGGGTATTAAAGTTCAACAACTATTACGAGAAAGGGCCTGGCATTGTAGTTGTGGTTTCCAAACTGGGATCCCAGGAACCCCTCAGAGATTCCCTGAAGCGCAGATGGGGAAAGATGAGGATGGAGCAGGAGCAGATAGGAATACCGCCCGCCTCCACACACACACAACTAACTCATCTCTAACAAAGAAACTCTGTTTTTATCAGTTTTGTAAACTGGGATTTCTATTAAGATTTTGTTTGTAGAAAGGATTCTGCCAGGGAGGAGAGTAGGGTGGAGCTTAGGCTTTAGACAAAAGTGTGTGCACTTCTAGCCAGCCCCTTGCTATAATTCATGGGGCACGGTGAGAACTCTGTCACAGCCCCAGCGTGCACTGTGAGTAACCTGTGGCAAGTGGGTGATGTAACAGAACACCTTCCCTCTGGCCAGGTCCACACAGTAGGAACTCTGGGCTTGTTAGTGTCTTAGATGCATGAAGTCCATGTGGCTCTTGGAAATGAAAGATGAACTCACACATTAGCCCATCTTATTGTCCGTGCAAAGCCAGTGTTCACTTTGCATATGCACTGCTGAGAGAGCCCTTAGAACACTCACTACGGTGGGGGAGGGGTGCAGAATCCACTATATACCAGCTTTCCTTGTGGGCCAAAATTCCCAGCAGGGTAGTGGCCTCTCAGGGACCATTTTTATCTTCTTCAGTTTCTACCCACGTTAGTCTTTGCTTGTGTGGCTGGTGCCTCCCACCCAAGCTTTCAGAGAATATAGTTTGCCCCCAGGCAGCCTGGGCCTAGAATAATTGGAGTAATAGGAGGTGATGAAGCAGGACCTTGAGATAGGACTTCCAGAAATTCTTGAGCTGAGCCTCCATTCTCCCAGCCTGGTTTGAGACAGAGTAACAAAGAACTCCTCGGAACAGTCCAGAACAGTGCTCATTAGTGAGTGAGTGAAGCTCAGGCAAGAGATCGGAAGGAATGCCTTTGTTTCTGCTTTCCACCCTGCCACCCACACTTGATTTTAAAAAGCCACCTCCCGACACTCAGGCTCAGGGTAAATGCTACAAAACGGGATGGCAAACTTCTCATGACCTCCTCTCTGTTGCGTGAATGCCTGTTAAAGGCTCAGGAAAAACAATGGCAAACAGACCCAGGCCTGTCACGGCTGTGTTGGAGCCAGCTGGAATGTGTGCTTGCACACACACATACATGTACACACGTGGGAATATAAACAGCCTTGGTTCCCCAGTTCCTGTGTGCTGGGGTGTGCCGAGAGGGCAGAAATTTCCGTGTGTGTCTGGGGCAGGGGGAGCGCTGCATGTCTAGGTGCTCACATTTCTATGTTGGAGGGGAAATGAAGGGGAAATTTGGGGAATGGGTGTGTGTCTGCATGGGCAAATGTCGTTGTTGATGTGTGTTGGGGAAAATTGAGGGAAATTTTGTGTTTGGGTGTGTGTACAGGCATGGCGGGTGCCCACACTCAAGTGTGCAGGGCGGAGCGGGGGAAGCTGAAAGAAAGTTTTAAGATTTTGTGAATATTCTCAGTTAGAAAAAAATCTGGCAACTCCCCATACCACAGGTTGGTACACATTCAATGCTTGTGAAGTTCATTTCCTGTACTAGGTACCAGCCCTTGTTTATACAGGACACAAAATGTGATTGATAGCAAAAGCTCCACGTCCAGGGGTGAGTTGAGGGAGAGTGTATGTTGATAGGGTGGGGAAGGAGAGTAGATGGCGGTCATGGCCTGGTTTCTCTTGAAAGACAAATGAAATTAATTTTCATTATTAATACATAATTCCCTCCCATATATGTTTAGAAGGGAGAGAAGGTGGAGCTTCAATTTTCCAATATGTCCTCCTTCATTGCTCCAAAGCCATTTTGGCACCCAGTCTGCTCAGCCAATGACAGCTTGAGCATCCTTGTGTGTGTTTGTGGGTTCTCAAACTTGTCTGGCTTGCTCTACTCTGAGCTTTAGCTTGTGAGCCCAGCCCCAGGAAGTGTTTATGAGCTTTTTGACTTGACTTTATTCTGGCTCAGCTTTGTTTGGTAGCACAGAAGGGTAGAGCTTGACTTAAATGCTCTGTTCTCTGTGTGAGGGCTCCAGATTGCTCAGGGTCCTTGGACTGGCATCCCTCAGTAAAGTTGTGGAGTTTGGCCAAACACCTCGGTCACATAGACATGAGCAGCCATTTGTGAACACCTCAACATGGGAAGAAACTGTGCTCTACAAACTAACTCCTTGGTAGGTGACCTCCAAGGAGTCTATCTTGCCAGTTTGTTCATCCAAGTGATGCCCAGCTTATAATAGACACTCAGTGACTGCTAATTAACCATTCCATTCCATCCAAGGGCTATGAAGCCATTACCAGAGATGCAAAGTACCAGCATTGCTCTTCAGCATATCCCAGGACCTTGTGAAATCAGCTGTCCTGAACACCCACCTAGGTTCCTGATGCATCCGTGTAAGAGTCCTGAGCCTCTGCTCTTCCTCTTGTCTAGACTCAAGGAAGCAGTGGCAAAAATCTCCTGGCTGTTGGGTTCCATGGAACAGAGAACCTAAACCTACCAGGAAACCAAGTCTAGACGGAACAGAGCTTTGAGGATTACATCCACAACCCTTGGTGCTGTGGGAAGAAGAGGGTACCAGGGGATGCACTGGAGGCTCACAGAGAGGCAGAAGCCAGAGGTGCCATGCCATGTTCTCCATCAAATCAAGGTCTAAACCCTACTGAAGGCTATTTCTGAGCAGAATCCCTTTGATGAGGGGACCCAAAGATTCTGATGGGGTCATTTCCCAGGCTTTGCCCTGATCTAGTGCAGGGCTCCAGTTGTTTATGGTGATGGGGGTTTGCTTTATACTCAGTCCCTGCTCAGTTGGAGTCCCTCTGTCACCCTCAGGCAGTTCACAATGTCTAGTCACTGGGGACTTTTGAACAATAGCAGGACTCTAAAGATTGGAACCTCAGTGAATTGTGAAACTCTTTTGAGGTGCTGCCTAAAGTTCAAGGAGAAGCTTGCTAAGGAAAGGGGACCTAGGGACAGCAATAGAAATGGAAACAGTGAGGTATACACCATTATCCTTTATAGGAATTTTAGCTACTGTTAGCTGGAGACCGTTGCATAGAGTCAAAATTCTATGCAAGCTAATGTGACACCCTGTTGGTCTGTGATTCTGTTCAAAGCCCAGTCATAACCAGCTTCCAGTGTGTTCCAGCCCACTGTGATTGCAGCCTGGGGAGACGTCCTGCCTTGACTGGAAGGGTCTACCCCTGGAGCCCAGGCCTGGCCCTGCAGGAAGTGGGCTCCTGTGGGGAGAACCCTACCCTTGCCCCCACTGCTCTAAGGCAGCACCTTTCTCGGTGTCATCTGTTTACCTGCCAAGTCTAGTCCCTGGAAGGATGCTGATTTCTCTGGCTTCCCAGCCTGTCCTCAAACGCAGCATCATCCCAACAATTATTTAGCGCCTGCAAGCCTTGGAAGAGTGCCTGACTACATTTCTTGCGAGTAGCATTTGCATCGGAGGCTCTTCACTCAGAGTTCCTTACAAATCAATTTGCTTTTAGGGAAGGGTGAGGTTCCCCTGCTTTTCCCTCCCCAAACACCCACGTGCCTCTCCATCACTGTGCCTGTCATGGAATCATAATCCTCCCCTTTGTCTCTCTGCCCCAACTGGCCTAGACGTACCTGAAGGCCAAGAACAATCTTAGAGGCGCACTGGGGGTGTAGGGACAGGTTGGGTCATGAGTGAGAGAGGGCCGGCCTGGGGCCCAGAAAGCCTGGGCCAAGTACCCCCAACACTCACCAGCCACTGGGACTTGGATGAAGGTGGCTTTCAAGCGGCATGTGTGGTCTGGTCTGTGTGACCCTCATCCCACTCCCTGATGCTCAGTGCTGTTATTTTTACCTTGAAAATGGAGGCATATTACCCCAAGCCCTCCCTGGATTGTGCAGGAACCCTGTAAAGTGGCCAGGGTGACACGCATAAGGGAGTGGGGTTATGTTAGAGCTCCCCAGCTACCTCCATTTCTGTCATCAACGAGCAGAGGTTGCTCTGTGACTCAGAGGCCCGGCCCTTCCTAACTGTGCTGTTTCCTGCATGAACTTCAGTGAGTTGTTTTATGTCAGGGGCTGTTTCTTCATGTATGAAATGGGAATTTGGTATTGTCAGGGCAAGTACTTTGAACGCTTAACTGAGTGGCAAGATTGTTGGCATTGATTGTTATTGTCCTTAGTTAAATGAGCATAGAGACACTTTCCTGCAGGGTGATATTTACAAGGAATCTAGACTTTGGGATGAGGTGGAAATTGAGTAAATCCTAAATCTGTCCTTTGTGGTCATGTAAGTGGAATTCCTGCCCACTAAGATTTAGTACAGTTCTCTAGCTCAGGAGTCAGCAAACTTTTACTGTAAAGGGGCAGATAGGAAATATTTTCAGTTTCGTGGGCCACAGGGTCTCCACCACAACTACTAAGGCAGCCATAGGCCATACATAAACAGATGGGTGTGGCCGTGTTCTAGTATGACCTTACTTACAACATCAGTCTGCGGGCCAGTTCTGACCAGTGGGCCATGTGGTTTGCTGACCCCTGCTTTAGCATATGGGCTGTGCCCAGCAAGCACTTGGGAAATTAATTCTTTGGAGATAGGTGAGCAACCTCTGCTAGTCCAGATCCTTGATTTTAGCTGTGTTTACACAGGACAGGTTCTGAGTTTCTGCCCCTGGGTCACAGCAGCAAGACCCTCACCTCCTCTTAACTCCCCTCCCCCAGCTTTGAGAGATCACAGGCTTGCACAAACCCAGCTAGTTTTGTGCAGTTTTTGTGCCTTCCAGGATCTGTTCCCTTCCCCCTCCCTACCCAGGGCCTCTCCCCTCCATCCCGAGTTTGTGGGACACACAATTTGTAATCTCCTTAAAACCAAAGAAGCGAAGTCTCTGATTCATGTAGATTAAAATCAGCTGCAACCTATTAATGGCCCAGAGCCCAAGACAGATTTTAGGAAACAAAAACACTGGACCGAATTAGACTGAACTGGCCTCTGTCCCCAGGGCAGGGAGGGGGAACAGGAGGCTGGGGTGGGGGAGTGGCCATGTGGTTTTAATTAATTTGGATTCTCTTCCTAAAGTGAATTCAGCCGACAGAAAGCATGTGTAGCGCCAGGGCAGTGGCCAGCCTTGGGAGCCCAGCTCTCCCTGGTAGAAGCCCCGGGTGCTATTGGGGGGCTAGGGCTGGTTGTGTGTCTGTAATTAACAGTTTTCAAAGTGGTTGTTTTGGAAAAGAGAATTTCAGTGGCGCGTTAAAATCCTTTCATCAGCCATCAGCTGGCGTCCCAAGGCCTTTAGCAAGGCCCAAGCCACTTAAGGCTTCAGAGAGCTTTAAATTCCCAGGGTCTCGTTTGAGAATGTGGAGGCCTTTGCCATGGGTTTTATTAGGCTGATAGTTGCCATGATTTTCATTATGTTGTTTGGTTACTGGGATCATAAAAATGTTTCTCTCTTCCTAGAGTACCTAAGATCATTAAAAAGAAAAGAAAAGGAAAAGCCCCTGCCTTACAGAAGTTACATAACATACCTACCGTGGCTCCCTCATGGGAGAGGGGCCGGCCAGCTCTGTGTGAGGAAGACCCTAAGGCTGGAAGGGGCAGGGCAATGAGCCAACATCCAGGCCAGGCCTTTCTCCCATCTGAGGACACTGAGGCCCAGAGCGCTCCTTCCTGGAGCCAGTCTGGAATCCTGCTCCCAGACTCGCGTCAGCTGTTCTTTCTCTTCCTGGTAATTCAAGGCTGTGAATAGAGTGGAGAAAGGTAGAGGAGTCTGCATTCTGCTGGACTAGTGCCTTGGGACACTTCTAAGAGTGGAAGAAAATGGTCAAATTCACAGGCAGCTCTTGGCAAATGCTAAAGTGGACAGAGGAAACCCGGGCCAGTGCTGACGCTCCTGGCCTATGGGAGGGAAGTCTCCTCTGAGGCTGGAATGGCTGCACTGAGGCTCTGAGAGGAGAAGGGCCACTGGAGCCTTCACTTGGCGTCCACAGCCCTGAGCTGTGGAAACAAGGGAAATAGGTACCAAATCCCACAAGCCGCAGAGATGATTTCTCACCACTCTGAATACAAAACCTCTGAAACCTGGTCAAACTCCCAGAATCACCATAGGGGGTGACAGGAACTTTGGTTAAGCCTGCATTATCTGATAAATGGAACACCAGCCTGGCTTTACTTCCTATTTTGATGATGGCCACCTTCCAGAACCCTCTTCCATAGAGGACATGAAAACTATTCTGGGAGAATAGCTATTAAATAACCTCTGGTGCTTAAACACAATGGATGAGCTCCAGCCCAGCAGGCCTTTCTCTCAGTAGGACACATGTAAGAACTAGTCCACAATAAAGCTAGGAAGGCATGTTGAGCGAGTTAGAGAGTGTCAGAGCTGGGAGGGAAACTGGAGTCCAGCTAGGCCACGCTTTCATTTTATAGTTAGGGAAACTGAGGCCTCAGGGCATGTCTAAAGTTATATGGCCCAGAGTCCAGCCCAGCGCTCCTGACTCTCAGTCCGGATTTGCTTGACTTTACCACTCTTCATGAGATCATTCCCCTTTTGGCTTGACGGTCTCATTCATTGATTCAGTATTTCCTGATTGCCATCTGCGTATCAGACACTTCTAGGTGCTGCTAATTTTGTTTCTTTGAAGTTTTTAGAGGTGGAATAAAAGAGATACATTTCTGTGGAATACATTAAAGAAGAAAAGGAAATTTCCCCCCAAAATCCAGGTTTTTAGGAAAGTCAGGGGCTCACCTTTGTGGGCCTGGGATATCGTTGGGAAGTGCCTGCCCTTCTGGGCGTGCCTTTCAGATGGGTATGAAATATTGTCATGTGGGGGTGAGATTTACCCAGGCTGCCCCCACTTGCAGCAACCCCCTCTCTCCCAGCAGCCACCTAGGTAGTGTGGCCCAAAGGGTTCTGGGAGTGAAAATCAGCAGGGATTCTCTGGATCCAAGTTTGAGCGAGGGCTGGCGGGAGCCCAGGCCAGCTGAAGGCATGCGGATTGCATGGGTCCCTGAATCTGTTTCCTATCACTCTCCTCCTACAGTTCACTTGTCAGTCCTTTGCTCTTGTTTACCTCTGTGTGGATAGTTCCTCAATTATAAATCAGAGAACTTGGCACCGAGTTTTGGATTATCTGTGATGTTTAACTTTCCCAGGGCAAAAGAAATTAAATGAGCAAATCTCTTTGTTTCTCATGGTTCAGCATCCAAATCATGGAAGTGCCGATCTGTGTAGAGTGTGAGCCAAGCCTGGGCCTACCTCTGCCCCGCCCCGTACCCGAGGTAAGCAGTCATGCAGCCATGCATTCAGTTATTCATTCAACAAATATTCAGTGCACCTATGTGGCAGACTCTAGTCAAGAAACTGGAGGTACAGAATTTTTAAAAAGGCAATGTTCCTTCTTACCCTGTTTACATCTTGGTGCTGGTATCAGACAGTAAACAAACCAGCCAACCAGACATATATACTAGTGATAAGAGCCTTGAAAAAAGTAAGCAAGGTAAGAGATGACAGTGAGAGGATCATTATTTTATACACAGTGGGGTCAGAAGACCTCCCTGAAGAGGTGACATTTTGGCAGAGATTGAGTGAAGAAAGGGTAAGCCATGTTCAATCCAGGAAAAATATTCTAGGCAGAAGGAATAGCAAGTGCAAAAGCCTGGGACAGGGACAAGTTTGATGTATCTGGGGAACAGCAAGGAAGCCAGGGACTGGAGCAGCACAAACGACAGGGGGCAACTGTGATTAAGGTCAGGCAGTGGGCAGGGGCCAGCCATGGAAGTGGTGACTCTGGGTTTTGTTCTAGCATCATGGGATGTCCTTGGAGGTTTTGGAGCAGGGGAATAATGCAGCAGAGATGAACATTCAAAAGCTGTAGAGAGGCTGATGGCACAACAGGCCAGCTTGGGTTACCTGCTTGCCTTCAGACACACAGCTGCAGACGGGAGCTGCACCTCATGGGCGGTGCCTCCAGTGGAAACCTTTGAGAGCTACGTGTTTGAACGGGGTGAGGCTGGGCCTGGGAGCTCACCACCTCTCTACCAACTAGTCTTAAGCACAGAAAAAGGAAATACTGCTGCTTAAATAGCAGGGTTGGAACCTGTGAGTCAGAACCCTCAGCCAACTGGGACACGGTGGGCTCCGGGAAGTTGCTGGTGCAGGGTCTCAAGCCTCCAGCTGGGTTGTTTGGCCACCCGCTGTGGCCTCTGTTGGGGCCTCCAGACACTCAGAACAAGCAGGCTCAGATACAGAACCAGCCTTCAGGGGGTCTGGCTTTATTTTTGGCTGATTGTATAGTGTCTAGTCAGTTTCCTTCCCAGGGCCTTTCACTTTGCAAAATGCAGGCCATCTCTCTGGGGAGCAGAGGGGAAAGGGAACGGCCTGGAATGGGGGCTCAGTCACCCCGAGACACAATCCTCACCTCATTGCTTCACCAGATTTAGAAAAAGCTACTGAACCTCCTAGAACTGTGCTGGCCAAGGCAGTAGCCACTAGCCATGTGTGGCTATCTAAATTTAAACCAATTAAAATGAAATGAAATAAAATAAAAAATTCAGCTCCTCGGTTTTACTTACCAAATTTCAAGTGCTCAATAGCCACATGGGGCTGGTGGCTACCATGTTGTTTTGGATAGTACAGATACAGGGCATTTCCATCCTGACAGGAAGCTCTGTTGGACAGTTTCACTTCTTTGAAGAGGAAGTAACCCATGAGAACTGGACAAGTTTATATGCACAAAGCACAGGGTGCTTTACCTACCTCATTGTAGGTGCTCAGCAAATGGTAGCACCATGATTCATCGTATGAATCTCCGTCTCTGCTCTGCTTCTCCACTAGCTATGTGACAAGTCAATCAACCTCTCTGAGCCTTAGTTTTCCGACATGTAAAATGGGAATAATAAGTACTGCTGAGCACATTCCCCACAGCATAACATGAACCTTATTTTTCTCAGTTCTCCCTTTACTCATGAGAACTTCCTCAACAGCCCTCAGCTGATTTATCTAGACCAGAGTTTGGAAACTCCAGTCCTGCCGTACTCAGCAGGAAGCATGACATATTGTGGCTCCATAATGGATCCTGGAGATTTGAGCCATTTTGAAGGATTTGACTATGGTTAGTGGTATGAAGTTCTAATGAAACAAGTGAACACCTCTGATCAAGAAAAAGTATTATTTGACTCAAATCAGATATTTGCCCTGCTCTTATGCTCTGAAAGAAGTCATGCCGTGGGTCCCCAGCCCCAGGACCCTGATTCCCTGGCCAAATATGTTCCTTCTGTGGGTGCAGCTCTCAGAGAGAGGCTCTCAAGTGGCCCTTCTGGTATCTTGGTCTCCAATCAGTCTTCCTTTTTCCACTGTGGGGTTTTGTTGTTTAAACATTTATTAACTGTAGGAATTTGGTGGGTGGAAGTTGGGATTTGCCTGGGGCTGGAAGGAAGTTATTCGCCAGGCCAGGCAGGATAACGTGGGGTTTAAGAGTTGAAGCTGGAATCCCTTCACCTGCCTAATGCGTTTCAGGGAAGATTTGTTTTCAACTCCCAAATTACCTGCTAGGATTTCTAGACCTGAGATCCTATCTCCACTGGCTGTTTTCTTTCATTTCCGATAAGAAAGACAAAGAAAAAAGAGAGGCTCAAGAACAACATTCTTTCACTCCCTTAAATAAAATTACATACAGTGAGTGATTTTCTTCCCTATCTTCTACAATGCTGGTAGTAAGAGGGCCTGACCTAGCCCTTAGAACCTCTGCTCCCCGGGAGGCGTGGCTGGGACCTGCAGAGAGCAAGTGCAGCAGAAGTTTTACAGAAAACTCAGGGAGCAGTCCCTGCGTAATGTGTCTAATGCCACTTTCTAAATCCCCACCCCTTCAAACTGCTCCATCTGCAACTTTCCCTTCCCAAGTGATGGCAACTCCAACCTTCCAGCTGTTGAGGCCAAAAACCTTAGAGTCCTCCTTAATACCTGTCTTTTTCTCATACCCCACTGCCAAACTATTGGGGAATCTTATTGGCTCTACTTGCAAAATCTATCCAGAATCAAACGAACTCTCACCACCCTCACTGGCAACATTCTAATCTAAGCCACCAGCATCTGAACTGCAATAATCTCCTAACGATCTCCCTCTTTCCACTCTCCGCTGACTGGCCTCCCTGCTGCCGCCTGCCCTATGGTACATTCTCAACATAATAGCCAGGCTCTCCCTCAAGCCCTTCAGTAACACTTATCACTTTCTAACATACCATATAATTTGCTTATTTATTATGTTCACTGTTTCTCTTTCTTCCCTCTTCTAGAATCTTAAGCTCCATGCAGGCAGGGACTTCGGTCTGTTTAGTTCACCACTCTCCCTCCAGTGCCTACAAGCACTTGGCTCAGAGCTGCTCTATTTTGCCCACTAATGACCACCCCTTGGAGACATGGCCTGTTCAGGCAGCCTGATCTGAGAACAAACGGAGCTGAAGTAAGCCCCACGCATTGCAATGCAAAAAAATCCCAACAAGCCAAAATTATGGGGAGTCTGAAAACTAATAAGGGAGTCTCCAGTAAACTCATGGTCAGAAGAAATAGAGCTAGAAGGAATTGTGTCCAAGCTCTTGGAGGGTAAGTCATCAAGAAGTTGCCTAAATGATGGTATAACTATGAGCAACAGGCCAAAAATAGATCAATAGATAGCAAAGACTTTTTAGAGATATGGACCAATTCATTTATTAGCAGCTTTGAAATGTTTTGGCCTTAAGGACTCCTTTATACTCTTAACATTTATTGATGACCCCGAAGAGTCTTTGTTTATGCGGGTTATATCTATTGATAGACCCTGTAGTCTCCAACATCTGGGATAGCCCCCCAAGATCCTTATCTCCTAGTATTCATGCCCTTGTATATTCTCCTCCCACACTGAATCAGGGCTGGTCTGTGTGACAAATAGAAAATGGCAGAAGTGATGCTGTGTGATTTCAAAGGCCAGGTCATAAAAGGGACCACTGGTTCCTAGTTGGTCTCTTCTATTCACTCAGGAGAAAACCAGTCCCTGTGTTTTGAGTACTGGGGACAGGCCTAAATGGAAAGGAACCAAGGTCTCATGTCAAAAGCCAGCAACAACTGGCCAGGCTTGTGAGTAAGCTACCTTGAAGGCAGATCCTCCAGCCCCCAGTCAAGCCTTCAGAGGACTACAACCTCATGGGAGACCATGAGCCAGAACTGTGCAGCCAAGCCACTCCTGAATTCCTGAACCACAGCAATCATGAGCGATAAAAGATGATTATTGTTGTTTTAAGCCACTAGGTTTGGGGAAACTTTGCTATGCAGTGATAGATAATTAAATAATTTACCATATTGAAAATTAAAACAAAAAAGGTTTAATGTTTGTTAGTTCATTTAATATATATTCATTAATATGAATAAATTAATATTTAGTAATTTATTAAAATGCATACATTTATTAATCATTTAAAAGATAAAAATAACTGTTTTAAAAAAAACCCCAAATTTAGTGAGAAGAGTGACAGTGTTTTGCATTTTTGCAAATCACTTTAATGTCTAGCTTAATAGAAAACAGCTGGATTCTCATATCTACTTCTGCATTCAATCAGCTGTGATAATGTTGTTTTGGTTGAAGTATGTGAAGGAAACCTAGCCTCACATAGATATGTTGCTGGAAAAGGGAGGAATATTTTAATAGCTTTTTCAGATAACTGAGGATATTCATCTTTGACATTATACCAAAACTCGACAAATGGTAGATTATTAAAGGTTAGTTGCAATGTGGAATCTGAAACTATATCAATGAACTTTTTGTGCTCAGTTGTTTAAAAATTCATTTGGTCTGGCTTTCACTTTGAATAGATCTTTTGCCCATGCATGATTTTGTAATACTATGGATGGGTCATTTGGAAAATATTGCTTCACTAAATTATGCAGATCTTCTGAATTTGATATACTTCATGATGAAAACTAAAAATCCAAATTTGTTAATATCACCACTGACCTCATCAGAAACTTCCGTTAAGTGTTGGAAAGGCTTTAAGTTCACTATGGCAGACACAGGTTTTTAAAAATTCAAATTTTTGCTTGAAGCTTCTATTTTGGCAATAAGTAGTCTCAATTATTATCCTTCTTGAAGTAACAAGCTCAGTTTGTTCATTTTTGAGGAAACATCTGTCAAATAACCAAGTCCAAATAACTATGGTTATTTGATCCTTTTGAGCATTGTGTTCCATGAAAGTGGCTAGTTCAAGATACTCACACAAGTGCTGTTCCTCAAGACAACCATCATACTTGAGGATGTACCGGAAGTGCTCAAGGCTTCTTTGCCAAGTTGTCACACAGAATAGTAAAAAACAAAGTGTACTTTGGGCAAGGTTTCATAAAATTAATAATTTTTTATTGCTTAATCTAGGACATTCTTAGTGAAACTGGCTTCTTTTTTTCTTTTCCTCCTCAGAGTTTATAGCAGTGAAGAGTACCATGACTGCCAGTATGGTCTGGCGCCAGCAATTTTACCCAAATGTCAACACAGTGACGAAGGCAAATAACATCTTGGTATTATTATGAAAATAGTTTTGACCTTGTGGATACCTTGATAGGGTCTCAGGGGTGCCTGGGGCCCAAAGATCTCACTTTTGAACCCCCGCTTCAGGGAAATGGATGCCATTCTATTACTTGCAGCATTTATAGGTGAATGTGCTAAGACATACGTGCGCCAGGTCTTCGTGCACAATTGGAATGGCTGCCGGTTGTTGCATAAGCTAGAAGACATATTGTTAGACATCAGCTTGTTCTTGTGGATGGACTAGATATGAGACAGGTTCTTTATTTAAGGGAGATTAGGGTAATTTTTATGCTTTTATTTCTCCCACCCGTAAAAGGTATATGGATGGTGGTGAGGAAGCCAAGATCTGACCAATTCTTCAGACTGTCGGTGTTGAATACATAAAGTAAATGAGGGCTCTAACACTTGCACGCCTTTGTCACTCTTCTTCCCCCTTCATACAATGAGCAGTGAAAGCTCAGTTGACTGCCAAAGACATCCTTTTCAGAGTAGTGGGGTTCCTTCTAGCTCCAGTGTAGGAGGGGGCAAAGTTCTCACATTGGCAGGCCCCACAATGTGGGACAAGAGAAGCAGCAGGCCCAAAAGGCTGTGTTTGTTCAAACGGTCATGGCGTCTGTGAGCATTTTATCACTGTGGAAGAACTAAAGGCACTGCCTCCACTAAAGTGTCTCGGAATTCCTGTGTGGTGGACTTAGAGCGAGACAGGGCGGGATGTAGTTGTTTTTCATCCTTGTTCCGTTGGGCTCACACATCCTCTCACTGCAGACACGCAGAATAGGCCTGAGCCCCACACCTGACCGGGCTCAGCTATCTGGTGAGTGATTATGTGGCGGCTCTGCCTGAGTGCAGGCCCCGTGCAGGCGGGAAACAACAAGCACTTGTGTCCCGAGCCCTGGGAACTGGAGATCTTTCCACATCTGTTCGCCTAGTCGGGGGTGGGAGGAAATCACCAAAACCTTCAAACATGGGGCCAGAGCAGGGAGACAAAGGGGAGGCCTTAAGCCGCTGGCGACCCTGGGTCATATGACCCCACTACAGACCTCCCCCATCCCCGTTCATCCCCTCAGGTCCCCGACACTCAGCCTTTTCATCCTTCTCCAGGTCAGCAGGATCAGGTTAATGTGAGTTGACCAGAAAGCTTATCAAATGAAGGCAGAGGCAGGTGTTTGAAAAGCCCTTCCCTGCTGAAAGCTGGGTTGAACAAGGTTAGCAGTGTAGCTGAGGCCAGCATCCTACACTAATTACATTTTCTTTCCTGGAGCTCTATCTCTTTCCCCTTCCTCTCTTTCTGCTTTGGAACCCCTCAAGGTCTCTGGGAACCAGTCATCAAAACAAACCATTCAAAGAGCTAAGGATTTAAAGGGGAAACCCCTAGGGGATGGGATATCCTGGGCCGAACAGTGGCCCTTCTATGCCAGAGCCCAGGAACTAACATTCAGGGGCATCCAGAGGTTTCCACCTAGTGTGTGCTGGAACCAGTTGCTGCGGGCTTATAAGAATTGATTGCACACACGTTTTCCCAACTTCACAATCGTGATGTCATGTTGGTAGCTTGAAGTGAGCATGGTGGGAACATTTATACCACAGAAATCAGCCAACTACAACTGAGGATTCCCCCCCTCCAGAGCTGCTTGTTAGGCGTTTACCAGCACACCGGTGCCTCTACTGTAGCTGTTGTCACTTCAAGTATGATTTTCAGCCCAATCACATCAGAATTTCATAAGGAAGAGAGATGAGGTGAGATGGGGTGTTGTTATTTAACATGCAGATTCCTGGCCAACCTGAACTAACTGAATCAGATTCTCTGGAAGTAGAGCCTGGGGAAAGCTTTTTTAGCAAGTCCCTAAGGTTTTTACATTCAATAAAGTTCGAAACTTCAGTCTTAGGGAGTAGAGAGAAGAGTGGGTGTGCATCTGGTTCTTGGCATCTGGAAGCAACAACTGGCTTCAGTCCCAGTTGGCCTGAGAATGGACAGCTGTTTTCCCTTGAGATATAAACTTCATGACAGGAAAAGGAGGTGGGAACTCTGGGGTCCCAGCTACCCACTGACAACATGATTGGTTCTGCCTTGGATCTCAGGATGTCTTCACTTTCCGACTTCGAGACCTTAACCCAAGACAGCATGAGAAAATGCCCAGATGTGTGCACCAACGTGAAGAAAGTCACCGTCATTTGCACCACTGGTGGGGCCAGCGAAGCCCAGGGAAAGTCCACAGTCAGTTCTCCATATTAGATTGTGGAGGACAGTGTTTTTCTTTCAGCTTTGTATAGACATTACTAGGAGCTTCACAATCAGGCATGATTTGTAAAGCAAGGAGCTTGTTCACTTTATCCCACTGAAATGGAGGAGAAGGTCCTTTAAGAAAAAAAGAAAAAGAGAAGAAAACAGGAGAGAAATCTTTCTTTCCCCAGATTTGAAACAGAAAGTTTATAAGGAGCCCAACTCTGCTTTAGACTTGTTTTGCACCTGCCTGAGGGAGTGGTTTAAATTAATTTTTTCAGAGAATTTGGCTGTGTTTCATAACAGTCCTGGGAGATAGGTATTGATGAGAAAACAAAGACAGGCTAGGTAGTGTGAAAACAGAGCCAGTGAGTGCAAGAGCTGGGGTTTGGACCCCAATTTTTATGGCCAAGAAACCAATGCACTTTCTTCTCAAGCACAATGTAGCATTTTTTCTGTGTATAGTTGGAATCCAGAGGAATCCTTAACAGGCAACCGGGGAAGTAACATTGGACTCAAGAGCTCAGAGAGCTCCCTATGTCCCGATGCAAATTCAGAAACATAATCCAAAGCCACATGTAAAGCTTTCAGGGTTATTGGATATTAAATTATAAACTATTAGATTATTGGCTATTAGATTATCCACTGTCATAGGTAATTGAGAGTCAACCGTGTTATGTATGTAATTTAGGCACTCCCCATATTAGACATTTAGGCTTGCAGCAGTTCACTAAATTCATGATCATGTGATAATGCCCTATACATTTGTTCTAACTGTTCAAGGCTTTTATTAAACATGAAACTTCATCAAATGGGCGGGGGGAAGAGGTCAAATGGCCCACTTTAGGAAAATAAGCTGTGATCTCAAGTATTTTTGGCCAGGTTTCACAGCCTTTCTTTGTGCCCAGAAACTCTCCACCTGATGATGCTAGGACCCATCTCCCCATTGAAACCATTCATTCAGCAAAGACATAGTGAGGACCTACTATGTGTCAGGCTGGGCATGGAGAAGAATAGGAAACAAATCTCATCTCATTCTCATGAAGTTTATAGTCTGTTGGGAAAAAGATATTATAAAAATAAGTATAAAAATAAACGTGATTATATATTGTCTTAAGGACTATGAAAGAAAAGTGCAAGGCACAAAGAGGTCAGTTGTCTTCAAAGGTTGTCCAAGGCGAGAACACTTGCATGGAGACCTTGCTGGTGGATTTTTGTTTTGAATGGTTTTGGTGGCATGGGGTAGGGGTAAGGGACATTGAGAGTTGTGTTTGGAATGTTTGAAAGGGAGATGTCAAGTAGGTAACTGAACATCCAAATCAGGAGAGAAGTCAGTTTGGGGGTCAGTGGCAGGGAGATGCCTCAAGCCCTCCCCCTGGATGGGATCAGTTAGGAATGGAGTGTACGAGGACAGGCAGAGGCTGAGGCCTGCAGCCTGGGCCACCCGTGTGCAGAGCTCCCACAGAGGCAGGAGTCCTGGAAGCCATCTGCAAAGGGTGTTTTAGGAGTGGAAAATGTGAAAGTACAAAAATCAGAAAAGCAATTCAGGGCCTCCAGGACACATCTGACTCCTCACTCCTTTTCCCATGAGCCAGGCAGGCTGTCTGCGGGTCACAGAGAACTGGGGCTCTTAGAATTTGAACAGCTGGCTTTGTCTCGGACAATGCTTCATGACTCTAAATTATTACTGTCTTTTCCTTCCTCAGTCCCTAACTCAGACCCAAGCTGTTTGCCCCCTGGAGCTTCTGAGTGTGTGGGTATTAAGACGAAACCAAGTAAACCAGTTCACACAGATGGATAAATAATGTTTAACCAGCTAGTTCTCTTTGAGATACATTGTTGAAGGGAGGCAAAGCTCGCCCTCTAATCTGTGGAGTGCCAGGCAACCGAATCCGTTTCAGGCAGTGCCCTTGAGGAGGCAGACACAGTGAGGTGGGGGCTGTTCCTTTCCAGCTTCCCTACCTTGCTCCTGCAGCAGCTTCTTTTCTTCCTCCATTTCTGAATCCCTGGAGTGTTGGAAATCTCCAGAAGTTTTAGAGTGGTTCGTTTGGCACGAGTGGCCTTGCCTCTGACAATTACGATAGCTGACATTTATTAAGCACCCAGTATACCAATCGCTTTACTTGGATTAACCGCATTTAAACTTCACAGCAACCCATGAGGTTGAGTCAGTTACTGTTCTCGTTCCGTGGTGGGGCTGTGGACACGCAGGCGGTAGGCTGGGACCTGAAGCAGGCTCTTGCTCCCAGTTGCACACCTAGCGAAGTGTGGGTGGGATATAAACGAGAGACTGTCCATGTTTGGGTTTGCTGTCCTGAGAGTACAAAAATGAATCCCCTTCAGTGCTTCCTGTGGTTGGTGGGAAAAAATAAATAAATCCCTGTTCTGGTTCTCTGAGGCAGCTCTTACTAGGCCTGCCTCAGTTTGGCCCCGTTCTGAGGGACAGGAGGACAGCCCAGGTCAAGCCCTGCAGTTGCTGTTTACAAACAAGATGGAGTTATGTGGGGTGTCAGCGTCTGTCTCTTGAGAGAGAAAACTGAAAAATGCACCTTAAATTTCCAGGATGAGATTGAAGGCGCAGTCTTTTCAGGCCGAACCTCTGGGGCAGACCTGAAGGGACTACAAAAGAATGTGGAGCCTCCCTCTCCATTTCTGAGATGTCTGCACTCTTCTCTCTCTGCAGCAGAGCCTTTGGAAGGCTCCATAATCCTCCCTCTCCTGACTTAGAGGCCCAGCTACACTGTATAAAACAACCCCAGAGCCATCTGATTTGAAGCATGTACCGGCTTGTGTGTGAAAGACAGTAATTACCTCCAATTCCAGTTAGGAAAGCTGAAACCTGCCTTTTTCATGCCTCAAACAATTATTGAAGTGCCTTTTGAAGCTCTGGATAGAAGAGAAAAGCAAAACAAATCAGAGCCAATTAGAGCCTGGGATTTGAGGGTGGCTTAGTTTTGTGCAGTGGGACTTGGGAGGAACTGTGGGAGCGGGTCAGAGGTCACCCCAAACCTCCAGCTGCCAGCCAACTTTGCTTGTGCCAAAAGACCATTATTTTGCATTTGAAATCAAGGCCCCTCTCCCTGGCTCAGAAACAATTTGCGGGAACAGCCTCTGCATCAGCTGTGAAGAAGGCTCCCTGATTAGATAAGGCCTGGAATGCATTTGATGTTGAGCAAAACGGTTCTCTGACAGCTTTTCTTACTTGCCATTAGAATATTTTTCCCTCAGCTGAAACTTGGTGAGATAAACTGAATCCCCAGGGACTCTTTTTGTTTTAGGGTACATATTTGAGGAATTTATGTGGCCCGTGTACCATTTGGAGTTAAAGTTCTTGGGCCCTGAAGCTCTTCTGGGCTTGGTGGTGGAATGTGGCCACTCAGAGGCAGGCTGTTAAGAGAGTGGAAAGCAGAATGCCAGACATGAGGTCAGAGGACAGCAGATGGCCCTGGGGTGGGGTGGGAAGCTCATACTCCTTTACAGAACCCAAGAACAGTTCTGTGATATTCAACACTGCCACCAAGTGCAGAGTGAGAGGTGAAGTTGGGACATGGAGAGTCAAAGCCAGGTTAGAATGGACTTGGCCAAGATCTGTTCATAAGACGGACTGTCTGGGAGGCCTTTTGAATTAATAACCTTGGATTGACTGGCAGGGCAACATGGCACTGTCTTTAAGAGGCTCCCTTTTGAGTTTGGTTTAGGATAAGGGTAAACAGTGGGCACCAAAGAGCCCTGAGAGAACCCACTCTGCCTTATTTATGTCCCTAACCCAAGCTGAGTAGAAGAGCTTTCTCTTGGATCTGGCATAAGTACTCAGGTCTCCATCTGCCTGTCACTTATCCACTTGACAGTGGGCCTTGATGTCTACCCTCTGCTACAAGAATGCTTTTGTGGGACTGTCCCTTGGTATATGCGGGGCATTGGTGCCAGGACCCCCTCGCATACCCAAATCCCCACATACTGAAGTCCTACAGTCAGCCCTAAAGAACCCATGTATACGAAAAGTCACCTTCCATATATGTGGGTTTCGCATGCCAAGATTATTGTATTTTCCATCTATGATTGGTTGGAAAAAATCCTCGTATACATGCACCCATGCAGTTCATACCATGTTGTTGAGGGTCAACTATATTCCTGTAGAGCAAAACAAAAGGGACATTGCTCAGGAATGTGTCTGCTGCATGCAAGGTGGGGTAAGTATCAATGTTCTGGTGGCATCAAAATGGCCATATCTGTGACTGTAAGAAAAGTGGTTCATGTCTTAGTTCATCTTTTGATAATGATGGCAGCTAAGACATATCACGGCTTTCCCAAGTACCAGACACTGTTCCAATGGCTTTGTGTGGTTCCCTCACTTCCGCCTTACTCCAGCCCTCTGCAATAGGTCCTGTAATTATGCTTGGCTTGCAGGTGAGGACACTGAGACACAGAAAGGACAAGCCACCTGTCCAAGGGCACACATGGAGTCTGCAGTACTCCTGGAGGACCAACAAAGAGAGCTACTGTCATATCCTGAAGCGACTTACATCAAAAGTTTAAAAATAGAAAAAAAAGATATTTAAAAAGTAAACCTTGGCCGGGCACAGTGGCTCACGCCTGTAATCCTAGCTCTCTGGGAGGCTGAGGCGGGCAGATTGTTTGAGCTCAGGAGTTCGAAACCAGCCTGAGCAAGAGCGAGACCCTGTCTCTACTAAAAATAGAAAGAAATTAATTGGACAACTAAAAATACATAGAAAAAAAAAAAATTAGCCGGGCATGGTGGCACATGCCTGTAGTCCCAGCTACTCGGGAGGCTGAGGCAGAAGGATTGCTTGAGCCCAGGAGTTTGAGGTTGCTGTGAGCTAGGATGACACCACGGCACTCTAGCCCAGGCAACACAGTGAGACTCTGTCTAAAAAAAAAAAAAAAAAAAATAGTAAGCCTTTTCAGGCTGGACAGATTAAAATTGAGAGAAGACCAGAGCAGAGTATGAAAGCTTATTGAATAGCTCGAGTAAGCCCTGGCTGGGTCTCACTCCTACACCCTCCTGACAGAGTTGTTGCAAGACCAAGAAAGAGAGAAGCACATTACAAGCCTTGCATTTACTACCCTAGCATATAGACAGGCTAAACATACCCACAGGCTTGAGCTGGGTTTAATGTTGTGCCTAACAGATCCAAGACATGTGATTAAGGAATGTTCTGGATACCTTCTTCTGAGATTTTGAAACTGAATTATCTGTGAAGAATGCTCACGTTCTCCTACAAACTGTCCCTTGTGGTCACTGTTCAGGGGGATTCCAGGCTGCCTATGTCCATGGTTTGATCCCACAAGATGGCTCTTTTTTAGGTTCTGACAGGGCACAGAAATATGGCAGCCCTAGACTTCAATTGTTTGAGTTTTCTCAAGATGGGTACTTCTGTTGCCCTTTAAAAACCATTTATATGATTTCCCAACCTTTGCTCTGAAGCAGGCCCCCAGTGATTCATTTTCTGTATGCAGCAGAGACCGCCAGCTCCTTAGCAGGCCCTCAACTGGGTCAAGCATGTCCATGATAGGAGTTCTCAGCTTTTCCATTTGGGGCTTAGGATAGGCAGAGTAATGGCCTCCCAGAGATGTTCATATCTTAACCCCCGGAACCTGTGAATATGTTATACGGCAAGGGGGAATTAAGGAGGCAGATGGAATTAAGGTTGCTAATCAGTTGACTTTAGAATACGGAGATTATCCTGAATTGTATAGGTGGGCCCAGTGTAATCACAAGGGTCCTTAAATGTGAGAAAGGGAGGCAGAAGAGTCAGTGTCAAAGCGATGCAATGCAAGAAAGACCCAGTGGGCCTTTGCTGGCTTTGTAAATGGAAGGAGCCATGAGGCAAGGAATGTGGGCAGTCTCTAGAAGCTGGGAAACGCAAAAAAAAAAATGGATTTTCCCTTAGAGCCTCTATAAAGGAACACCACCCTGCTGACATGTTATTTAGCCCGGTGAGACATGTGTCGGACTTTTGGCCTCTAGAACTGTACGATAATAAATTCGTATTGCTCTAATCCACTACATTTGTGGTAATTTGTCATAGCAGCAATAAGAAACTAAGTCAGAGTTATCATGGTTTCTAACCACAGGTCACAGGACATAGAGGAAGTTGTCCCATAACCTGGGGGTTGAAAACCATGGTGGCCACCTCAGCATTTTCCCAATGACCATCTGGAAATTCTCACTGTCCTCCTGTCCAAGACCCATTTACACGTGAGCATTTCAGCCATCAGAATTTCCCAGGCTGGGATCTTTTCTTGATGAGTGATGTTCTACTTGTGGGCAGCGTTGCCAGGGCCTCTCCTCAGTGTGGTCCAGACACCCTATGGTATCACAATGAGCTGCTTTTCATGCCTGCCCTAAATGCCAGGTGCTTCTGGCCAGCAAAGGTCCTGGGGATACTTCTCCCCTTCCAGAAAGCCGGCCACAACTTCAATGAGTTCCAGAATATGGAATTAGCATGACAGAACCATGGCATACCACATGCTGGGCGCCATCCTGAGCCATCTTTGGGTTTGAGGAGTTATCCACTGGAAAATACTTGTGATTTATGATTTTCTCTAATCTTCCATCATTCCTCTCATATGAACATCCAAGTCAAACTTTTAAGTTGGGTCAAGAATCTAGAATTCCTGGGGTTCTGGCTCACATTCTTACTAGCTCTGTAACATTGGGAAAGTTACTTAAACTCATTGTGGCTCAGTATTCTTGTCTGTAAAATGGGGAAAATATATGAATTAATATATGGTCAAGTGCTCAGTGAACTGTCTGGCATATGTTCAGTGCTATAAAAGTGTTAATTGTTGTTGTTGTTCTTGTCATTGTTATTATTGAGTGAGCCCCAAACCTTGGGGCATTTGGCACATCAGGAAAACTAGCTCTCCATGGTTTGCCAGATACAATCTTGTGCTGCATAATGATGTTTTGGTCAATGACAGAGGGCATACATGACGGTATTACCTAGGTGTGCAGTAGGCTGTACCATCTACATTTGTGTAAGTACACTCTATTATGTTTGCACAATGATGAAATCACCTCACCAATGCATTTCTCAGAATGTATCCCTGTCATTAAGTGATGCTTGATTGTGTTATACTTCCAGCAATTGAGGTGACCTACTGTTGCACATGGTGTGGAAGCTCAGGTGTGTACATCTCTTATAAGTTGTTTTTCCCACGAACATCTCCTTCAGGAAGCAGGCTGTGGTGTGCCACAGCCAGATGAGTGATTGCTGGGGAAGACAATGCCTGTGTGTTTAGAGTTATGCAAGCGTGGTGGGGAGAGGGCATCTTAGTTGCTGACTCACACCCACTGGCATCCCAGCCTGATTCATCCAGACTGCTACAGAGCTCTCTGCATAGGAGACCTCTGCTCAGTGAATCTCAGCTCACTGCATGGCCAACCGAGAGCCTGTGACATGTAGGCCTCTTGGTTCTTTGGGACTTAGTTCATAGGTCCCCAAAAGTGGCGGAGGAAAGAGGAGAAGACTGGCTCATTTTCAGCCAAGAGATGTCCCTGGCATGTGGGACACTTCTTGGATTAGACAGAGGCCATTCACAACAGGCTACCCCTTCTGCAAGTTGCAGCTAGCCTGCCCTGACAACAGTGTGGCCTGGGTCTGTGCAGGGGAAACAGGCTTTTAAGTGGCTGCTTGAGAACAGCTGCAGGATGCTTTGGTCTGTGACTTGCCCAAGAGAGAAGTTTCTGGGCAGATCCAGGAGATCGGGAAAGAAGAAAGTTGCATCTACACCAAGTTTCAATTATAAACAATGTAATCTTTCATAATAACAACAACCAAAAAAAAAACCAAACTCCATGTTTTTTGGTATCATTGGGACTGAAAACAACGTAACTAGGTTTCTCGATTTTCTTTTAACTTTATTCCCATGAAAGAGGTTTGAACTACAATATTTTATCAAAGCAAAAACCATCAGAACAGCTGCCTGAGCTAACCTGGGAACTTAGACAATTTAGCTTCTTGACCTCTAGCATGTAGGGGAAGGGGAAACAGGAGAGAGAGAGAGAGCGGGGAAAGAACGCGCTCCTGTTTTCTGTGCTGTCCATTTGGGGCCCACGAACCAGCCTAGCTGATGTCAGACTCAGGCAGTCCCACTTCCAGGAGTCACTGCATAGCAGGAAGGATGAGGGACATGCCTAGGTCTCAGACAAACAGCACATTGGGGGAGAAAAAGAGTGTGCTGCACAGACACACCAGATTTGTGTTTTTTGCTCTTCCTTTCACTCAGTGTGGTTCAGACAAATTACATAACCTCTCTGCAAAGAGGGAAAACTTCCTCGTGCTTGTTGGTCTTGGAAGGATTGGAACTACATAATGCACTGATACCGTGTCCGGAGCACATCAGGTGTGCGACATGTGAGCAGTGGCTATTTTAATTAAACACAAAAACCAGTTGGACCAAAAGCCACTTGATTTATAGAATCATGTATCTAGAAAAAACTGCAAGAAGTCAGCCAAAATAAGTATGCATAGAGGGAAGCCTGGAAGGAAATTTATTAAATAATAATGATTGTTTTTGGACAATGGGATTATGAGGATATTAATGTTTTCTTCTTTATACTTTTTTGTGTTTTCCAAATCTTTAATAAATATGCATTTTTTTTACCTGAAATATAAAAAACATTTTTTAAAAAGTCTTTAATTTCAGTTTGCTGGTTCTGGTCAGATTTGCACTAAGCCATTCAAAACTAGAGTTGTCCACCTGCTGCTAAAGCCATGGGGAAAGATTCTACCAGCAACCTGTAAAGAACCCCTTCCTCTTTTGTTCCATATAGCCTGAATGGAACATACTCCCCAAATGGTTTTTAGCCCATTATAACTTTGCTAAACTATGTAAGAGAAAAATTTCATCCATTGAGAAATAGTTACCCATCACATTTTCTCTGTTTTGCCTTTAGCTACCAGGAAGCCTTGAACAAATTTAATGCTCAATTATAGTAACAATTAACTCAGGTTTTTGACATAATTATTTTCCCTTCCTCCTCTATGGTTTAAAATTTCTCTCTTATTCAACCAACTTTTTGTACATGTGTCTTTTATTGTAAACTACCTCAAGCACACTTTGAAATTTGGGTATAAATCAGAAAGTATAGACAAATAAAGTTTTCCCTGATCTCTTGTAAGAAACCATGGTCAGCTTGTTAAAATTTATATTACTAAACATCTTGACCAGTAAGTGTCAAGAAGGAGGCATGAGGAGAATGAAGGAGAAAGCTTCTGAGTCAAGGTCCTATATTGAGTGGAAAAAAATGTCCTGGCAAATAGGATTTGTTTGGAACTAATTATTTACCCTTTAAAATGGTTCCATAATACTCATTCTAATATGTGCTGTGAGTACCTATTGGGTGTCCGGCACTGTTTTAAACTTTATTCCATTAATCTTTTGAGGTAGATATTATTATTTCTAATTGATAAATGAGAAAACTGAAGCTCATAGGGGGTGGGCAAAAAAATAAAATAAAAATGAATTAAAAATAAAAAATAGAAAACTGGGGTTCAAACAAGTTAGATAAGTTGCCCCCAGTCTCCCAGCTGGTAAGTGATAAGTCTGTGGACTAAACCCTGACCTGTCCAACTTCAAATAATTCCCAACGCTACTCTGCTTCAGAAAATATAGATTTTCTTTCTCTAGGTAGATTACATTGAAATAGTGAACAGGGGTAAAGCCACAGGTTGGCTGAGTTCCAAATCCAGAAGCAGGACTAGAGGGTCCTATGGAGTCACAGGGACTGCAGCTGCTGCAAGCATGGGAGATTAGACTCACTGCTTGAAATGAAACACCGAGGTGGAACTTTCTCACTAGGAAGAGGAGGTTGAAGAAAGCTGCTCCTGACCCTTCCTGGGACTATGGCTTCTAGGAAACGGTAGGCCTGTGGAGGGAGGAGAAGCTGTTACAGCCCAGCAACCGGAAACCAGGAGAAATGAGCTATGAGAATTGGAAAGGAAACAGACAAAGCTATCTTTCTTTAGAGACAGTAAGATGGTTTACACAGAAAATCCATTGTGTAGGAAAATTATTATAAATAATAAGACATTTCAGCAAGTTTGCTGAATACAACATCAATATACAAAAGTCAACAGCATTCTGTAGGCACTAGATAAAACTAAGTGGAAGAGAGACAGACAGCAAGGTGTAGCTGGAGGAGAATGTTGTCAAAGGAGGGTTTTTAAAAGATGGGAGACACCTGAGTACTTTGTACGCTGATGAGAATGATCCAGTAGAGTGTAAGGAGTGGATTGTGCAGAAAAGAGGTGGAAGACCTCAGGAAGAAGTCCTTGAGACATCAGTAGAGAATGGGATCCAAAGCACAGTTAGAGGTGTTTGCCTGTAATAGGAGGAGGGTGCACGCTCCACAGCAATGGGAAGGGAGACGTGCTATGCCAGTAGTTTCACACGTGTCGTGATGGGGAGATAAGGGAGTTTCTGCCTGATTATTTCTGTTCTCTCAGTGAGAAATGAGATGAGATCACCAGTTGAGAGGGGATGATCAGTGGAGGTTTGAGGGGAGAAGAAAGAAATAGTGACCTTAGAAAAGTTAAAATGAACTTACTAGGGAAAAAACTGTAGCATTTCTGGGCAATGTTGAGTATTCATTTGAGGACTGCAGTCACTGGTTTAAAGTGTGATCGGTCAACTCAGTTGAATCATTTTCTCCATTAATCTTAAATTGCTTTAGGGCTACTGCAGGCTAAGCCAATAGCTGGGTTTGACCAGATTTGGGAGTTTTGCTAGGTGAGTTTGACATGAGGAGAGAGGGGTAAAGGGGTGTATGACAGTGTTTATAATACTGGACCATGGAATTGATCACGAGTGCAGAGAAAAACAGGGACATGAGAGGAGGTGATAAATAGAATTAAATAAAACCAAACAAAAGAACATGCAACCAAGCAAGTGAGCTTATTGGAGATCTTATTGAGGTCAAAAAATGGAAGGATGAAAATGGCGGCTGGCATATGACAACTGAAATCTAGACCTGAAAGATGGCGATGGAAAGGCCAGGCAATGGCCATGTAATGTGCTGAGGAAAGTGGAAGAACAGATCCTTGCAAGTGAGGAGGTCAAGGAGCTCAGAGACCAAGGATGTGAAAGTCATCAGGAAGGATGACAGAAATAGGGGTGAAAGGGAGGAGGGTGACTTATGTGCTCAAGCGTTCGATACATGAGTCACGGAGGGGTTGCTGATGACAGCAGCAGAGTGGCAGAAGGGTTAGATGGTCTGAAGGAATGAGCATCCAAATAGCTGTGGTTTTCAAAGGAGAAAGGAGAAGAAAGGGTTCGGAAGTAGCAGAAGAAGCAAGGAAGCCAATGTCCCCGTCTTCAGGCTCTGGGATATGAGACAGGGAGACAAAAACAACCCCGCTTTTTTTTTTTTGACCTGGGGAAAGCCACATCCTCAGGGCCAATCCGTTTCGTCAGTTAAGGCATGAAGATGAACAACATGTTCAAAGAAGAGTTCCAGAAAGCTCAGTGGAGTGGGTGGATATTGGGTCAGATGTTAATAACACCACCACCATTGTCTCTCCCTCCACTCCCACCCCCGCTGGAATGTAAACTCCGTGAGGATGGAGCCCTTTGTCTGTTTTGTTCACTGATGAATCCCAAGGACTAGAATAGTGCCTGGAACATTGTGGATGCTCAATAAATATTTTTTGATTGAATAATAGTGGCTAATATTTATTAAGCACTAATGTGCCGGGGATACTACTAAGTGCTTTATATGTATTATTATTATTACCCCCATTTTATAGATGAAGACATTCAGGCACAGACAGGTTAAATAAGTTGCCTAAGGCCATGGGGCTAGCAAGCGGTAGAACCAAAATTCAAACACATTCTAGCTGTGGTTTGGCTCTAGGGCCTCTGTGTTCCTAAACTCCACATCACCCTGCCTTCCTATGGTTAGTGGAGGTGCACAGCCATCTCAAAGTAAGAGCCCACATGGTGGTAAATGACCAAAGAGGCTAGACCTCTAGTGATGACTGAATTGAAAGTTAAGCAATAAGTATTAACACTGGTTTTTCGAAAGTTAGTCGAAAAGCTAGTCTAGGGCATTTGCTGCCCCTAACGTCCCATACTTTTGTTCATCTCTCATTGTGACCCGGGCACTTTCTGCTATCAGCTCCCAGATCTTTTTACTTCCTTCCCCTATATCTTCACCCCTATCATGCCCCATCCTCCCTTCCACCCACACACATCTCCCTTCTGTGTTATTTTTAGTTCCCGCATATCCCCACTCTGACGCCTGGCAAACCCTCTGCCCTTTTCCACTAACTTCTCTCAAGGACAGTCAGGTACACTGGAACTTGATTTCTAGGCATGTGATATTGACGCATCAATCTTACGACAGGCCTTAGGATCACCAGGCTGACTCACTGTCATATTGAATCCAAATACAAACTCATCTTGGGAGTGCCCTTTGAAATGCTAGGATTCTGTTGGCTGTTTAATGAACAGCTCATACTATGAAGTGAAAAAGTAAATGAACATTTCAACATTTCAAGGAAAACCAAGGGAAAAAAAGCATATGTGTAACTGGGTGGAGGAAGCCTGGGATAGAGCCACTGTTTCTGTGTTAAGCCTCTGTGTCATCATCCCTCGGTGAGATATAAGGTCGCTGGGGTCAGGGCACGTGAAAGGTCTTGACAAGCACTTGGTAAGTTGGACCAAAGGTCAGTATCTGCAATGTACTGATGCTGCTATACCCGTGAAGGTTCTTTGGGTGCATGCAATAGAAATACCTCTGGCTAACGTAAGTCAAAGGGAGTTTAAAAGGATATAGGGTACCCGCAGGATTAAGGCTGAAGAACCAACCTTAGAAATAGGCAAGAAGCAAGCAGATTCCAGAAGTTAAGATGCAAGAACCACAACAAGGGTCACAAAAGTCTGGTCAGGATAATCCACTTGGATAGGATGAAATTCCTAATGTTTCCATTCTCTTTGTCCCTCTGTTCAAAATTCACTTTCCATTGAGGCAGTGTCTGAGTGGCCTAACTTGTGTTAAAAGCCTCCTAATTACCAGCAATATCCACAGACTCTGTCCTAGGGGAAAAGATAACCCCCAAAAAGGAAATCAGAGCGTTGCTAGGAAGGGGAAATCTGACACAACGGACATCCATAATTCCCAACCGCTCTGTGGATATTTAAGAATTTGTAAAACCTTATTTCCTCCCCAGCTATATTTTCAGAGTCCGTCCTGGATTGGTCTAAACAGAAGGATATCTGTCAGTACTAGGCCATGCTTTCACATGATCATCTACATCAATAATATTTCTGTGGAAGGAACTATTAAATTTACTGTCACATAAATGTTTCCTGGTCGCCCAAGTTAGTCTTTGTAAAATTGTCTACCTCTATGGCTTGGAGCTAATTTTCCTTTAGTCTTTAAAAATAAAATTCCTATCTTGTTATTGATCAAGATCCTTATGGAAATTTTTAGCATTTCCTCACTTTTTTATAATAGCTTTTTTCCCTTTGCTACATTTCCTACTTGTTTTCTTTCATTAAAAATTGGGACCCAACATTTCTAGAATGACTATCACAATAATAGTACATGTATCCTTCAAGAGAGATCCTGCCTGAATGTTGATTAAAGGGGCTTGCTCTTGGAAAGGAGCCATGAGTCACTGAAACCTACAGGGTTTTTTGTTTTGTTCTGGTTTGTTTACCTCTACAATATCCTTTTAAGATCAGTGTGATAGAAGAACCATCCTAAGGGATTATTGGAAAAGAGGAAAAGCCTTCAATGAAAAGTACTATCATTTCAGTTCTTCTAGACTTAGCTCATATTTTGGGATTAAAAGATTTTTAATAAAATTTTAAGTGAGACCTTCATATATATGTTTCCTTTGATAAAATTTATGTCTGCGGCAGTTGTTTTCTTAATCATCCTCCTTATTTCTCTATTTAGTTACTACTTTTTAAAGTATTTTCACATACATAATCTCATTTTATTTCTCAAATGAATTGGTTAGAAGAGGTATTTTGTTCTCATTTTATTCATGTGGAAACTGATTCATCAAAAGATTATGGGCCAGGCACGGTGGCTCATGCCTGTAATCCCAACACTTTGGGAGGCTGAGGCAGGAGCATCACTTGAGACAGGGAGTTTGAGACCAGCCTGACAACGTAGCGAGATCCTATCTCTATTTTTACAAAAGGGGGGATTATGATTTACCCAAGGTCCATAGCTAGTTAGCCACAAAACCAGGCCAAGATGTCTTCATTTCTATGCATTTGATTATTTAAATTAGAGATCTCAAATTGGGGCCATTATCATGCTCAGATCTTGCTAAGAAGGGACCCTGCCTTGAACCCCACACTACAAAAGGCCTAACTCTGGCTCTTTCCAGACCCATGGGCTAAAAAAAATGTGACTACTCTTGAGCTCATACACCTGGTTCTAGACCACACTCTGTGTCCCAGGCCCCCAGAGTCCTGTAAATGCCACCAAGTCCATTTGAGTCTGTCCTCCCAAGGGCAATCTGCACCTTTGAAGTGTGCAGCACTAAGCCCAAGGGGCAGCAAGACATGGCTGTTTCGGGTGTGGGGGATAGACAGAGCTTGGCTCATGGGCTAGATGTCCACAGGCTGTGCAAGGCCCCTGGTAATGCAGGACAGAGCTGGGAGTGGGAGGAAAGAGCTGGGGCCGGAGCCAACTCTCTGTCTGCTGCCCATCTCTGTGAGCAACTCCAGGGTCTCCCAGAACTCTGAATTCACACCTGGCTTCCAGGTCTTTAGGAAGGCATATTTTTTTCATTGTAGGCAGACAGAACATATTTTGTTTAACAGTTGGTGAGCTTGATTTATACCTTTTAAATATTTAGACATATGATATGTGGGCCTCCATTTGTGCTCTTGCCCCAGGCCCTGCAAATGTTGGGGGTGGGCTTTGCAGTATGCCAGCATATTTTGTTTGGCTAGCATACTGTTTTTTTAACATCTTGAATTAGTTTCTAACATTAACAATTGGGAGATTTCATATAAGAATAGAGATTTCTGGTTTCTTTTTTTTTAAAAAAACACAGAAAGTCATGTAATTCAGGGACTGCCTACCTGTATGGCAAAAAGGAGCTGGGGCTGAGCAGTAACAGCCTCCTCTGGATGGAGCTGGGCCCATGTTTACTAATTGGCCACAGTTCCCACCTGTCTCCCTTCACTCATTTTGGTGACCTCTGACCTCTCTGGCCCCTGGGGGCATTTGAGTTTTTCACCCCTGATTTAAGTCCTTCCTTGGTTATGTCCTTCCTATATAAAGCCACCATGCTGTCCCATTTAACACATTGTTTTTGCCTCTTCTCTCCAACTTTCCTCAAGGAAAGTTTTTTTTTCCATTAGCTAAGTGTAAATCCCTAAATTTTAATATAGACAAATGCCTATAATTTTGGCATCTTATTCCCTAACTTCTGAATCTTGAGAAATCATTAAAACAGCAGCTAGGAACTTCAAGAGAGCAGTCTCTCTCTGCAGGGATCCCCCCTTTCTCCATGCCATGCCAACTGGAAACCCAGCGCAATGGATTTTCTCACTTTGACCCCAGTGAGGGAGGGAGATTTTTGATAACTGACAAAGAGCTTTTGTTCATGTTTGCGACAGGATAGATCAGTTAGCCCCACCGCATGGCCCCTTGCTTCTTCCAGGTTCATCTTCCCTTTGTGCCCCCGAAGAGCTCCCAGCCCTTCCTACACCGGGGCCAACAGCCCTCCTCGCCTCCAAGTCGCCAGCACTCCCCCCAACTCCGCCCGCCTCTCAGTCTGGAAAACAGCTTTGCACATTAACCTCCAGGGGCATTCGCTGGGTTTGCAGCGGGGTCCCCAGCCCCACAGGCTGCCAAAATAGGCTCTTTACACTCCATAGATGGGAGAGAAAAATCTGCTTGTTCGGTTGCAACTGTCAAGCAAAGGACGTGCTGAGCTCAGATAGAAATAGCAGCAGGGTCAGGGCAGGGCAAGGCCTCAGCATTTCATTAGCTCGGCCCAGCTAAGGGTGATTAAATGCACACAGTGGCCCATGAATGGGGCCATGGAGGGCAGCCACACAGTGCAGCACAGAAAAATCATTCTTTGGCCGCTGTCAGCCAGCTGAATGGGACTTAATTATCGGGATAATGAGAACTGATTTTCATTGTTTTAATTTTGGGGAAGGGGTGAGAAAGGAGGGACTTTTTTTCCCTGATCTGGGTGAAAGGATGCTAAACTATGGCCTCTAACAGGGGCCCCATATCCTGCAGGCTGCTGTTGGCTGAGCCTCCTGTGTTTGCTGTTTTTTACCAATGCAGTAAGAGAGTGTCAGGATTGTCTTCTGTGTCAGTGTTTCCTTTAGGCCCTATAATCCTGGCAGGATGTGTCCTCATAAGAGCATGTCTGTGCTGGCATCTACCCCAAGCAGCTGTACCAAAGCAACATGGACAGAGAGAAGCCATTGGGCAGATCTGCCTATGTTTAGCCCCTTCCAAAGGCTTCCAAGACATGAGGGGATAGTACCCTGCTCCTATTTTTTTTCTTTTTTTTTTTTTAAGTACAAGATCTAGAGAGTTCAAAGGATCTGCTGAGGGCAAACATTGGAGAATTCTGAGTTCCTTGCATCTTGTTTGAGACTAGAGAGCCCCAGACTACACCACAACACTGTAGGGCTCATTGAAATTCTTGTAGAGCCAGAAGTCTTTGACAATTGAGATAAGCTCTGACTCCCATGAAGCAAGAAAGTCATTACGTATAACTTATTACGTAAGCCCTCTCTTATCTATTTAATTCACCTGCCACCCTCCCAAGATCTTGCTCTTCATATAGAAGTGAGAGTTACTTATTTCCCAACTTGGTCACTCATCTCTCTGGGTATAACATGTACTATAGCAGAATGGTGAAATAATGCGTTTTTGCAAGGCTGAGTTTAGCAGGGTTCTAGGTGCTATGGAAATATGTAATGACACATCCCCCTAACAAAGTCAGCTTGGGGGACGTGAAACAATTAGAGAAACACACAAAAGGTCCCTAATGGAATGTGAACCTCTGGCTACTAGGAGAAAAAAGAGAGGGTGGGCTTAGGAGCAGTGAGGGGCACTTTGTGAAGAGATGAAAGCCTGTGAAGGCTCCAAGGTTGAGTAGAATTTCAACCAAGAGCAAAGAGTGGAATTGGACGGTGTGTTTGAGAGAAGGAGACAGACATTATTGGAATGAAGAATCCACATGGGGAATAAGAGCAGGTAGAGCCTGCTTTTTTCTCCCCCGACTTCATCCTTGGCCATAAAATGTGGCAGTTGTTGCTATTGTTTGGTTTAATGTTCATTTTCCCCCTCCAGTTCTTCAAAGAGGTAGGCAGAAAGAAAAAGGCATGCCCTCCTTCACAGAGCACAGAGAAGGAAGGTCTCTTTGATGTTTCCAGGTTTTCAGGTTTAGGCTCATGACCAGTGCTGGTGCCTTCTCCAGGATGGCCCCGCTGTATCCCCAGGGGCATTCCACAGATCCTTACTCAGCTCAATTCAGTTTAGGCTCCTCTTTTCTTGAAGACTTGACAGGCTATAGGTTAAGTTCCTCGATTCTGGCAACTGGATTCTTTGTGGCAAGGAAGAGATGGCTAAGGAGAACTGGCTGGAATGGGTGAATGGCCTACCTGGCCCCTTTTCAAAGAGAAATGCCGTAGTCCTTTCCAGAAGCCACAACCCATATGCAGTTTTCATAGAATGTGTCTGTGTGTCAGAATCAATTAATCATACCTGTCAGGACGGGGAATGGCCTCTCTGGCTGAAACAGTGGCTATATCCATCGTGATCAAATAGTCTTTTGCCTGGAAAACCCATGCAGGTCAGAGGGGAAAGTTGAGTCTAGATGGCATGCAGTATTCCTAGGGTAAGTTTTCTCCTCCCTGAAATTTGCCCTGAAATTTTATGTCACCAAACCAACTACTTGTAGCAAAGTTCTATTGTCAGTGCAATCCTCTGGGGCCTTGTTTGGGCCTGAAACCATTCATTTCTGAAAGAAGGGAAAGTAGAATTTGTAATAATAGTTCTCAATATTTACACCTTTTGTTTTGAGATCTCCAGGCACTTAAAAATGGCTGAAAGTGGCCATTCTGTAACAGTCTATCTTTTCCACAACGGTCTGCAAGATCGTTTTCAGAAACCAACCTTATCCCAGCTCCTCCTTTATCGAGCTCCCCATTGGTTCTCTGCTGTCTATAGAAGTGGTCTCCAAATGTTTCTTTTTTGTTTGTTTGTTTGAAGACAGAGTCTCACTTTGTCACCCCAGCTAGAGTGCAGTGGCATCATCATAGCTCACAGCAACCTCTAACTCCGGGGCTCAAGTGATCCTCCCGAGTAGCAGGAACTATAGGCGTGCCCCACCACACCCAGCTAATTTTTCTATTTTTTATAGAGACAGAGTCTCACTCTTGCTCAGTCTGGTCTCAAACTCCTGAGCTCAAGCAATCCTCCCACCTCAGCCTCCCAGAGTGCTAGGATTACAGGTGTGAGCCACCTGTAATCATACCAGGCCACTTCAAATGTTTTTGACTGAACACTCAATCAGTAAACAATTTTTGCATATGTACTTCTAGTATACATATATTTATTTTTATATTATGTATAATGTATTAGTGTACTACTATATTATGTACATTATAAAACACACAAAATTAAAGCTTTAAGAGTCTGAAATAAAGATAACATAAGCAGTATCTTAAAATATCTTGCTAATGGTGATAGCTTCATATTATCATTAGCTAATATCTCAAAGCACAATAAATATGTCAGGCAAGATCCATCATAATGATGGTGAATGTAAATTCTTATGTATGATAGTTTTTGTGAAAATTTCTAATTGTTTTGGCTTGACTTCTTGTCAGAAGTGAATATTTGGTCATTGTTTTCAGGTTGTAATATGGCTGGAGAGAACTTGTTCTAAGGGAAGTGTCAGTGCTACTATTCTTAGTATTTGCCTGTACTTACACAACTGATATTATTTTTGATCTGTTGTTTCTATGTAGAAATATTTTGAATCCACTTTTCAATTTCATATATGTTAGGTTAAATCAGATAATATCCATTACCCAGTGAGTCAGGAACACACAAGCTGTGGTGATTCATTATAAAGCCAAGATTCTTATTTCTCAGATAAAAAATAAGTTAAAATTCTAATACTTTTTGCCAAAGTTCTAATGAATCATCTTGTGTAACTCTGGGGCATGCATCCCATTTGGAGACCAAAGGTCTACAGGTTGCATTTCAAACACATTAGTATTGACTTAAAGGGTCCTTCTCCATTCAAACTCTGCCCACCTTTGCAGTCTCATCTCCCATCATTCCCTGTCTTAGACCAAGGAGACTTCCCATTGCCCCTTAAATATGAAATATTCTTTAATAACTCCATTCCTTTGTACACTGTTTCAGCCAACTAGAATGCCTTTCACTTGTTCTCTACTTTAACCTAAGTTAAATCTGTGAAAGATCTGATTCCCTCAAACCAGAGATCAGCAAATTTTCTGTAAAAGGCCAGATAGTAAATGTTTTAAGCTTTGCAGGCCATACTGTCTGTGCAAACTACTCAATTCTGCCATTGTAGTGCAAAAGCAGCCACAGACAATATGTAAACAAATCAGCATGGCAGCATTCTAACAAAACTTACTTTATAAAAATAGGTGGTAGACTGAATTTGGATCTAGGGCTGTAGTTTGCCAACCCCTGCCCTAGAAAGCCTTCCATTCTTCTACTATGGCTCTCCTTCTAGCATTTTTGCCACGATTATGTGTTTATGAGCACATCTTGCCCAAAGGACTGAATTCCTTGAAGTCAAAGACTTTTATTCCTATTCCCTGAAAGCTAGAACTCTGGGACTAGAAGCCATTCAATGAAGTATATTGTTGAATATCAAGAATTATCATTATGTTCCTGGTGGAAAAATGAAGAAAAATTCTTCCATTGAGTACAAGATTGAATGGCTTATTTCTAAGATTTATCTAAAATAAAAGATTATATAAAAATCCTAATTAGTAAGATTAAAGCATTTGTCTTGAGTTGGAACTAGGCCTTCTCACAGGTCAGTGTCCTGCCCACCTGACCACCAGTGTTCATTTCCCTTCACATTGTTTTGGTCCACATCTTCAATAGAACCTAGAGAAGCACTTCGTTTTCAACCACCCAGCCACCCCTGAGGCCAACCCCTCTCTCTATTTGTATGGTGCTTTATGGTTTTCAAAGCAAATAGCACAATTCCTATTTTGTAGATAAGGCAACCGAGACACAGTAAATGACTTATTCTATGAATAATATAACTGAGACTTCTGATTCCTGACCTAGGACTTTTCACTGTACTAAACAGCCTCTCAGGTAATTAGAACAAAATGGCACAGTGCAAAATTAAGTCAAAGAATAAATTAATCCCATCTGAAATTCCAAGGAGACCTTAGGACAAATGTATATCAGAATTTCAATGGTATTTGGTGGAGTTGGTCCAATGGAAGTGTAGACACCCTGCCAACTTCGCAGAAGATACATAAATATCAAAATCAGTTTATCTAACCTTCATTTATCTTGGAAATACAAAAATTTAGACTAGAACTTGGCTTGAATGAAGAGATTCACACCAAGCCTGCATCCCCGCTACTCTTGTAAAATGTTTCATGAACCCCAGTGCTGAAGACCTCACTGTTTTGTTTGACTGTGAAGGCTGCCTACACATACTAGCTGCTGGTGCAAGGTTAATACTGACTCAGAGGCAAGAGGACCACTGACTGAATCACCACCACTTACTACAGTTCTCTGCTCTGTATTCCTTGGAAACCTCTTGCCTCAGTTTGGGCTTAACCCAACCCACTTAGAAGGAGAGAGCAATTTTACAGCCCCGCATGGAGTGACTCCAAGCCAATCGTATCTATTTCCAAATGATCTGACACAGCAAGAGGATCATATTTCCTTTGGAGGCTTGGCTGAGAACAGTTGGTGGGTTGACCACATTGAACCAAAGTGAATAAAATAAGACTGTCAAGAAAAAAATCTGAAAAAGCCCCTAAGGAGGTAGGGCTAATGAAATGCTCAGGTCAGGGGTGGGGTGCTTTCTGGGGAGATTGAAAAAACAAAGAAGGACTAGGTGACCATGTGTGAAATTCAAAAGAGTCAACAATGATTTGGGGAAGCCAGACAGATTGGCCCATGCCCAGTACTCTCTGAGAACAGGCATCAAGCCTAAAAAAATTCACAGTATCTACCTCTTATTTTTATTTTTACCTTTAATCAGATTTTTTAATTGAAATTTGTTATGGTTGGTTACTTGTCCACCTTCCCCCCCTCCTGCCAAAGGAGGCAGGGACTCTGAATGCATTTGCCAAAGACCCCTGTGTTCAATTCTGGTCTTAGGGAATAGTGATTAGGGAGTTCCAGGGATGGGATGTGGGAACAGCAGAGGGGTTAGGTTTCATTTAAGGTCCCTGGAAAGAAATACATAATCTGTTGCTAGGATGAAACGGAATTGGTTCTTCACAAAGCATGTGAAGGGATGAGCCAAGCCCTAGAACCAGCTCCTAATCCAGATGAGTCTCTGTTCAGAGGGATAAGGGCATATCTTTGAGCAATAGATTTCTTGAACACATAATCTGGTTGATTTTTCTCTGCTTTGGTTGTGCAAAACTATTTTTAAAGGCAAAGATTCAGTGAGGGTTGTTCCTTGAGTGTGAAGAGTTATATGCCTCTGGCTGTACACTTGGCAATGGACGTCTTCATGCTTCTTTTTTCCATCCAAATATTATGGCCATTGGAGTATTTGTAGGAAACAGTTTTAAAAAGACAACAGTCACTTCCCTTTGCTTCATGCTCTTCTCAGTCAACTCACCTGGCACGTTTCAGGCACCTGCTGTGTGCCAGGCATTTTTTCAGAATGGAACAAGACTGCCCTTGCCCTTAATGTCTTAGCTGTCTAGGAGAAAAGACAGTACTATAAGAAGTAGGAGCAGACACACTGTGAGAAACACTGTGGAGACTCAGGGGAAGGAGCCATTGTATAGAAGCTTCACCAAACAGCAGGTGTGAGCAAAGGGAGAGGGCATGCCCATCAAACCCTATCCATCACTCATTTGTTCACACATTGATTACCCCAAATATTTATTATCTGCTTGTTATCTGCCAGGAACAAGGGGCTTGGTAGTCAAAGATGAACAGGACATGGAACATAGAGTAGGGAATTGGGGGGGGAAGGAGGTAGCAGTAGAAGAGGGAGCTGAAAAACAGATGGGGCCACATTGGTAGGGGTTTTGCTTGCCAAACTGAACTTTGTTCTACAGGTAACAAGGAGACTCAGAAGGTCTTTCTGAGGTGACAGCACAGACATTCACCCCACTCCCTTATTTCCTGCCCTATGACTTAGAAGTATCTGTTTTTGTGCCTGTTTCCTGTCTGGTTTCCTCACTGGGATGTGAGCCCCATGAGGACAGGGACCCTACTGGTCATACTCACCATTGTTTTCCCAGTTCTGGGCACAAAGTCTGGCACATAGTGGGCCCTCAGCAAATATTTACTAAATGAATAATCATATCTGTGTTTAGACCATTGTCTCCAGTTTGTAGAGTGGAGGAGACCCGAGGCTGGGAGATCCTGTAGGAGGGATTTGTAACAGCGGAGAGGTGCTAAGAGCCTGATCCGGGGTGATGGAGGCATAGAAGGAAAGGAGAGAGATTTTGGGGACTCATCAGAGTTAACATTGACAGAGCTTAATGAAAGGGAGGGTTCAGAGGCGACGTTAAGGTTTCCATTTGGATGTCTGAGTGGCTGGTGATATCACTGACTGAGAGAGAAAACGGGAGGAACCTGAAGAGGGGCTTGTTGTGGGAAGCAGGGGAGCGTGGATAATGAGATCAGTTTTGGACATGTGTGATTTGAGACAGCTGTAGAATGTTCAACTGGAGATGTCCAGTAGACAGTTGGAAATATATGTGGGTAATTCAGGAAGAGAACTGGGGCTGAGGTCACAGGTTTTTGGTGATAAATGAAGCCAGCCGAGGCTAAGTCACTCAAGGAGAGCACACAGAGTTGGAAGAGAAAACAGAAGCCTAAACCTGGTGGAAACACATCATTGGGCAGGAGGGTGGGAAAGTGGAGCCAGGGGAGGAGGCAGAAGGTGCAATCTGAGTGGGAGGAGGGGAAGTATGAGCCCCCACCTAGGACAGAGCAGAGGTCAGTGGGCCTGGGAGCTGCCATCTTGGGCAACTTACTCCACCCAGTTCTTACCATGTGAATGTTAATGGGGAGCTCTTGGCAATTCTGGGCCAAGAGCAGAAGACATCTGGGAAAAGGAGAAACACATTTGTGTAGTTAATCAGGACTTTCTCCTCCTAGCACACCCTGAGGGAGGGGCGAGATTTAGTTATCTGCTGAATGGTCTGCCTATTTGAGGATGTCCTCAGCTTAGAAACATGTTTTGTATGGCTACAACACAAATACCAGCAAATCTTACCTTTCATCACTTCCAACCAGGAATGGCTCTCGTGGACTAGACAGGTGCTTAACAAATGGTCCACACCTTGGGGTCTGGGTTTAGGTCCCAGCAGGATAATTGTAGGTGGTTTCTGGCTCTAATGCTCTCAGAGAGGTGTTTTCTTCTGGGGGCTGGTTCACCTGTTAGTGCTGATCTTCACCTCACCTCAGGATTAACCTCCTTCCCCAGCACCCCCTGCAGCATGCAGTCTGTCTCTGCAGACACCTCATTCTGCCTTCCAGCCATTGAGGTGCTACGTGCCACTTCCTGTCTATCAGTACAAGGCAATCATTCCTACACTTTTTTTTGTCACTGAAAATTTTGTGGAAGTGTGATGAAAACTTTAAGAGAAGCCCAGTCCACAAAACAGACCAGAGTGGAGCTGCCTGGGCTAGAGGGAGGAGTGCTGGGGTCCAGGAGTCCTGCTCACACCTCAGAGCCCTGGAGCGCCACCAAATCCACAATGAACACTGAAGCAGGAGAAACCGCACAGGTGCTCCAGCCTGCACGCCCAGCTTCCTTCCCAGTCTCTCTCCCTGTCTGTTGTGCTTAGGTCCCTCCTCTTTCTGAAACTCTCAGAGACAGAGTCAGCCGCTGCGGGTCATGGGTCTCCACTCTCTTTTCATAGGCAATTTTCCTCCCAGGGACAGAACAACCAGGCTGGGACAAAGAGTGTTGGGACACCCTGACACAGAACACACTCCCCATCGTTCCTGTTCTCAGTCTCCCCCAGAACTAAGCACCCAGACCTTCCGGCCCTTTTTATTAATGGAGTCATTTAGTCTGTGCAGGTTGACCAGAGAGTCCCTGGAAAAGGTTGCTTGGAAAGGGAACTCACAAGACATGGGTGTCCCCACTGGAAGAGTCCAAAGCAAAACCCCACTGAAAAGCCCCCTACTCCACATACACACAGGGAAACTCAGTGGAAGGGATCCTGTCTGGGAGGCCGCAATGGTTTCCTCCTGGAGAGTTTAAGGGGAGGGAGGCAGAAGGAGGAATGAGAGGCACTTTCTAAAGTTGGCAGCATATTCTCATATTCTTTCTCTGTTAAATGCTCTCCTCTTTCTAGAAGGCTGATATACCGAGGCTCCCTCCCCCACACGCCTCTTAGCGCTGGGTGAATCCTGTCCTGCAGCCCCCCCCACCCCCACTGTCCTCAGTGTCCCCTGTGGCTCGCCCGCCCCAGTGCCCAGCCCTGCTGCATACTTCTGCTCAGGCTCCTACTCAGGCTCGTGCGTCACAGCTATTCATCTTGTTTAGTGCTTGGCTTGGCTACAGATGCTGTAAATACGGTAATTTTAGACTCCCTGATTGGAAAGGATTGCAGGGCGGCTTGAGGGGGAGGAGGGCAGTTTGGTTTCCTCTGTCGAAGCTGGTTCAAGATGGCTCTGCCGCCCTCTGTGCACCCCTCTTCTCCAAGCTGTGGCCCCATCAGGCCCCCATTCCTAGTGTGGGATTCTGACTTCTCAGGGTCTCGGGATGAGGGAGAGGGACAGAAGGGACATCTCTGGGCTCTTGGCCTGGAGAATTGTGGGTTAGCACAGAGCACCACAGCCAAGAAGGCCAGAGGTGCAGTCAGTGACGTACGGGGTGGGGGTCCCGACCCTGCCAAGACAATGTGGAGTGAGGCAGGCTGGGGATTATCTCCCCACCCAGCGCCGTGAGCAGGGCACACCCGGGATGAAGTGGGGGCCTCTGAGGCCTCTGACCCCTCCTGAGCTCTCTCCCTTTTCTGTTCTCCTTTCTCTCTTGACCTCCCTCCATGGGAGGCCATCAGTCCCCAGGGCCTGCTGCCAGGCACTCCCAGGGTTGTCAGCTAATCCCTACTCCCACCCTTCTGGTGCATAAAGACCTAATTTGCATTTGATTACAGGACCCCTGAGAGGGTCAAGGAATATTCAAATCCCCAGGGAGTGACTGTGAGGCTGACATTTCAGGCACTGGGAGTCTGGGTTTTAAACCCCAGGAGTAAGTCAGGTTCTTCAAAAGCCACCAGATATGCTTCCAGCTGTCTGTCTCATCTCCTGAGAAGGACAATCCTAATTCCAAGGCTCTTGACTGAGTCAGACTTGGAATTGTCCCCATTTTCGAGCCACTGTCTGTAGTCATAGAACCAGTGAGCCTCAGGAGGAAGGAGGGAGCGACTCAGATTTCTTTGAGCCCAAACCCTTATTTGACTAATGAGAAGTGATTTGTGCCAAATCATGAGTCCAGATAACCACAAGATTGTTAGCCCATATCTGGTGTTTAGTCCATGCCATGAACATGTTTTTTATAGAAAGATCCAGAAGAAGGAAAGAAAGGCCTGATAGGTGTTTCTCCAAGTTCTGGAAGCAGCTTCAGTGGAATCCTGCTGCTCTCCCTCTTGAGCTTGTGTTTGGTCGCTTTTGATGGCAGGAAATTTGCCATCCACAAGGCAGCCTATTAAAACTTCGGTCGGTTCTGCCTGTTGTCTAATACTTCTTTATTGCTGCAAGTCTCCAGCTGTCCACCCACATCTGTTTTAGTGGTGGGGTCAGGCCTGGGAGGAGGGCTGGGGACTCAGAAGGAGGGTGCAGGTTGTCCTACAAGAAAAGAACTAGCAGGACTCCTCTGGGGGTGCAACCTGGCGAGGTTTTCTCACCTCCCTTCAGGCAGGCTCTGCCCCCTTTTCACTCATTAGAGTACGGCCTTTCTGTGCACCCTTCTGGCTCGAGAGGTGCCAGTCATCATACACTTATGTTTGTTCACTTTTCCTTCTAGAAATGCGAATGTGAGGGCATTTTACTCGCTTTTCAAAGCAAGGGATCCTTTCCTGGAGGAATTAACAATCCCTAGGTTACATGTCCTCCAACAGTTACTGTACAGCAGTTATCTGTGGGGGGAGCTTAAATGATTATTCACAGAATCTTCCATGCCCAAGATGCATTACAGCGAAACTTCACTGGTTTGGACCAATTCAGGTTTTCATCCGAAGAATCTCAGGCATCAAACATCCTCAGCGAAATAGTCTTATTGCTCTCCTACCTGTAAAATTAATCAGAAGCACAGCTAACAAAATCTTCCCTAGGAGAGAGATGTGCCTGGTCTACTTTTAAAAATAGAGGCGCCTCATGTGTAAACAGCATTTTGCCTGTTGGAATGTAAATGGATGTTGTTGGAATGCTTGAAGACAGTTTGTTCTTTTAGTGGATTAACAATCTCTCCCTGAAAATATTGTTTCACGGTATTTGCTAAGCACACCCTTCCTTCATGTGCAATATGTGATTTTGTATCAGCCAGCCTAAATGGGTCAAACCTCTGGAAGTTTTGCTGTACCTGATCTGTAAATAACCCTAGCAGTGGTCTGGGTTCTAGAGAGGCAGAAGTGGCAAATGGGTACAGGTTTTCTGGAGAGACTGGGAAATAACAGCAAATTAGCCAGAGAAAGAGTTTGTTCCAAAAATTTCAAAAACAGCTAAAAAGAGGCACTCATAACAATGGGGAATAGTCGATAGAGAAAACAAACATGCTAGTGAATGAATGTGCTAGTGGAGGGTGGAGAAAGAAAGCCAGGAGATCTCAAAGGGGATTTAAGAGTTTAAAATTGTTTTCTCTGTACAAAATTCCCATTGGCCCCACCACACCGAAATTCCATCCTTCTGGAGGCCTGGTAAAGCACCATACTTCTCTCCATTCCCAGCCCCAGGCCCATTCATGGGCTCCCCATAAGTTTGCTATCCCCACCTCTACTTCTGCCCCATCCTGTGCTCAACCCCAGATCACTGTCCTTACAGGTCACTTCCTTGTTTCCACTCCTTTGCCAACAAATTCAATATCCATGCTCTGGCTCAGCAGTCCACACCCCCATGGCCTGGCTCAGGGGACCTTTCCAGCCTCACATCTTGTCTGTCGCAGGTATGATGCCCAAGAGCATGGTCACCAGTCTTGGAGTACTCAGACAGTGCCTGGCATGTGGTACATGCTCAGCGGTTATTATGAGTTCATAATCTGTCTCCTTGCCTTTGCTTAGGCCGCTCCTCCCCTCCCTCTCTGCAGGGCAGGACTGCCCCCTTCATAAGAAGCACCTGCCTCTTGTCTCCAGTAAGTCCCTGATGTCAGTCATATTCTTGTATCTGACCAGCTCACGGTATTTATGTCCGGGGCTTATCTCTCTTTCTGGAATGAAAACACCTCCAGGTCAGAGGCTTTCTCTCACACTTATTTATAGCCCCTCAGCACCTAGCACAGAGTGCTGTACACAGTAGTTGCTTAGACTGTGAAATCCTTAATAATAATGACAGCTCTACTTTATTAAGCATTTCCCATGTGCCAGGCATTGGGGACTTCTCATCACAAACCAAATGAGTGTTACTATTAACTCCACTTTATGGAGTAGGAGATTGGGTTTCAGAGGATTTTCACTTACTGGAGATCATAGGTAATGAACCCAGACTTGTCCATTCTAGAACATGAACTTGAACTCATAAAGGCTCTGTTACACTCCTCTCATGAAGACTTAGGGACTGTGTCTTTCCCTAAGGCAGGGTTGCAAATTGGTGACCTGAAGGCCAAATCTGGCCCTTGGATGTGTTTTTTTGGCCCATGCTGTGTAAAAATCGGGAAATCTTACATCACCATCTAGATTTTTGACTTTGCTGGAAAGCCTGGGAGATCCAGTATCCCTGAATTTCAGCATGGCGATGCTGGCTGCTGCTGAGAAACAGCTGTCCCGGTGGCTTTTCCACAGCCCCTGTTTGCCTGGCCTGGGGGTAGAGGAGCGTTTGAGTTTGCATCTTCTGCACTCAATTGACCAGTTCAGCTGTTGGTATTTGGGGTAGGCTATTCTTAGTTACATAGGACTGCCTCATATGTTTAGGGTGTCTAGCAGCCCTGGCCCCCAAACCACTAAATCAGCAGAACATTTCCTTCTGTCCTTTTGACAATCTAAACATGCTAAGACATTTCCAAAGCCCCTGGTGAGGGCTGCCACACCATACCCTGTTGAGACCCACCAGCAGATAACCCCTTGTCTCACCAGTGCTAGCACATAGTAGGGCCTCAGTTAAATAGATTAAAAAGACCTAGAATGCCACATCAATTACTGAATGGTTCCACATGTTAAAAGTTCCCATGAAAACAGAGGCAGAAAAATGCAACAATCATAGTATTTTAAAAAAGAAATTATCTGGAGCGAATTTAGTGCATTCCCCTAAACACCTGTCCCATGATGGAAAAAAAATTAGTAATAACACGTTCCCGTTGAGGCATTTCCATTCTGCACGCCTCAGTTCCCACTGTAACGTTAATTGGTTATGGTTTTCTTTGCTTCTAGTCCTTACAAGTAACGAGAGTTACTGTGCAGCTGTCAACCAGGCACCACCCCAGGAAAGGCTGCATTTAAAGGGACAACAGAGGAACTGAATCACATGCAGCTTTTCTACAGAGAAATGGTGGTGTTAATATCGTGGGGTTTTGTTCTAATTATAAAAATTCCATATGCTTACAGCAGAAATTTTAGAATGTAGTAAAGTACTAAGAGTAAGTAAAAATTCCTCATCATCTCATCACATGAAGGTAATCACCATATGTTTTCATATATTTCCTTCCAGTCTTTTTTTCCCTGCGCACATATATTTGTGTTTGCTGTTGCTGATTTTGTTTTGCTTCTGGGATTGTACTGTTTATAAAGCCTTCCTTGCCATCTCATGGTTGTAGCAGAATCAGTTTAACCAGTTCCCTTTTGTTGGACATATAGTAGCTTCCCCGTTTGTGCTGTCATAAACAGTATAGCGATCATAAATTGCTTGTTTATTCATAAACATTTTTGGGTCATTCTGATGATTTCTATAGAAAGTGTGATATGGCAGCTAGTGCAAGAAGCAATCGTCCCGTCCGCTGAGGAGATGGTGTTGGCTCTGGCCCTAGAAGAGATGGACTGAGTCAAGGGTAGACTGAGGTCTGGGTAAGGAATTTCCAGGCAGGAAGAAGCTCGCGGCGTTGAGCTGGCTCCTATTAGCGCAGCTGAAGACAGGCCATCTGCTGAGAACAAGGGGAGGGGATCGTGGGTTGGGGACTTGGAGAGGGTGGAGACGGTTTGGAGCTCCCACCGCAGGAAGCAAACAAGGGCTTAACCAAAAGATAAAAATTGCTTGGCAGCATTGAGAGCCCAGTCGAGTCACACTGCGTGATTTAGTAACAGAGGCCATTGGCACAGATGTGCAACTCTCTCCAGTGAAGCTGAGAGACAAAAGCAGAGGTGGGGTCGGGGGTGAGGGTGGGACAGTAGGATTATTTCAGGTTTGGGAAATGGCCTGACAGATCCAGCCAAAGGTCAGAGGGGCTGACCAAAATAATAAGATTACTTTAACACGTAAGTAAAAATAGTCCCTGCAACCGAGCACACAAAACTAAGAAATTATCTTTGTCTACTAAAATGGCTTTACAGACTCAACATGAGCTGGACATAGACCCAGAGTTACTTTTATGGTATAATATTAATAATAATGAACACTTTCTTCAGCAGCGCACAGTTTGCAAAGTGCTTTACACAATACAATCTTGCGGGGTATTATTAAATGGAGCCCCCATTTTGCAGAGGGGAAAACTGAGGCTCAGAAAGGGTGATTCGTGTAAGTGCAGACAGGTAGTTGGCAGTGAGATCAGGCTCCAGACCAGCTCCTAGGACAGGTTTGTGATAATTAATCCATTCTCTTGTGACCACCTCTTCTGTCCTTGCAAGATGACTTTTGTTGGAAAACAAATATATCCTACACCTGTGACCTTGACCTCCTGAGCAGGAGGAATGAACCAAGTGAGCCAACAGGAAAAGCCAGTTCTCTCCACGTTTAAAGCGTGGTCTCAGTGTTCTACTTACCAGAATGATCTCCTCGCTGTGCCTTGAACAGACCTCGCACTGTCCTGCTGCAAGACTTTTCCCTTTGTAGGTGGTTTCTACACCTGGAATCTTCTCTCCCTGATGTGGACATGGCTCATTCTCTAACCTCTTCAAGTCTTTGTTTAAATATTACTTCCCAGTGGTGCCTTCCCTGGCACCTTATTTTAACTGCACTCCTCCCACCACCACCTCCCACCTTTGGCACTTTCTTGTCTTCCATTCCTGCTTTATTTTCCTCCATAGCATTGATCACCTTCTGATACACTAGCATTTAATTCATTTTCTTGTTTGTTTTCTCCACTATAATGTAAGTGTGAACGGAAGGATTTTTGTCCTCTGCCTAGAGTATGTCTGGAATATAGTAGGTACTCAGAAAGTAATTGTTGAATGAATAGCAGCAGAGGTATTAGAATAAATAAAATATTATTCTTAAGAGCACTGGCACATGACTAGTTCATAATAGGGAATCAACATGTGTCGGTTCCCTTCTCTCTTCCCATCTCCTTTGTTAAATGTTATGTGCTTGGCAGTCATCTTTAAAGTTAAAGTATTTGGGGAAGAGACAGCACATTAAGCCTTAATGTCCAGTGCATGAAGCAGATATTGCAGAGGAAGAACCCACACTGGCTTTCAAGACAAAAGGGCGAGTCACACTCTGAATGAGCCATGGTCTGTCTACTGGAGGTTGGGGCGCATGGTCTCAGAGGGTGTTTCCAGAGCTATGATTCCACCCAGCTGTGACTCAGGGTGGGTGGAGCCTGAAAATAGGCAGAGGGACCCAGATGGAGTGACGCCTCCCCTCTCCCACCTGCTGCAGTTCCTGCCTTCAGGGCCAGCAGTGCAGGTGAATCCTGGCATGTCTGCTCACTGGCCTGCCATGGGGCTGTGGAGGGCCTTCAACTGGGCCCCTGCTGAGTTACTCAGTTACACACAGCATCGGTTTCTTCAGTAAACAGGTACTGAGTGTCCGCTGTGTGTCCATCCCTGTGCTGAATAAAACAGATTCAGACTCGTGGCTCCCACAGTCAGGGAAAGGGGATGGACCTCAAACATGAAGGTCCATCCAGACCCACAGCCACCTTTGGGCAACCCCAATGTCCGTCAGACCTTCCTGTCCTATTGGGGGTCTCTTCCTTCCCAGGGCCTTGCTCAGGCCCCTCGCTGGAACCAGAAGTGCCCCCAGCTGCTCTCCTTGTCACAGCCCCCTCAGCACACCCTTCCTCCCTCCAGGTTCCTCCCAGAGTGCTCCTGAGTGCCAGAGTCAGGTGGAGGAGTATAGACACCCAGAGGGCTTCTCCTGGAAGAACAGCGGGTGCAGCGAAGACTGTGGGGGAGAGAGGCTCACCTGTCCTGAATGGCAGGCGGGAGGCATCATGGGTGAGGAAGGAGGGTTAAGAGAGGAGGGAGTGAAGGGAGAGCACAGAGCAGTGAGGAGCCCCCGGGTGGGAGTGGAGTGGCCTGAGAAGGATAGGTGGCCGGAAAGAGAAGGGGAGCAAGGAAGAGATTGAGGGGTAATTTTAGCATGTGAAACCTGAGGAGCAAATGCCCCAGGAGGTTTGGGAAAAGGTTTGCTGTGAAATGCACTGCAGGAAACCCTGCATGGCCTCTCAAGAACTCCCACCACGGAGATCACATCAGGCCTGAAACGTGTGCAGTTGCATGTGTTTCTTTGATTTCAAGAGCAAGTGGAGGCCATCTTCTAGGGAGAGCCGGCCCCATTTATGCAGATTGCAAGCACAGTTTTAATACATCCCTGCCTGTCAACTGCAAGGCATCTGAGCAGGGGTCCTACTTTCCTTTCTGGCCTTGCTTCCTGCCACCCTGCTCAACCTTCTCCCACACCCTGGGGTTCTCACTGTCCTCTGAATGAGCCATATGCTTGCCTGCCTTCCCACCTCCCATCCCATCATGGGAGCCGGCATCTATCTGATCATTGCCATTTTTTCTTCCTGTGTTTCCAAACCCTGCCTAGACTTCAAGCCTCTGCCCAGAACCTTCTTCACCGCTTCCGAGAAACCTTTTCTGGCCACCAGGAAAAATCTTCTGTTCCTCCCCACACCTCTTATTGAAGATTTTTCATAAACTCCCACACATGGGGTCGTTATTTTGATGTACATGAGTTAAGTGTTCCATCAACTACAGATGTTATCGTCTTAGAACAGGGTTATGTCCTTATAAACCCATTGTAAATTGAAAATATCATTAAGTGGAAAGTACATTTAATACCCCTAACCTACCAAACTATCAGAGCTTAGGCTAGCCTACCTTACATGTGCTCAGAACACTTGCATCAGCCTACAGTTGGGCAAAATCATCTAACGCAAACCCTATTTTATAACAAAGTGGTGAATATCTCATGTAATTTATTGAATACTGTACATTATGTCGAAATTGCAATGGTTTCACACCACCATAAAGGTGAAAATCTTAAACTGTCATAAGTCTGGGACCATCTATAGATGAAAATTCCTTAAAAATGAGCACTCAGGATTAAGATTCCTTTAATCCTTCGCAGACTCCTATGCTGCTGTGCACATGGGGCCCCTAAATCATTGTTGACTGAACAGACTTCCCGGGGCAAGCCCGAAGAGGTTGCCCATGGAACAGGCTGGTAGAGGAGACAGCCAACATCCCACATGCCTGCCCCCTTTGGGTCTGGTCGCTAGAAACAAACTCCAGTGGCCTTGAAAAATTAATATTGCTGTCAGAGCCGCCTGCCTGTCAAAGGAACAGGTCCTGATAGCTCTTGTTATATGCAAAATGGAAAAGGTAACATGACTGTTCTCTGCATTTCCTGCCTTTCAATTGAGTGAGGACAGACAGATGATTTATTGGGCATTTCCTAGCCTCCCCTTCACCATAGGAAACCAGCCTGAAAAAAAGGTGCAAATTTTAAAAAGATGTGTGAGTATTTTGAGGGGGATGGGGAAGAATTCCTGTGTACCATTAAAGTAAAAAAAGAAAACTCTCTAACAGCAGGACCTCTGATCTAGAGGCATCCTGACCATAGATTTATGCCATCCTTTGAGAGCTCAAAGAAGTCTGTGGCATCTCATCCTCTCTTAGCTCTCCATTTCCAGGTGATAAGCTTGGGCTTAGGGTGGTGGCAGTGTGGCTTTAGCCATTAGCCCTCATCATGGAGGAGCAGGGCATTTAGGGGCCTTCGTAACCTTTCAGGTGCTGGTTTCAGTTGGAAACAGTTGAATACCTCCACCCCACACTTGCCCCTGAGAGAGAGAGTCAGGGAGAGGGGCCAAGAACTGGCGGCTGAGCAGCTATAAGCCCAACTCTGACATAAAGGCTTTGCTCCATTCCACTCTGCAAGGAGAGCTGTATTCATTTCCTAGGGCTGCCCTAGCAAAGTACCACAAATTGGCACTTAATTGGGTGGCTTAAAGCAACAGAAATTTAATGCACCATAGTTCCAGAGGCTGGAAATCTGAAATCAAGGTTACAGCAGGGCCACATTCCTCCCAGAGGTTCTCAGAAAGAGTCCTTCCTTGCCTCTTCCTAGCTTCTGGTGGTTGCCAGAAATCCTGTGCATTCCTTGGCTTGTAGCTGCATCACACTGATCTCTGCCTCCATCGTCACGTGGCCTCTTCCCTGTGTGTCTATGTCTTCGCGTGGCATTGTCTCTGTGTGTCTCTCCTATTCTCATAAGGACACCAGTCATGTTGGATTAGGGACCCACCTACTCCAGGATGACCTCATCTTATCTCACATCTTAATTACATCTGCAAAGACCCTATTTCAATAATGAGGTCCTATTCACAGGTACTAGGGTTAGGACTTCGGTGTGTCTTTGGGGGAGACACACAGTTCAACCCACCGCAGGAGTCAAATGCTTATTGTCCATGGCCTTACAGGGAAGCCCTAGGTTAGTAAACCAGTTATTTTGTGTGTCTATGTATGTGTGTGTGTGTGTGTGTGTATAATATATACCTGTGATTTGTATTTATGTATTGTCATATATGTACACACACAAATACCTATACATATATGTGTATATATACACAAATACCTATAATATAATAGATATTTACCTATATATACCTATAATATTAATAGACATTTGTAGTATCTATTACACAAATACCTCTGATTTATATTTATATAGTGTCTCATATATGTGTGTGTATATATATACACAAAGAAACCTATATATATATGTGCATATATATACAAATACTCATGGTAGGTAATTACCTACATATACTTATAACAGATAGTTATAAAATATACAAATACCTATAATTTGTATGTAGTGTCAGATATATTATATAAAAATATATGGCATTATATATGTCATATGTATAGCACTATCAAACTACATAGATGACGCTGTATAAATTTATTAATTAATGGAAGAAGACTACAGAACTGCCGTACTCCTTTTTCTGTTGTTTTTCTGCTAAAGAGATGGTGGGACAGGTCTGTCTTTGCCACAGACACCAGCACTGGCCGGGGCTGGGCCTCTGAGGAAGACTCCAGAGTGTGGGATGGACAGAGCCGTGTGTGTCTGCCCCGGCGTCCCTGGTGCCGCAGGGCAGCAGCTCTTCCCTACCTTGCTTTGGATGAGTAAACGCGGACCCGCAGCCATGAAGTGGCTCGTCCAAGTCCACACATGCACAAACAGTCCTAGCAGCAGCAGTCATGCCTCCATACACCCAGCAAGGGCTTCTTCCACTCAAGCCACTTCCCTTCTCTATCTCCTCCGTGCCCCACTTTTCCAACGAATAATCAGATTTCTCACTGACTGACTTCTGCGGAGCATACCCAGATGTTATAGGTAGTCACGAAAATAGCACTATTTTCCATTCAAATGAGCTGAGAAATGATTTTTCATGGAGGTTTTGCCACGTGCCAATATTAAAGTACTTTGTGTTCAGTTGTTTTGGAGTTGTTGGTGAAATGGAAAAAAAAAACCCGCTTTTTCAATTTCATAAAAGATTTTTTTTTCCATTTGCTCAAGTTGCAAACTGACTGACTAAAAGCTTCATCTCATAGTCCGCACACAGTGGCCTGCCTGCGATGTCGTTCATCCTTGAGTCTGGGGACTCAAGGGTCTCTCAGGGGCTGCCTCTCCCCTCAACCTCCTTGAAAGTGAGTTCAGAAGCATTGAACTTGTGTTCACCCTCCACGCACACTCTTCTGCCCCATGTTGCCCACCTTTTTGGGCTCCACCCTGCTCTCTCCACATTGCAAGGCTGCTTGACTTCACTTCTGGAAGCCCTAGGGCCTGATTCTCTCTCCGTCCTGCTCTCTGGGGTTATTTGGCAGGGCACAAAAGGGGATGCTGCTTCCCAGCAGGAAATGGGCCTGATTCAGGAATGCCTTAAGTGGAGTTCTGGAGGCTTCTGCTCAGAATTTTGCTAGAGAATCCAGAAGTGCCAAATGGACTGGCAGAAATATTGCCCAGCCCCCTACGTCTTCCTCTGCCACTCCTCACTTCCTTTCATCGCAGCCTGCCCATGTGAGAACACCCTGCCGGCCCCCAGGTACACAGCAAGCTCTTTGCACGGTGCCCACATCCACAGGCTCTAAGGGACCAGAGGCTGGGCTCAGCTTGACACCAGCTGGTTCCTGTTTGGCCAAGTCTGACTTGGGTTCGATATACCCTAATTCATAGAAAAGCCTAAATTGTGGGCCTCAAGCATTAGGGAACATCAGAATTTCTTAGGAAGCTTATTAAAAATGCAGATTTCTAGCCCCACTGCTAAAAGTCTTATTAAGGTCTCTTCTGCATTCTTAGAAGACCCCAGGGGATTCTGATGCTTGCAGTCTAGAGGGCATCCTTGGAGATCTATGGCTTGAATCTTAGCCAGGCATGCTAAGATTATGTGGGTCCTTTGCTCTGCAAAGCTCTGCTGAGAGCACCAAGGGGAGGTGGCTAGGAGGAAGAAAAGACCAGAAGTGTGAGGGTACAGGCTGAGGTACCAGTATAAACCAGGCAGGCCAGGGTTGGGCCTGGGGAGGAGTTAGAGGAAGGGGAGTTCCAGGTGTGACTGCTCAGGGACCACTGTGTGTACACTGCTGGGGAGACATTCAAATCTGCTGCCAGTAGAGGCGCTAGTGGAGCCTTCTCTTGGGTCTGGCCACCCCGCCAGAGAGAACAGGCCACCAAGCTGAAATGCCATAATTCTGGGGACGGAGCTCCTCCAGCGTTCGCCTCAGAGGCTCTACAGCTCAGTGAATAACAATCCTGGCTTTGGAATCCTCTGCTGGGTTTGGGTCCCAACTTGTGCAGTCTCTCTGGGTGAACTTGAGCAAGCCACATACTCTGGGTCTCAGTTTCCTATCTGGGAAAGGAGGAGAATAGTGCCCACGTCAGAGGGTTATTGAGAGGACCGAATGAGGTAATATGTGTAAAGCTCTGGTGGCAGCAAGGGCTCAGTGGTCTCAGAGCTTCTCCCATCTGTCTCACAGCGCATCTCTGAAGCTGTCTGTGCAGAATTAGGCCACGTGAATAATTTGGATAGTCCATAAATGTCCTCCTCTCCCTGCTCCCAGAAAGCTTTTGGTTTTTCCTCTTCTCCCTTTGAGAGTCCTTGTCACCCCGCAAGTGCCAGTTCAGAATAAGCAACCCTTACAACGGCATCAACCTTCCTCCCCAAGTGAGCCCACCTCGCAGGACATTTGCAGGCTTCCAGTGATACTGAAAGAATGGCTCAACAGATGGGGGCCAGACCTCTGCAACTGAAAACTCTGGTTTTGAATTCCAAACTTCTGCCTGACGAAGGCTGTGTGATCTACAAGGTGAGATAGGGAGTTTAGGTGGGAATCAAAGACCCTGAGCAGATGGAGAAAGGAAACGGACATATGCAGAGGCCCAGACAGCACCCAATTAATCCTGCCTGTGCCGAGTCAGCTGTGGGGGCTTCATGCTAGTCTCAGCCTCTGAGTACTTTCTGCCTCGGTTTCCCCTTGCAGGGTGGAGCCAGCACCCACAGACATGTTGTGGCGTATAGTAAACTAACTCCTTTTATGTGCTGTGCAACATTAGGAGCACTGAGGCAGCAATATTATCGGTTCTCTGTTCTGATGACCAGCCATGAGAACCTAAGCAAGTAAGAGTTGCTGTAGCTTTACGAAGACAAGACCCTGATTTATCAGAGTGACCAGTTCATCCCCCTGGTGCCCTCATCAATAGTGCATATCTGAAAGACATCCTGCTAGTGAAACCAGTGTTGTTTTGCACTCATCTGGTGTATGGTACAGACATCACAAGGCAAGTATTCCAACGCCAGAGAAGTGAAAAAGTACTAAAGACACCTCTGGAAGACCATGACTCAAAAACCTCTGGGCATTTTCTGGATGGAGCGCATTGCTTACACATCCAAACACTGACCATGTGTCGTTATAGAGGAAGATCCTAGTCCTGTGCTCCATGGAAGTCCCTGGATGCTGCCAGTCCTGCCAGAGTTCACCACTGGGCACCATGCAACCGACCTCTCTCACCCTGGCCACCTCCCTGGCCGGTAGGAGGGCAGAGGCTGGCAGAAAGGCCTCAGTATGCCTTGTTGACTCTGTCAGGTTCAGAGAGGGCTTCACATTTGACTTGGCGAGGGAGAAAAGTTCTTTATTTCCCCTGTCCTCGGGGCCTGCCAGCCCCAAGGCTGAGGCAAGCAGTTTCTTCCTGCTTCTCTGACTCCCACACCATTACCTGTGGGGTTGAGTGAAAAGCTCCATGCAGAAGGGGCCAGGCTGGGCGTGCAGCGGGCCTGTTCTGTCCTCCATGCGTGCTCCTTCTTCCCTTCCAGCCCAGCCAGCAGGCCTTCCCAGTGATACTCCAAGCTGGTTTTTTTCTTCCTTTCTTTTTTCCCCTAAGTCCAGAGCCCGGTTATTTACCCAAAGAAAACAGGGAAGTGACAAGGTAACAGAGTACACATGTTGTGAAAATATGCAGGCTGGGGCTGAAGAAAAGAAAACATTCTTCCATAAGTAGCTGCCTTGTTAATTCATTTTTTTGCCCCAGATTAGAACCAGCCATTTCTTGTGCGCCTTCAAGCACCTTCTGTGGTTTCCTGACAGCTGCCTGCAAGGGGTGAGATTTGGCTTGAAAAATGGGCCATCGGTCATACTTCAGGGGGAGGGCAGAAACCAAAATTCCCAGATTGCTCAAATTCACTGCTCCCTTTCTAAATGGAAGACGAAAGAGGGAGAGGTGGTGGGGAGAGGATTGTATAAACTCTGAGGCGTAACCTGATTTTCCATACGAAACGACAGCTCGGTAATGAACAGTCCTTGGAACGTGCTTTTTTACCTCCTCTTGAAGTTGGTTTCCGATCCCTGGCAAGCCTGTGCTCTGTAGCCTTGAGTAACGGCCACAGGCTGATTCTCGGCAATTAAAAATAATATTGGCCCTGATAGAGAACTCTTGGGTTCTCCCCCACACACATACACACCCTTTTCATTAAGTGCCAAAGATCACTTTCCCAAACCTGTTTCGGAACAGCTGGCCGCATCGGAGGGGCAGGCTTCAGCCCCGCACACCCTGCATGGACTGAGAGGCCGGGGTTATTAATAGCATTTGCTCTGCCTGGTGCTTGGGGCAGGAAAGAGGTGAGCTGCACCTTTTTGGAAAGCTAGCCCCTAATCAGTTTGGGGCCCGATTTTTCTTCACTGGATCATTTAAACCTCAGGGCCTACAGAGAATGGCTGAGAAAGTCTGAAGAGAGGCTCACTGCGGCCAAGATCCCTTTGGTACAAATCTTCATGCTTCTCATTTTTTCCCTCGTCAATGTTCCCTGTCTCCTTTTCAGCCTGTGGGTATTGGCCTGCAGCTCAGCCCAGCTACTTTCAGGAGAGGTCACACCGCAGAGGCCTGGACGCTCCCTGCAAACATTGCTGTGGCCTTTCTGTTAACAAAAGGCCGCTGGAGCTGTGCAACCCATCCCCGCACAGGACAGGGCTGTGAGGAAGGGGAGTTGTGTTCCTCTTCCCCAGAGAGGAGGCCGGGGCAGGTCTGAGCGGGAGCAGGGATTGGAGGAGCTTCCCCATCCATGACTTATGGGCACAGAGTTCGTAAGCTTCCCACGACCAGCACCCGGCAGCCTCAACCTCAGGATGGACAGAAATTCTACTGTCTCTTCTCATGGCTTACCACCACCTCCAGCACCTTCCCAAGAGCTGGAGAGGGCTGGAGTTCAGGCCTGGCACGGTATGGATTGTCAGGTTGGGTTAAAGCTGAAGTGGAAAACCTTGAAAACAAGGCAGATTATGGGTCTGAGGCTGAGGTTTGGCTTCCAGGTGGACATTTCCCATTGAGAGAGCTGGGTAGGCAGAAGGCACAGCCATGTAGTACCTGTGGCCTGGTTGTTTGAGGGAACCCCAGAGCAGCAGTGTTTGGGGCTGGGTCTGGGAAGGTCCAACCATCCACCCTAGTGACATCCTAAACATGGGCCACCAGCTTCCCACTGGGTGAACACATCCTCTCTCCTCCCTGGGCCAGATTCCAGCCTCTGGCCATAGGTGAAAGACTCTGTTTCCAATTATTGTTTTGAGATATTCTACATCCAGTGCATAAAAACAGAATAGTGACAGGAAAAATACACATACACACCCACCCACACACACACACACACACACACACACACACACACACACGCCACATGCACACAATACAAAGGTGTTCCCATCCCTCACTCTAAGAAGGTCAGAGGGCCCTTTTCTCATTCCAGTCCTTGATGTGGGTCCAAGGGAAGCAGTGCCTTTGAAGTCAGCCGTAACCACAGCAGGCCCAGCTGCGAGGGTGTGGATGGGAGGTTGACAGGATGCCTTGCCTTATCAGCGGCCGATCTAAGGCCCTCCTGTAAAGACCAAGTTTCCTCCGGCCAAAGGTGACTTAGAGCCATTTGTTCAATAAGCTGAGGAGACTCATTGTAACCCAGGGGCAGTTGGGATCAGCTCTAAGTTTGGAGTATCTGTCTGGAGCATCTGTTTGGAATGTCTGCACAGCCCCTGGGAGCAGACCTCAATGTGTTCTAATTCCAGGCAAGCCTGTCCCTTGGACTAGGCCTTCAATTTCTCACATCTCAATTTCAGCTATCTTTAAAATGCCCCCAGGCAGCAAATACTGATGCAGGGGAATGGCCCTTGGTGATGAAAATCCACCAGAAAATTAATTCTGTTGACATTCAGTTGTAAGAATCAGATATTAGACTCCTCTGATTGTTGCTTCAAAGGTTTTTCTGTGGGTTCTGGGTAACAATGGTCCTCAGATTCCTCCTCCTTCCTGCGGATCTCTGCCTTCTATTACCAGAGTCCAGGGTTTAGAGCATTGAAGGGTTTTGATTGGCCATGGAGTCCAACGTCCCTGCAGATGACTGTCCTGAGGCTTGAATACTTCCAGGATGGGGTGCTCATTATCTCATAAAGATGTCTAAGCCATTGTTTGAAAGTTTCCATCCACAGGAAGTTTTTTCTTACATTGAAGTGGAATCTGCCACACTGTGACTTTGTTCCATTGACCCAGTTTTGCAGTAATTCTCAAGAGCTGGGCAGGAGTGTAGCCAGGTTCAAACACCAGGGAGAGCAGGCACAGAAAGATGCTCCCCTTCCCTCATCCTTTCTCCCATCTATGTCCCCTAACTATCCATTAATATTTTGATTACATTTTAGACATACTGACTCTTGCTTTCACCCTAATATATTTTCATGATGGGCTTAACATCTTCATGTCAGTATTATCTTTTAAAATGTTGCTGAAAATATTCTATTTTTGGAGAATGATGTCTCACTCCATTCGGTTCTCCCAGTGCAGCTGGGGAGAGTATCTGGAGCTCTTGCCCCAGGGGGTTTGGCCAGTCTCATCCATCCTTAGCACCACTGTGGCCACAGACCACTCTTGCTGAGGGAAATGTGTCTGTTTGCATCCCTTGGGTATGTTGGGGTAGAACATTTGAGAACTACTCTTCTAAAATAAGATAAACCGCCTCTTCTTGGTGCCAAGCCCTCCCACTTTGCTGGGTTTTGCCACCCTCCCAGGACCCATCCTTCTCGATACCAGATGAGAAACTAACTTTACTAGCTTTTTACTAGAATGGTAGCTCTGTTGGGGGCAGATAGTGTGTGTTCTTTGCTGCTCTGTCCTCAGAGTCTATAACTATTTGTTGAATGACTGACCTGATGACCAGATGTAGCTGATAAAGAAAATCCTATCTTTAACTCCTATACTTTGTGCTAAAAATCCAGAGAATAAACAAGAAGGTGAATCTGGCCTTTTCCCCATAGAACAGTCTTATTTATCATCCTTCTTAGGTATTAAGAAAACAACATCAAGGTCAAATTCCAAACAGCAAGTAAGCAGCAAGGCCAGACCAACCCCTCAAACTTGAGCACTCCTTGTCTCATACACCCTGTTACAACAGCTTCACTCACACTGTGATCTTAATCCAATTGTAGGAAGCTCATACTCATTGCGCGTTGTAGGATCTTACCACTGCTGCCAGATCAACCTCCTGCCACGTCCTCTTCCACAGCTCTGTTCATAGTCTTGGAATCACAGCATAAACCTACAGAGCTGGGAGAAACTCCCCAGTGCCTCAATGACTGGGGACATGTTCTAGTCTCTCTTCACTCCGAAATCTCATCAAATCCCACCTCTAAAGCTACTACTTTCCTCATATCACTTCTCAGCTCTAAAACCTACAAGACTTCCTTGTGTTCTCTAACATTAAGTCTCAACTTCTCTGCTTGGTTTCCAGCGTTCTTTTTCATCTGGCCCTGCCTTGCCTGTCCAACCTAATTTGTCATTGCTCTTCAATGCATACTCCCTTCTACTGTCTATGGTTAAGCCATGTTGTTTATTGCTTTACCATGCATTTTTCTTGCTTCTTTTTCAATATGCTGATTTTTGTTAATGTCCCCAATAGGCTCATACCATCTCTTTTTAAAAAAATAGACTCTTTTTAGAGTAGTTTTAGGTTCAAAGAAAAATTAGGCAGAAAACACAGAGCATTCCCGTATACCCTCTGCCCTGCAGATGCACAGCCTCTCCCACTATCAACAGCCCACACCAGAGTGGTGCGTTTATTACAATCAATGAACCCACATTGACACATCATTATCACCTCAAGTCCATAGTTTACACTAGGTTTCACTTTTGGTGTTGTGCATTCTGTGGGTTTGTACAAATGTATCATGACATGTATCCACCATTATAGTATCCTATAGAGTAGTTTCACTGCCCTAAAAATCCTCTGTGCATTGCACATACCTTCTTTTTATCATTCTATTTTCTAGCCCAGTTGTAATGCTTAGTGCAAATTCTACCTTCCTCATGATGCCTCTCCCAGTGGCTATAGTCCACACAGATCTCTCCCTTCCCAGGTTCCTGCAGGACATCCTTGGCTGTGCCATTATTGCCTCCTTCCACATTAGCTCTGTCTCTGTAACTAGAGTGTAAGCCCCTGGTACTTGGATTCCACCACTGTGCCTGGACTATGGTAGACGTTCCCTAAGCAAAGCTTCCACACTATGCAGCTCACGGGTCCCATTCACATCAGGTCATGTAATGCCATAGTCCTGTTCACAAGTCCTTCGTGATTCAATAAAACCCAATCCAGGAACTGAAAAAGAAATCATGATTACCCTAATCATGATTCAGTTCAATTCTTCAGGTGATTGTTGAATAGCTACTATGTGCTAACTACCAATGATACCAAAATGGATAAAATGTTTGATCCTTCCCTCCAAGAAACTGTGATCATATGACATAGGAAAGTAAATAAACAGGTCACCGTAATACAATGTGAAAACTCCTAAGATATGAACATGTTAAAGGAGAAGAACATGTAGCTTGGAGGATCAGTAGGAATTTGCCAGGGAGGTGAGTGGGTGGTGGGCATTCCAGCAAGAAGGGACAAAATGAAAGTATATGACATATTTATAGAGTTGGTAAAGTGGTAAAGTTTATTTCTTGATGATAAAACAGGGAGCCAAATGGTTAAATGTTTGCCTGTGGTCCCCAAGTGAAACCTATACCAGATCATTGGCACAAGAGGATGGTTTGCTCACCCTCAATTACTGCTTCTGGAATCAGAAAGGAAGGAATAGAGCCCTATACTGCTTGGCCACCCTTGCTCTTCCCAGGGCTGGGTGGAGATAAGCCACAGACCCCAGTGTGTGTTTTTCATTTATACTACCCTGTGTTTCTCTGTGCACAGTAAGGTGTACCACTCCAGCAGTGGAGTTGGATCCTTCTAGAACCCTCACTGGACAGCCTCAGGAATAGGCAGTTATTCTCTACAGCTTCTCCTTCAAAGCTTGCACCATTTGGGGCCTACCTCATAAATTCTTCTTCTTCCTCCTCCTTTTCTTCTTCCTCTGCCCCCTCTTCCTCCTCTTTCTCATCTGCTGATATTTTGGATATTGGAAGTCTGGTTAATGAGTTAAAACCCAGGATGGGCAAAAATAGAGCCCCCTTCATATGGATTCCTTTCCCCAACCCGTTTGCCAGGTGGTTGTTGGCTGCCATGTTGGTCCTTGGATGTGGCTTGGCTTCCACAATGCACGGCCCCATCTCGGAGTGTGTAAAGGGTGTTGGGGCCTGATTGGATAAAAGGGCCGAGACCCAGTGTTGTGGTTCTGGGCACCTCTCATTTCCCCTTTCTCTATTTCCCCTCTGTGTCATCAGCAGGAGTTTGTTTAAGGCTTCTAGAGCTTGTCTTTGTTTCACCTGGGAAAGTCCCCACAAGGAGAGCTAAGATCTCCCCAGAGGAATGGGCCAGAGCCCTGACCTCTGTCACCCGAATTGTTTAGGCAGAGAAGCCCCCATGGGGGTTAGGAGGGTGATCAATTGGCAACGTAAGGAGCAAAGACCTCTCTCTGCCTCTCCTCCTCTGCTCATTGTGCTCAGAAGGGCAGCGGGGTCAGCGGCAAACTGAAGGGCCAACCAGCCATGCCCTGAAAGAGGCTCGCTTTGTGTTTCAGGAGGGAGCGCTCTTTCTCCCCTTGGATGCACTCGGATTTCACAAGTTACAAGGAACCTGTCAACTGCTGTTTTCATTGTATGGGGCTCACAGGGAACTTGGATATAGGGCAAGCTTGTTTCAAAGAAGGCAGGAGAAAGAAAAGTCCTGAATAGCTACAATGTGCTGTCATATGCAGATCACAGCCCCAGTTGCTATGGGACACCTCTGCCCGCAGAGAGGGCAAGATGCCGAAGGTCCCTTATTGACATGACCGCCTCCTTGGTGATGGGAATGCCACCACTGAAAGGACCCGGCCAGCAGCCGACGCTGCTGTGGGCTCTTGGGTTTGCCATGGAGCCAGGCCTGACAGCAGCCTGAATCCCAGCAGCCTGGCCCCCACTGGCTGTTCAGTAGGGAGCCCCCTAACCCGGGGCTGAGGGACACAGGCCAAGCTAATCCTGGAGAAGTGAGGAGGGGCAGGTAGGAAGGGTCCCTCTGTACGAGGCACCCAGCAGGCGTTTGCTCACAGAAGGGCTATGGGGAACCATGGCTGGGAACTGGGGCCTGATGTTAAAGACAGGTTTCAGCCTCTTTGTTTGTCTTGCCCTCTGAGAACACTTGGCAATAACATTCCTTTCCTGGCGGGTTCATTTTGTAGCCCACAGACATTGTTTTCTTTCCCCTGTTTACCTAATGTGGCCCAGAGTAACAGGACAGGCTGTGCCAACGGGAGGGACAAGTGAGCCTGTCCTGGAGGCTGCTGGGTTCCTGTACCAGGTCCCTCTGCTCTGCAGCCCCTTGCCCTGCGTCTACTCACCCCACCTGGGGGAACAGGGAGTACCCATAGGGCTGTCCTGCCCAGAGCTGAGCACAGGCCGGAGCTGCAGGGAGCCTGAGATTACAAGAGGGCCTAGAATTAAGACTCTCTACAAGGGGTCCTTTGACTGTAGGGTAGGGAGGTCTGGGATGAAACAAGGCCATGGGAAACTAGTCTTGCTGCTTGGTGTAGGACAGGCCAGTGGGAGCCAGGACTGGAGGTATCTGGAGGAGGTCATGGTGGGACCGTGTACCAGGGGAGGGCACTGTGAGAGATACGTTTCCAACAACGGTTCATGGAACACTGTAACTAAAGGGATGAAAGCACGACCAGGTTCTGTCAAAGGGAGTCTAAACCTGGGGGCTGTGGCTGAGCCAGGGGGTGGGGCCAGGCCCTTGGCAACCTTTGTAACCTTCTGATACTCTTGTTTCCAGACCCTCATCCCCATTTTCACCTCCAGCTAAACTTCTCCCTATGGGGGTTACCAAGATAAATATTTAATGCCAGAACCCTTCCTTCAAGGAAGCTTCAAACCTAGTAAAAGAATAATGCCTGCATATAGGAAACTATAATTTAAGACACTGTGATGAACAACCTAAAAGGAAAAGCCCTGAGGGCATTCAGAGGCCTTGGGCTCAAAGGCTGGGGAGACACACACACACACACACACACACACACACACACACACACACACACGCATACGCACACACATACACACACACATAAAATCACATACTAGTTCAAGTTTATATTAGCTTTCCAGTTTGCAAATCACTCATTTGTATGGTATTTCCTTTAAACTTCACATTAATCAGTGAAGGGACCTTGTAGGCCTGAAATGTAAGATCTAATGACCCTTCCAGGAAGACTCTTAAGCGTTGGCAAAGGTGAGGGGTGTAGACTGTCCGAGCAATGGCAAGTTTCCTGATTGGCTGGAGCACAGGGCAGACACCTTGTGAGCTAAGGCTAGACCACCAGGCTGAGGGCCGCATGTGCTACAGCACTGGACTGAACCATACAGGGAGAGATCCAGTTTGGTTGGTTAGTGTGTTAGTTTTCTATTGCTGCTATAACAGAGTACCACAAACTTAGTGACTTTGACAATGCAAATTAATTATCTTACAATTCTGAAGGTCAGAAGTCCAAAATGGATCTCACTGAGCTAAAATCAGAGTGTTGTCAGGGTGGTGTTCCCTTCTGGAGACTCTAGGGGGCAATTTGTTCTCTTGACTTTCCAGCCTCCAGAGGCTGCCCACATTCCCTGACTCATGGCCTCCTCGCTCCATCTTCAAAGCCAGCAACCTGCACCTCTCTGACCATTCATTCTCCCATTGTCACATCTCCCCCTCTGACTCTGATTCCTCTTCTGCCCCCTCTTCTTCTTTTAAGGACCCTTGTGATTCCACTGGGCCCACCTGGATAACCCAGGACAACATGCCTGATTTAAGGTTAGCTACTTAGCTACCTTAATTCCCCTCTCTTTGTAAGAGAACATATTCATAGCTTCTAGGAATTAGGATGTGGACATCTTTGAGGGGGCATTATTCTCCCTATCATATTTGGTTGTTTGGTTGGTTATTATCTGGCCGGTTACTGGTTGTTTGGTTATTGGTTGGCTGTTTTCTTCAGTTTCCCTCCCTCAGGTCCCCACCCAACAGCTAGATCATCAAGTTTGTTAAAAGAAGAGAAAAATAAGAGTGAGCAGCCTCTGAGGGGAAGAAGAGCTGCTAACAGCTGCACAGAAAGTGGGGTCGATTTGATTTCATCGTCTATCAGAATCAATCTACAAAGCACAGTCCCAACAACTAGAATACACGTCATGGTGGGGAAATTTGTTACAGACCCCCACAGACCCCAGGATATTTCATAGTCCATACAAAAACTCGTCCTCAAGTTTTTGGTTTCTGTCTCACATCCTCTGGCTTAGAAGCAGGGATGTTTATAATCCACTTTTAAATGGCTGGTCAACCTTTTGAGATGTTATCTCTAATCCAAATACACTAGGGAGGTTTGCTAAGTGTCTGTTGGTCCCCTGAAGCCACTCAAACCTACAGTGGGTTTGAGTCTGTCTCCCACATATCAGCCCCAATCCCGCATCACGACCCAGCCCAGCTGCCTCCCAGACTTCACATCTTGTGAGCTGGACTATCTCAGCAGCTGCCCAGCTCTCTATTGTGGAAGCTGAAGCTTGCTCTTCAAGAAACTCATCCAAGCTTTTGAAATATGATGGGGGCATTGGTCACTCGCTCCAAGCTGTCCCTGTAGCCAAGTGGTTCCTCAGTTTGATCTCCTAGCAAGCCCCCTTTTTATGCTCTGCCTGAGGCCCAACTACTATTTCCCAGTTTCCTTGCCTGAGGTTCCTGATTCCAGCCAGCTAACCCATAATCCCTGGGGTGTCCCACTGCTCCCCTGCAGACTGTCACCTGGCCTCCGGAGGGGCTGCCCATGAGCTGGGCTGCCAAGGCAGCTCCCACCTGATCCTGGACTCACTCATCCCTGTCCCATAGCTTATCCTGACCTGGCTTCTAGGACTGACCTTCTAGTTAGTGACTTCAATCTTGACAGCCTTTTCCCCTGTCGACCTTGACTTCCTGTCTCCAAACTGCTTGTGTTGCATCAATAGCATCAGTAGCAACATAATGGCTAGAGCTTATTGAGGGCTACTACGCCCCAGCACCGTGCATGTATTTGCACATTTAATCCCCATGACAACCCTGTAAAGAATGGGTACTGGTGCATTTTGCAGGTGAGGAGATAGAAGCACAGAGAGATTAAGTAGCTTACCCAAGGTGATGTAGGTCATATGTGACAGAGTCAGGATTCAACCCCAGGCCTGGGCGCCATGGTCTCTCACCTGGAATACTACTGTAGTCGCCCTCTTTCTACTTTATCCTATTTGTAGCTGACTCCCAGCAGCAAGCTTGATCCGTGTACCATGGCTCACGTCTCCCCTGAGCTTGGGACCCTCCAGTGCTCTCACCTCACTCAGTGAAAGCCAGAGGCTCACGGTGGCCTGCAGGCCTGCTGCCGTGCCCCCTTACCCTCTCCTCCTCTTAGACACACTGGACTGTCGCTGATCCTCAAGGAACCAGGCACACTCCTGCCCCCAGTGCCCTTGCTATTCCCTCTGCCTGGGCTCCTCCCCACCTCCCCACCTCCCTACCTCCCCACCTCCCCACTTCCCTCCATGCTTGCTTGGCTCTAAGTCCCTTCTTAGAAAGATCTTTACTGACGTTCTCCATTTAACAAAACCCAACCCTAACTTTACTGACACCCCTACCAAAAGACTCCTTATCCCCCTTACCTGCCTTATTTTTCTCCATAAATGTGTTACCAAATAACACACGAGAAGTGTATTTGTCGTTTATTTCCTATCTCTCCCACTGGGAATAAAGCCCCAGGAGGGCAGGGCATTTGTGCTTGTTGAATGAAGGGATGAAGCCCCAGGACTCCCCTCAGGAAGCTGAGCTTCTGGGGAGGCTCCAGACCACCCTCTGACCTAAGTCTGTCCCTGGGCCACCAAGGCAGAAGACTTTCCATTCAGGCTGCAGATTAAGGCTTCAGCTTCGTTTTAGTACTCAGTTCCCTCTACAAATAGGGACATGCAGTACATCCATATTGAGCTGAGCTCAATTTTCTGTTCTCATTGACTGCCTTTTTTTGTTCTTTATGGTGCTAACTCGCCTGTTGAAGGATCTCCAATGCTCTCCCCTTCCCCCACCCCAGCTCCAGTAAGCTGAGGGTGAGACGCAGTTACTCCTTCACTGACAACACCACTGACCACACAGGTCTTTACTGTCCACCCTCAAAACTCTGTCCAGCCCACCGAACATTATTTAAAATAATCAAACTGAGAGCTCTTTGTGGATCTCTCCCAAAAGATAGCTTCTGTCCTCCTACCCAATACGTCAGCAGCCTGTGCAGAGGGCACCCACAGGCTGCCTGGCATGTCCAGCACCCTCAGGGTCCACTCTGAGCCCACCAGTCCCACTCTCATGGGACAGGGAGGCTGCTCAGTGGACCTTGGGCCCATGAAGCAGGAATGTGTCACTGAGGCAGCCCTGTGGCCTGAGATCCCTGCAGTAGCAAACTCTGGGCTTGTATCCCCCATCATCCTTTTGCGACAGAGGATATTTATTTGTATTTTCTCGAGGCTGGCAGCAGGGTAACACCTGTGGTAACCTCATTAGTCAATTCCAAGAGCTCCTCAGAGGAGGGCGAAAGCCTGCCAACTTAGCAAGGATTTTTTGTCTCACGTTGCTATGGGCAGTGGGAAGGATTGGGGAAATAAGCCAAGAGGCAAGAAAGTCAGGGGGATGAGCAGAGTCTTCTTGTCCAAATCCACTCTGAGTTTAGTGAAAAGGAAAAATTATATTTGACCAGTTTTCTGATTGCCTTCATAGGTCCTTAACTATTAATAAAAAGACCTTAATTTCCAAGAACCTTCTCAAGAATGACTATTTCACTAACAGGAAGCCAGGGAGATGGGCTTAGATGGTAACAAGTTGTGCCTTTACTGAGCGTCTGTGATGTGCCAGGCATTATGCCGAGCTCTTTAGATGCATGCCCTCCCCGGGAGTGGCTCGGCCAGGGTACTCTGCCAAAAACACTGAATCAGCGATGCTATGAGGATATGGGGGTTTATTCCCAATTGGAAAACGAGGGCATTGAGTCTCTGAGGGGTTGTGTGACTTTTCCAAGTTCATATAGCTTCTATACAGGGCCAGAATCTGGACTCAGGTCTGTCTCCAAAGCTTAGACAACAACCCCCCGCTCCTGGCACCCCCCTGCTGCCTCTGCTCCCCATTTCTCTGGAAGGCACCAGACTTCATTTTTCTCCAGGATGAGAATCTATAAACGTTTGAGTTCTAGCTGATATGGAGCGACATGAGCTCAGTGGGTGTTTCTCTGGGTTTCAGGCCCCATTTGGTAAGACCACTGAATTTTAAAGCCTTGCCTGGTAGATTCCAGAACACAGATTCCATCTCCCCAACACCCACACACCCATGGTGAGCTGGGCTTCTCCCAACAAGGAAGGCTGGGCAACTGCCAGGGCCCTCGACTCTGCTCATTCTAGAAACTTCAGCTGCAGCAGTCCCTGCACCCGGGCTTATTCCCCAGAAGGTAGCTGAGTTCATCCTTTGGACACCAACGAAATTTCAAAAGAGTCAACGTCAGAAACCTCATATTTTATGGTTTAGGGCAGTGTTTATTTTGAAATACATATAGGAAGATATATTAATCAGGGTCCCAGCAGGGAACTGAATCCTTTTCAAAAATGTTTCACTGAAAAGAACGTAGTGAAGGGACGACTTACAGATGGTTTGCAGGGTTCAGGGAGGCAACAGGAATGCTGAGGCCCCCAGTGACTAGCAGAGACCAGAAGCTGTTACCACCCTTGAGCCTGAGGGAGCAAAGGAAGGAAATAGTGTTGCTGGGGCCTGGTGAGAGCTAGAAGCTTAGAGGTGGCCTCCTGGTGGGAGCAGTGGTCCCAAGGGGCACAGCCCCAGCCAGAGCCAGGGCACCGAAGCAAGGAGGGAGCCAGGAAGAGATACCCTCTCGGCCTCCGACCTCCTGCCAGTGCCTCACATTGGCCAGACCCAAAAGGAAGCAAGAGGACAAAGGAAGCCAGTGATTCAGTTCCTAGTGCTCAGCCTCATGGGGCATAGAGCAAGGCAGCAAAGGGAGGAGAACGAACCTGAAGGAAGAGGGCAAACGGAGAATAACACATACAGGGGACACCTTCATCCTTTTAGTGATTAGGATTGTGACTGTTCCAGGCCTACCTGACACTCCTATCCTAGTGGACCTTGAGGTTTTGGGAAATAAGAAGACAAGCCCCACTGGAAGATGGAGGATTCATTAGGCTTAAAACCCTTGTTCTAGGGAAAGTCTCTTGGCAGCCTCTCCGTGGCACTTGGTGATAAGGAATGAGCCTTGTTTTCCAGATAGAGATGCTAGTGCAGTGGGCATGACTAGCCCTGAGGAATGCAGGGTAACATTCTTAGGGAAGGATCCAGGTCTTGGTACTTTAAAGCTTCTAGGGTAGGAGCCATCCTTGCCTCTTAACAATCAGATCAGTAGTGCCCCTCTGAACTCTATTGCTGGATTGGTTGTGCTAGAGGCAAGAACTGGTTTGGACCTTGGGTGCTCAACCTCCTGACTCAGAGTCTGTGCTCTTTGCAGAGCTTCCTGCTGCCTTGGGATCTGTTACAGCGGGTCCCAGTGTGTGCATACTTCAAGAGCAAGAGAAAACTTTTAATTGTCTTTTATCTAGGAAAAAATGCTGGATAAAGGAGGAACCAGCAGGGCCATTCTGTTTGTGGTCTGCTGAGATTCCCTGGAAAGCAAGCTTGGGAGGCAAGGGTCTGTCAGAACACGAGAGACCAATGCCCTCTCCAAGACTTGTCTAAACAGAAGGCTCTTACAAGCTGACAGGGAGGTATGAAGGAGGTAGCAGAATTTCCAGTTTGGTTCCAAGTCTTTTCTGGCCTTGACCTTTAGCCTAAAAGCAGAGAGCCGAGTTGATCTCCATGTTTACCGTAAGTCAGAGGAGGCACAATGGGGCAGGGAGAGAGTTGGGGGCAATGCTAGGTTTGCGTGTTCTGGACTCGTGGAAAACCAAGAACTGGCTGCCCCTCGTAAGGTAATTGGAGCAAAGGCACTGGACCTGCCTTGTCCTGTGGCCTTGTCCATGATTTTAATCATTTTGAAAATGAAAGCCCAGCCTCAAAAAGGAATAACCAAGAATGAACCCTTTCTCTCTCCTTTAGTCTAGATGCAATGAGATGTAAAATAATTATGATTCTTTTGATTTTACTCATTATTCATCTGATTTTTATGTCAAAAGAAAAAATGTCTAATTCTGGGCTGGCCATTGCCATGATGTTCTCAATCCCAAGCCATGAGCCAGGGTTCACCCTTCACTTTAGACCTTCCTCACACCTCAGCCTGGATCCACTCTGCAGCTTCTACCTGAGACCTGGTCCTTCTGCCCACCAGCCATATGTCCTGTGGTGACTATCCCCCTGCTGCAGGTCCCTGCTTCCTCTTAACAAAATGAAGGGGCAAGGCTAGCTGGTCCCAGGTTGCCTTCCCAGTTCTTCCCCCTAGAAAGAACTTGCTGGGCAGCATCTCTTTAGTCCTCTGCAGCTGAGATCAGCCTCTCTGCTAACACACTGCCCCACTCAGTCCCCATCCGCCCCTGCTTTCCAGCTCTGTGTTTTGGACTCACCTCACATTGCCTTTCTTCCTTTGTTGTCGCACTTGGAGACAAAAGGGTATTCTTTCTGAAATTCAGATTCTTCTGTGGTGTGTTTCTCTCAGGCAGCTGTTCCTCAGTTTATAAAAGTAAAATCTCTTTCTCATTTTCTTTTAATATTGGCTATTTCTGGAAACTGAGTTTATGTCTTAGAGGGATAATGTGTTGTCATTGCCTTTTCTGAAATCTGTCCTCCAATCTTGGTATGAATAGGCCTGGATATAGGCAGATTGTCCTAAAACCATGAATGATAATTACAATAGTGACAGCTACCGTTTATTGTTCATTTGTCATTTGCCGGGCACAGCTCCTTATTTATAGTGTGGTTTAGTAACTTGCCCAAGGAGCTGAGGCCAAGCCTGTCTGACTACAGAGCCCACTGTCTTAATCACTACACTGAAAGGTTCCTCTCTGCCATCTCTCATCTGCCTATACGGATGTAGGAAACTATAGCACCGCCCCACCCAAGCATATTCAGCCTCTTGGGACCCACTTTAGTACATACTGCCTAGTCTACCCCTCGCCTCTAGTTCACAAGGCCCCAAAGCCAGGTACCAGCACACAATCATCCCAGGTGTAGCCATGCCTACCTATGGAGTCCGCCTTTCCTGCACTCAGAGGCAGTGTCATTGCCTGCTTCTCTGGGTGGAACCTTGGATGTAGGGTCTGAATTGTTTCTACTCACAACAATTCTGACACCAAATGTGAGGGGGTGGTTCCTATACCAACCAATTCTCCAACCCTCTGGACAACAATTGGGTGTCCTACAATTCAATTCAATTCTGACACTGACTGCCCAAAGTTAGTGACAGATCCCACAGGTTTAAGGGCTCAATCTCACAGATTGTCCCCACTTCAGATGCTGGTCACAAATCCCAAGTTGCCACCTGCACTCTGACCAACAGCTATCAGTTTGGAGGTTCTTACACCCCTCTCTTCAGGTTTAATAATTTTCTAGAATGACTCAGAAAACACAGGACAACACTTTACTTACTATTTCTGGCTTATTATAAAGGATGCACACAGACACACACACACACACACGAATAAAATCAGGGACTTGGTCTATTTTCTCAAAGTCTTATCCCCAGCATTCAGAATACTGCCTGCCGTGTTGTGGGTGCCCCATAAGTATTTATTAAAGGAATGGATGAAGTCAGAACCTACCCTCAAGGGTAGGTTCAAATCAGAGGGAATGCTGGGCATGTGTACTGCTTTGCAGGACTTCAGGCAAAAGCCTAGTGATCTTCCTCATTCTGTGGCATGTGTTTGTTGACAGCACATTGTCAAACATGTTGCTGCCTATGCAAAGGACTGTGGCAATCGCTGTTGGGACTTGTTGCTAAGGGAAGTAAAAGCAAAGAAAAGCAAAGATGAATAAAGTAATATTCCCTCCATGGATAACGTGAAACAACAGTCTTCTTAGAGGTTTCAGAACCTACCAGCCCACCTCATGCATGATCTGCTATGCAATTAGTTAAAAACAGACAAAGCTTCACATCTGAGGCCCAGGTTCTGAATATTTCTGGATAACCTTACTCCTTGAAGGATGTATCAATTCACAGGCAAAGGGCCTTTAAAATGAACTTCTTAGGCCACATTTAAAAGGAGTAGGTCACAGGATTTTAAGGACCCAAATCCAGAAGGGAGTTCAAGGAAGGTGGTCAGGACTTAGTTACTGTGCCCAGATCCATGTGCCTTCCAACACATGGCAGATAGAGAGGTGACAAGAGAAGGAGGAGAGGAGCGTATGCTTGAGACATGTCTGATAGATTTGTCATTTGACCTACCCCAGACCTAGCTCTTTGGAAGTACTGTAGTGTTCAGTGATGTAAGTCATAGGCTTGGTTTCCCTCTAGCTCATTGTGTGGACCTGAGTAGGTTGCCTGGCCTTCCCACCCACCCTTAGTAGCCTTTTCTCTGGCCCTCTCCATGGTTCTGTGCAGAGTAAAGAGGTAGGACACAAAGCAGGGTCCAGAGGGTCTCCTGACAGTCACTGATGCTGGATTCAACCCTCTTGACTGTCCATATTGGGGAGGCCACCACCAATCTGCTTTTGTACACACAGCCTCACTCACCTTGAAAACTCAAGGGTCTAAAGACAAGTCACTTCTCAGCCTTCCAGAAGCACCTAGACTTCTGTTTCAAGTCTTTTGTCAAGATGCTTCCAAACTACCAAACTCCGTCCACCTCTCCCCTCCAGCTACCACTCAGGGAGATATAGGCCCCCACCAGAGGGGGCCAGAGGAGGGACCTCTTAATTTCCCAGACAATGAACTGAGGCAGCTCAGAGATTTAGTTTCTGGAGCATAAGGACTTAGCGCAGGTCCGCTAGATCAAAGGTGTAGCACTAGCCGGGGCTTCTCTTTGACCAAGTACTGGGAGCCAGGCTGGGGTGTTTGTGTTTGAGGGTAGGGTTGCCAGACATCATAAATAAAAATAGAGAACACCCATTTAAATTTGAATTCCAGATAAACAATGAATAATTTTTTAGTATAAGCGTGTTGCATAAAATATCTGGGACATATGTATACTGAAAAATGATTCCTTGCTTGTCTGAAATCCAAATTGCATTGGGTGTTCTGTATTTTATCTGGCAGCCCATTTGCCAGGTTCCTAAACACATCAGCAACTCCCAAATCAGCCTGGGCAGAGCTGGGCCCGATGCATGGGGCACAACTTACAGCTCCAATTTCTGTTCCCCACCCATGTCCCTTCCAAGAAGGCTGGCCGGCCCCACTGTCAGAGTGCCCAGGAAAGAAAATGGAAGGGAGGGAATTCTCACAGCAGTTCACAGGCATTGTGTTCCCTCTTGGTAGGCACACCACGGCCCCCCCAAGGCAGAGATTCAGCACCTCCATGCTTCCAGGCCCAGTCAAGGGCGCAGGGATCTGTGAAGGGACTTGTCGCAACACTCTGCCCAGGCTGGGGAGGCATGGGAGGTGACAGCGCCAAGGAGGGAAGGACAGACAGGAGAGGGAAAGGACCCACACAGCCAGCATGGTGCTTTGAAGGGGACTTTGAAAAGTGCGCCCCAGTGACACACTGGTTTCCTCCAGAGCAACCACCTTTCCTGCCTTCCGTGAGACCTCTGCTGGCTCCCACTGTCCTGGGACAAAACAGGGCCTGGGCTCCAGCTCCCCTCATTTTCTCTCCTCCCTCAGTCTCTTTGATGTTCTGGAAGGCACTCTGAGAGCAGAAGCCTTGTCCGGGAGGCCCTGCCGCTATGCCCCACCTCCTCACCTGCGGCTCATTCCCTGGCCAGCTGTGGCTTGGCTTGAGTGTGATGATTAGCACACGGCTGCTGTCCCAGGTCCAAATCCCACCCCCACCTTTATGAGCTGTGTGACCTTGAACTACTTAATGCTCTGCATCCCAGTCTCCTCATCTGCAAATACGAACCCTTGTCAGGAAGAAATGAGTTAATAGATGGGAAGTGTTTAGGATGGTGAGCAGCATGGAGTAGACCCTGAGACACATGTGGGCTTCATCCTGCCCCTGCTGCTCTGCCACTGCTCCTCTGTCACCTCCACTGATTTTGTTCTTAGTTCCAGCCTTTCCTGAGCCCTCTGCTGTCCTTGGAACACACACCTGCCCCACTCCTCCCACCGTCTCCTCTCCGTGTCCATGACACTGTGCTCTTCTGCGTTTCTTCTGCCTCCTTGACAACTCTCCTTCCTTTTCATGGTTACTGTCCTCCCTTAGTCCCATTTAACCTGGCCCATTTCCCCAGTTCTAGCCATGGTCCTATTCTCATCTCTCTTCAATCCTTTTCCCTTGGAGATCTCAGTAACAGACAGGAGTACCAGGAATGGAGGCTTGGGTGTGCACAGGCTATTCCTACAGGGCCACAGCAGCCGTGCCTCCGGGGTAATCTCTGGAGAAGGGCACCCCAGGCCCAGAAGGGTGAGGGAACATCTGTTTTTCACTTTCTACCCTTCTGTATGATTTAACTTTTTTTCATGAGCATTAATTATTTTTCAATAGTAATTGCAGCAATAATGTAGATTTTTTAAGAAGAAGGGATAGATTACTTCTAACTGGGCTTTCAGGCCTTCTTTGTTGAGTAATCTGCCTTTAAGATGGGATGGCAGGGAGAGCATTCAAAGTACAGATGGTCCCTTACTTATGATGGTTTGACTTATGATTTTTCGACTTTATGATGGTGTAAAAGCTATAGGCATTCAGTAGGAAGCAGCATGATGCTGTCGTGATGCCGGGCAGCAGCAGGGAGCCAGCCAGCTGTGTGAGCATGAGGTTGAATAGCCATGCTCAGCAGTGCAGTATGTTGCCAGATGGTTTCGCCCAACCATAGCCTAATGTAAGTGTTCTGACAGCATTTAAGGTAGACTAGGCTAAGCTATGATGTTCGGTAGGTTAGGTGTATTGTATGCATTTTCGACTTAAAGATATTTTCTATTTACAATGAGTTTATCTGGATATAACCTGATTATAAGTTGAGGAGCATCTGTACAACAGTCTGAACAAAGGCATGGAGTAGGAGACCCAGAAGTGAATGAGAGGCTTTGGCACCTGCAAAAAAATTTCAGGCCTCACCTGGTGGAGCCAAAGGACATGGTGGGGAACAGGTGTTTTGCCAGGCCAAGAGGATCTTCCTGGGTCACTCAGAACCACCCAGGAACCCACCCTCCCCTGGTAAGGCAGGCCCTAAATGCCCACAGAGGATCTCAAGCCTCATGAGTTGATCAAGGCCAGAGGGACACTCCGGGGAGAATGTAGGGCTCTCTGCTGGCCTGGACTCTGCCACTGTGCCTTCTGGAACTGGCTGGGGTAGGGGTGATTTTAAGGCACAGGCAGGCCCTGTGGCTTGCCAAGGCCTTGGGTCCACTGGGTTTGCCCATCGGCTTTGTCTGTGGTACCTGCAGGCCTGCCAGGAGGGGGCGAAGGTCTTCAGAGACAAAGTGATCCTTAATAGTGATGTAAGAAGGAGAAGGGACTGTAAAATGGGTTAGGAATAGAGACAAACCCCCTAACATTCAAGGGGCCAGGCAAGAGAACAATGGAGGCCAGCTTCCATATGTCCAAATATTCAAAAGTTACAAATCAGGCTAACAAAATAGTAAATATATGTTCTCTCCTCCCACCTTGACAAATACAGCTTCCTGATATCCTGAAAGCCAAGCTTGAATTTGGAATTCATGGACTCTTCAGAGTTCTACACTGGAATGTGGTGGCCTGAGGATAGCCAGGCCTGGGCTGGCTTCAGACCCTGGCTCCATCTAGCACTAGGAAGGGCCCTGAGCACATCTGTGTGGACACTCAGCCTGCTTGTCCAAGCTCCACACCTCCCCCAAGCCACTCTGGGCCACCCCCTGAGGCCTGTGGGTGTGCACACCAGTATCATGGTCCCCCCAAGCCAGCCTTGGGATTAGGCTCAGGGAATTGGCCAGGGAATTCCGGGATCTGAGTGTCTGAAGCAAGGCCCAGCAGCGAGGAATGTGTGAGTTGTTGGTAGACATACTTCTTTAACCTGTGGACACTTTGTCCGTGGCTGGGCTGTGGCTGGAGGAGAGCTGGAGCATACCCCTACCACATGGGCCACAGCACCAGCCACTCTTATCACCAGATGAGGGCCACTGCCCAGTGGGAATGAGGTTAGCCAATGACAAGTAGAAGGAGGAGCTTCAGAGGTTTCCTAGAAGAGTCCTCACAATGCCCAGGCACCTCCCCCGTGCTGGGGCTGGGTGTCTGCCCGACACCTCGTGCCTCGGGGTCATTCAGGTGTCACCGTCTCACGCTCCCGACACAGTGGAGAGCTTGTTTTCCTGCGCTCACACTCCCTGACTCTAATCCCCACCAGCCTGTGCTACTTGGCTGGCCTCCTTGGCAGAAAGATGACAAAAGGACATGTCTCTGGAGAGTCAGATCCCTCGGTCGCCAGAACTCGAAGGCTCCTTGAGGCCACATGAGCCAAAGGCTGAGGGTCCCGAGCTCCAGTTACTTCCCTGGTTTCCTTTCACCTCTTACAGCAGGGTGTTGGTGGGGGTCACTAAAGCAGGTTCACTAATGTCAAAGGAAGCAGGAGCCATCCTTGCCTTCTCTCCCATGCGCACGCACCTGCTGCACTGCCTAGACCAGCCTTTGCTGTTGAACCTCACCTTCCAGTGTCTCCCAACACCCACCTGCACTCCAGCCAGTTCACCTCCTCTGTGCTCCTCACCTGCTCACAGGCCCTTGCTCAACTCTTCTTATTTCTGTCCAAATCACCCCCCATCCTTCAAGGTGCACTTGAAGCTTCACCTTCATGAGAGGCTCCCAGCACTTCCACTAATCCTCCTGCTCTGTCACCTGTACCGTTCACCACCTGGCCCCCGCATTTGGCCCACGGATTATATTCATGTCTGTACTTTATCCCATACGGTGTTTTTATTCTTTCATCGTTACATAAAAGTCATAGAACCAGAAGAGATCTTAAAGGTCGCCTAGTCCAGCGCTCATTTTCTGAAGATGAGGAAGCTGAGAGAGGGGAAGGTTTCATAACTTCCCCAGGCTGAACCTGCTGGGTTTGGCAGAGCTGGGCATTCCACTCAGATTACACTTGGCCCTTCTGACCCAGTCCGGTACTTGCCCACTGGCCCCTGCTGCCCCTCTCCATGGGTGTCTGTGTTGCCCACGGGATGGGGCAGTTATGGAGGGCAGTCCCAGGACACACTCCTCAACTAGGCAAATGCCAAAGCCTAGAGCCGCACCCACCTCTGTATACCCTATGTTTTTTAAGTTTTTTGCATTTTAATAACCACCAGACAAAAAAAAAACAATTAATAGAGGTCACCCAGATTTTCACAGACCAGCCTTGGTTCCTTGCTGTCTCCCCATGGGGAACTTCAGGAACTCCCTTTTCTTCAGAGGGAATAAGCCCAGCCCTGCTTCATCATGCCTGGGAGGCCAGCTCCTTTTGCTCCCATCATCCTTTGCATTTTCATTTTGGGAGCACAGAGAGCTTCTTAGTCAGTCTCCCTGGGATGTTCCTGGAGGCGGAGGAGGAGCCCCAAGTGAGAGGCTGGCAGGCGCAGTAAGCAGCTGAGGAACGACCAGGCAAAGGGCTCTAAGTTACAGCCCAGCTTTCGCAGAGAGTGGGATAGAGCAGGCAGGGGCTGGGGACAGGATGACATGTCCCAAGGAAGGCCCCTAAACTCTAAGTAAACTCCCCGATTCATAATAAGCCCGAATGGAGCAGAGCAAACATTTTTTTTCTCCCTCCCTCTCTGGTTGTCCTGCTCACTACAAGGAAGAAAAACAGAATAATGAGCCACGTTGGAGAGTGTCACCCGAGCAGCTCCGGAAAGACGTGGGCAGACGCCTGGCTGGGCGGCTGACTTTCTCTGTTTCTGGTAGAGATTTTATAAATATTCGGGGAGTTTGATCTGAGGCTGTTAGTGGGGAGGCAAGGAAAGCTGCGGAGGGGGGAGATAACTCAGCCCACAAGGGGTTCTTGGACCTCTCCGAGGCCTGCTTTTCATTAGTGTCGCCAAGGCAACGGCTCATCTGCTGCAGAGCTCATCATGGCCCTGCAAAGCATCCACAGCACGTTACACTTTCCGTTCCATAGAGAATTGGCTGCAATCAGTCTTCCTCCAAACCACCCCCACCCCATCACCCCCAGCCTGTGGGAGAGAAGATAATCAAAGGGGGTTGAAAAACTACAATCACAACTCTCCGAGGCTGGCGTGGTGAGGCAGGACTGCGACAGTCCTGTCCTAAGAGCGTCAATTTGCCCTGAGGACTGTGCAGAGCTGGGCAGTCGTGAGCCCCAAGTAACCAGATGGACCTGTAGCAACACTCCGGCTCGTTCCTCCTCCATGGTGCACGCCCAGCCTTGACTCTTGTCTCCTCCCTGCCTGACCTGACCTTTCCCCTCCACACACCTTTATTTTTGACCAAGGCAAACATTTGCAGAGTACCCAAGAGACAGCCTCACTGGTCATTGTGCTGATCAGTTCCAGATGCCCACATAAGTGCATGCCCGTGTGTGTCTCTGGTTTTAACCACGGTGTCCGGTGGATTGTAGAAGGGTCGTGTCAGGAGAGGTGGGGGCAGGCCATGGGGTAAAGGGAGACCCATGTTTACAAAGCAGCGTGAGTGGGTGAATGGACCCAAAGGGGAGAGCTGGGTAGGGAATGTGTACCCAGAGCATGTGACCTCAGCCTCGCAGACACTCCCCTTCTCAGCGTCCACCCTGTGGAACTCTAGGCACCCGTTTAGAAGGCGGCTCCTTCTAGCTGTGAGCTCCACGGGGCCAGCAGCCAGAGAATCCTGCTCTCTGCGTTTTGTCAGCGTCCAGCACAGTGCCTGAGCATAGGAGGCCCTCAGTAGTGTCTTGAAAGAAGGAACCCCTCTGCTGAGGCAGCGATGGAGTGGGAGAGGTGTCAGGGTCCGCGGGGACTGGGGATGGGTTTTCTGGGTTGTCTTTCTGGCCTATCTTTGTGCTCAGGAGCGAAGCTAAGCCCCGGCCTCTCCCAGCCCCTCCTTTCTGTGGAATGTCGATCACCCCAGCCCTCTTGAGCAAGCCCTAGGGAAATTCAGACTCTCAGGCCATAACTAGAAAGCCAGAGAAAATCCTCCCCTGGCTAGAAATGGAGCAGAACCAGGAACCCAGGACATCGGGGCTCACGCAAAAGGAGCCCCTTGCTCTCCTGCTTCTTGCTGCTACTTTTCCCACTGAGATTGGCCCTAGAAGAGCAAACCCCTAATTCCTCTGCTGGTCTGAGCAGGAAATTCCTGTCAGCTGTGGGAGAGGCCATTTGAGAGCAATTTCATCACATCTCTCCCCCGAGATACAGAATCGCCTCAAAGTCCTATCCCAGCCCCGGGGGAGCAGCTGTCCTTCTCCATCAGGTTCTGGGCCTCTGAGGCAGGCCTGTGGCAGCCTTTGTCACCCAAGGCTGATGCTAGGTTTTTAACACACAGCCAAGTAATAGGGAAGAGTGAGATTTACAATAATTAGATGCATAGCGTAGCTGCCTGGGCTGCACGGTGTGGTTTTCGGTCCGCTCTGGCATTCCGGCGGGAAAGATGGATTGAAGAGGCAGAGAGATGGCACAGACCAGTGAGGGTTAAAGAAGGCAGCGTGGTATAGATCCTCACTCCTCAAAGTGTGGGCCTGGAGCCTGCAGCAAGGGCATCACCTGGGAGCCAGTGACAGATGCAGAAAGATGGGATTGGTGCGTGGCACACAGAGTTTGAGGCGCAGTGGAGCACAGGAAGGAACATGTGGGCGCTTCCCGGCCTTGTGGATTCTAATTCCAGCTTTGTCACTCGGTAACTATGTGACTTTGGGTAAGCTAAGCCCCCTCTCCGAGCTTCCGTTTCCTCACCTGTAAAGCAGAGGCGACGTGACCTATCACGAAGGGAGGGTATGAGGCATGAGCCAGGCCCAGCAGGCCCCACCCCAGTGAGTCCCTTGCTCAGGGAACATCAAAACCCTTTGCTCCTCCAAGGCAGGGGAATACAGCCCAGAGGTGCAGCTTCAGCCAGTCCTCTTGCCGTTTCACGTTTTTATTTCCTGGGGGAATTTATAGTCCCCTGACCATGAGCCCTGTGGCCAACGGTGGTTGCCTCTCATCTCCAGTTACCCCAACATGTGAAATAAAGAGCCAGGGTGCCTTGGAGGGCTGGGGCTGTGTCGTGCCAGACAGCTGTGGGTGAAGGAACTGGAAATGTGGACAGGCAGGGCCAGGCCTTAGCGGGCAGGGGGAGTTTCTAGGAAGAGGAGACACAACATCTAACTTTCATAATGGAGCCTTATAAATGGCTCTTTGACGGTTCCCCACAAGCAAGTCGTATAGGGCCTGGATTTCATTTCTCTCGCTGTCTATGTGTTTCCTTGAGAGACAGGAGGATCCTGCTGTTGTCAGGGGGTTAGAGTTTTAATCGGCTTCCCTTTGTTTGTGTTGGTGTGTTCTGCAGCTACAGTTCCCTCCCGCTTGCCTGAGCTAATGTAATGGACAAGCCACGAGGGTCTGCAGGGACCTTGAGATCTTCATAAGTGCTGGGATGATTTTGCAAAGCTGCTTTCCCAATGGGGCTTGGCTGAAGCTGCTTTTCAAATTAGTCGTGTTGAGGGAAGAAGGAGGAGGAGCTCCTGGGTGTTCCTTGGAATGTACTGGCTGGGTGACCGGGGCAGGTCACTTAACTTCCCTAAGCCTCAGTTTGCTCCTAGGATGATAAGATGGCCATGCATGTCTCTACCCATTCCGGGGATGGCAGACTTGCTGGAGGATTAAATAAGATGCTACTTGTAAGGAACGTGGTGCCGAGAATGGAATACGGTCAAAGAATGGTAGCTACCATTTTTGTAGTTGTCTGAAGAGGTGAAACTTAGACAGTTGGCCTTGGCTGAAAATCACAAATAAGCGAGTGTCTACATTTGCAGACACCCAGGACAGCCTCCCTGCTCCTGCACAGGTCAGCAACTGACCCTCCTTCCCCCGTCTTCTTTCTTTAGCTTCAGGAGTTGAGACATGTGGCTTACCAGGTTACCCCAGCGAGTTAAAGCTATAAATAAATACCCACTCGAAACTGCCCCCACGACTGCAGCAGGCCCCTCCCTCGCTCTCCCCTCCTCTCCTGCCAGAAGCCAGGCCAGGCCGAGCCCTGGAGAAGGTATCTCCTCCGCACGTATGCCGGTCCCGGGGGCCCTGCACGGGGCAGACACGGGTAGTCCTGATCCAGCACAGACTCGCCTCTTCCTGGGTTTGTTAGAAGCCTGACCAGGCCCCTAGTCTTATGACTTCAACAGATGTTTCTGCTTAAGGAGCCCTGGCATCTTTATGGCCTGTTTTTTCCATTCCTGCCTCTCTTCCTCTGTCCCAGCAGCCCTGAACGCAATTTGGACTTTATTTTCTTTCTAATGGTTACAGGGATAGAAAGGACTTTTTTCTACCCTTTTTCAGTTTTTGCTTTTTCCTTAACTCTTCAAGACACACACACACACACACACACACACACACACACACACACACATGCACACGCACACAAATTCCATGTGCATTCAGCTCTGTGCCCATGGTGTGTACTTCCTAATGTTACACTGACATTTATTGTCGCTCCAGACCCAGCCCGTTGCAAAGCCTCACTCCTTGTCTCCACTGCCTCTCACATTCACCCCTGCCTGGCCTCACATAGGTCACCCTGGGCAGTGATTAGAGTGTCCACCCAGGTGCCAATTCTGAAAGCTAGTGCTGACCTCGACCACCAGCCCGCCCCTCCAGCGAGACATGAAGAGCCTCACTGTCTGCCTTCTCCAGTCTCTGTGCATCCAGGGAGGTTTCGGCTGACTGATCGAGTGAGAGCCGAGACTGCAGTCGCCACTCATCTCTTCAAACTCTGCCCGGCCAGCCCGTCTGCCCGGGCTCAGGTGGAGCCAAGTTCAGTTGCTAAAAAATGGAACCAGTTTTCCACAGGCAGGTCACAGGCTTGAAACCAGTCTGGCAGCTTCTCAGACCAACACCTGTAATTTCCCCCAGCCCGCCGGCATGGCAGGGTGTTCCCAGTCACCTCCCCGGCAGCGTTTGGGGTCACCTGTCCTATCAGTCTGGTTCCCAGAGCAAAGAAAGCCTGGAGACATCAGATCTGCAGCTTTTGGTCTGTTTAAATTAAAGGCAACCAGGGCTGAGGCCTCTTTATTGCCAATTGAGGAGTGGACCTACGATTCTCCTCTGGGCTCCCACTGTGGGTATTAAAGGACTACCTGGAGTCCTAAGTGTTGACACCACCTGGCTGCCTTACCTGGGGTTAGACCCATTGCCTGCAAGGGGCCACGCAGTCTTAAGTTCTCTGTGTCTCTGCAAGCATTCTTCCTAGCAGTACAGTGATGCCGACTCACCTTTCAGGGCATTTTCATCGTTAAGCTAACTGTCCACTACTCCAGACTGTCACAACCCATGCTGGTGGGGTCTTTAGAATGTCCCATCTTCACCACCCTAGCCACGGAGGGCCTTTCCAGATGGCTGAGCTAAGCCCCATAAAATACTCCCCAAGCGACTGCACCCACCTGCAAAGGGCCAGGCAGCCACCGTCCCCCTTGTCCCCTCCTCATTCCAGTGGTGTTGCCATGTGCATCTCACCAGTGACCCTTCTCTTGCCTCTTTTCTATTTAAACAAATTAAAACTCTGGTTCTTGTTTGTTCACGTTTTGGTAGCTGAGTTGCAGCATCCTCCCCCCAGTGGATTGAGAGAGGCTGCTTGGAGAAGGCAGCAATTGTAGAATGAGTTGGGTTCCCAACAGCATAGTGACACACGCTAGGACAATGGGAAATGGAAGTAGGAGCGAGAAGAGTGCCATCCGCCATGCTGGCTTCTGCCAGGGGAGCCGGACACGCTGAGCAATAGCCATGCTCTTAGAGTCTTGAGGATGCCTCTGCTGTTTGCTATGCTTGTCACACGTTCACTGATGAAGAGGAATAGAGGAGTAGTCTCTGTGGCTTTTCCATCAGTAAACAAACCCCTTCAGGACACCCCCACCCCCCAACGTGGATGCTTCTCCAGAAACAACTATATGGTGATCCAAGAAACTTCTGATGGTTAAAATCAAATCGGCCGGCGGAACCCTATGGGGTCTGATTCCCTGGGCGTTTGCTCCTTGCCAGTGCCAAGCCCTCTGTGCGTGTATGGTGGGTGGGGTGGGGAGTTGTTTCATTCTGGGGGCTCCCCAGGCTTCCCCACAACCAGCTGCAACAAGTGTCTCTCGCCCTATTGCTAAGGAGTGCTGGGTTCCTGCTACCATGTGGGGATCTGGCTCTGCCTGGGGAGATATTTAGGGATCTGGAATCAACATTGGACTTGCAGTCTTGAGCCCTGGGGATGTGGGTGTGATCCGCCAGCCCCCTGGATGTTCCACCCAGTCCTACTCTCTGTCCTGGGTCCTGCTAGAGAAACGGAGTCCTGGGAAACTGCCTTGCCACCAGGCACAGACTCATGGGCAAGTGACTTCCAGAGGGCCAGAGGGAAGCTCACACTTTCTGTCCTCTGAATGTCCCATTCCCTGAAGGTCAAGCTATTCCTTCCAGGTGGCTGTGATGTTGTGTCCCCTCAGTAGCAGCAGTGAGGGAACAGATGCTTTCCAGGACTTCAAGCACCAAAATGCCTCCTTGCAACAGGAGACCCTGCTTCCATGGGCTGATAGGGAATGGCTGAAATGCTGGATGCCTTAACTGCACCATAAATGTGAGGGTGGGGGGTGCAGAGGTATGTGCAGTGGTGTGTGTGTGTGTGTGTGTGTGTGTGTGTGTGTGTGTGTGTGTGTGCGCGCGCGCGCGCGCGCATGCGTGTATCAAAAGGAGGAGTCTGTCACAAAAAGGAGTACTGAGTGGCCCAAAATGCTTTAAACATATGCATCCCAATTTTAAAATGACAATTGTAATACTAATAATTTTTTGCTATCATTTATTGAGATCTTTTTCTGTGCCATAGTACTTGGCATATATTATCTCATTTAATTCTAAAAAATCCCTGTGAGGTACAAGTATTACTATGGAACTTTTCAAATGGGAAAACAAGCATCAAAATTTGGGTCAATTATCAAAGACCATAGATCTGAGAAGTGGTAGGGCCAGGATTAGAATCCCAGAGCCCAAAACCCTTCTGGCCATATATAGTAGTAACAACAGCAACTACTTTGATAATAGTAAATGCCACCCCTTCCTGTGCACTTGCTGTGGGCCAGACACTGTTCTAAGTGCTTGACATAGATTCACTCAATTCATTCTCACAACACTCTGTATTTGCTATCACTATCTCATTGTATAGATGAGGAAACTGAGCCACAGAGCATTTTGGCATTGATTTCGTTCAGCAAATCTAATCTGAACAGCTCCTGTGTGCTGCATGCTGCACTGACACTGTGTTGGATACAGAACTGAGTAGGCATCATTCCTATCATCTGGGATCTATCAGCAAGGTCTATGGCCATGTCTGTGAGAATGAGCTCAGGGTGGGATTCCAGATCTTGACATGTGGCATGTAAGAAATAGCGCATCCTAGGGTATCCAGAGAGATAAGCACGCCAGGTCTCCAGAGAAGGAACCCAGGCACAGGAGCAAGACAGAATCCTGTTGTCTGAATAAGTCCTGACAGGTCAGAACTGGGCCAGCAGCAGGGCTACTGGAAGTGGAGCTATTTTATTTTCTCCTGCAGGGTGGCCTTAAGAGCAAGACCCCAGAGCTAGGCTGCCACGTTCAAATCTTCATTCTGCCACTCCTTAGCTGTGAGTCCTTGGGCAAGTTAATGAGCCTCTCTGAGTTTCAGTAGCTTCTGGAAAACGGGGATAGTAACAGTGTCCAACTCCTGGAGTTGTTGCAAGGACTAAATGAGTTAATACGTCAGAGCCTCTTAGAACAGGGCTGGGCCCATGGTTGGCTCCCAGGTGGGCTCTCAGGCTCTCATCAGCCTATGACTACACTGGGCCCTTTGACGCTGAGGAGGCAGAGGCTGCAGGGAGGCACCAAGAGGTGGGGAGAGGAAAACTGTATTAGGAACAGATTAGGGCCTGTCCCTGTAGGCTTGGTGAAAAGGGAGAGATGAAATCTAATGGGACAAGAGGAAATTCATATCCTTGGAGTAAAAGATTGGCAAACAGACGTAGGGCCCTTCCTTCTGAATTGCCAGAGGCCAAGATGCAGGTGCCTGGCACCTGGGCTGGTTGGAAGTGGGGACTTTTTCCGGGCTGGCATTTACAGTGGTGCCACTGTTGTCCTATTATGGGCATCATGAAGAGAGGCTCCCACTGTCTTTGCACAGCTCCTCAATCAATGAGACAGGAATATTGATCTATTCCCAGCATCCCCTCTATAAACTTCCCCACCCTCAGTCCCTGGCGTGAGGGAAAGACGGGGGTGGGAGGGGAGGTGGTGGCAGGCAGCCGCGCTCCGTGGCAGTAAATCTTCCTAGGAGAGGAGACAGCTGCGCTCATCAGCCTGTGCAGTTCGGCTCAGAAAGAATCCTTTCCACCCCCAGAAGACCCCTCAGCCGCTTGGGAAAGGAATAGCTCACTGGGGCGCTTTGTTTGTGTACGTGGGGCTGTCAGACCGGCCAGGGGTGTCTGATGACATGTTAGAGCAGCTGAGAAGAGAGGAGGACCTTTTGGAGGTGGGACAAAAATGTTTGCCTAAGGGGACTCTTGTGATTCCCCGAGCTCCCCACCCCCACTCGCTTTTAAGAGCTTGTTCCAGGACTTTTCATATGCATTTCAGGCCATAATTTCCCTTCCCAGAAATTGCGAGAGAGTGAGAGAGGGGAAGAGTGTGTGTGTGTGTGTGCGCACCCGCGCGCCGGTACTTCCCCCCTGCCCATGCTTCTTTGCCCATTTCTACCTTTATGTACATTCCCCATGCCCTTTGAATGCAGTCTCTCTTCATTCAGTCTTCCTCCACCATCCTCTTCAGGAAGCCTCGGGGCCTCAGAGAATGGCAAAGGGGTCTAGACTTTACCTTTCAAATGAGAATTTCTTCCTTAGCAATCTTGTCCAACAGCCTCTGGAGATGTGTGTAGGGCCATGGGAACGAGAAGGGGTGCGATGGAGTGGCCCTTGGCCAGTCGCCCCACCCAGAGCCAGCATCCCAGGCAAGTAGCCCCTGCCCCTACCTGGGAGCACGTTTCCTGGCTGGCTTGCTGCTGGGCTAAAGTACCAGGGATATGGAAACAGGAGGTGTACTAAGGCACACCCCATGTGGCAGCTTGGGTTTCTGGAGGCTGAGACAAACTGGGAACCGGCAGCCTAGATTTTTCCCCAGTTTCTCAACTGGGAGTTTGCTGGGTGATCCTGAGCCCATACCTTCCCCTCTCTGCCCAGGCGAACTACAGCATTTCAGTAAACTCCTTGGCATGCTGGGAGGCCTGGGCCTTTTATTCTATCCCCCTCCCGTTATCTACTTTAATGGAGTGATACCAAAAACCCTAAACATGAAAGATGATTCAAAAACGATTCACTCTGGAATGCATGCTTGCAATTGCCCCTACAGATTTACCTTGCTAAAGGCATTCAGCTTCTATGGCTATTACAAAAAGCTTGCCTTTCTTGCAGAAAAGATGGCCAGGGTCAAAGGGTGAATCGGTTAAGGGATTCTGTGTTGTCTGAAATAATGCATCTCTGAATAAATGAATTGAGTATAACCGTCTTTTTACATTAAGAACATATTCAGGGCTGCTCCTAGCTTGACTAGATTAAATTTGTCTTGTGTTCTGAGCAAGCGTTGTGAAGTTTCTCTGGCCCACCAAATGATCAATGGCTTTTGAGGAAGGGCTAAATGATTTACGACCAGAACAAGGGAGCAGCCTGCGTCAGCCTCCCCAGTGTCTACATCATAGTATTAGGTCATTAAATATGAAATGTCCAATTTTGAATCAAAACTGTAGTTTGTTGTATCTCAAACAAGAAGCAGTACAGTTCATCAAAGTATGCGCCTAAATTATGGACACAGTTTTGCCATCTTAACGGTAGCTTGTTTATGCCAGCAGTGAAGAAACCTGGAGAGCGAGTGGTGATGAAATCACAAAAGGCGTTTTCCACAGCTTGTTGAAAATTGAATATTTTTCCTTGCAAAAAGTGGTCCAAAGCCTGGAAGAAGAGATAATCAGTTGGTGCAAGGTCTGGTGAATACAGTGGATGACAGAGTTTCCAAGTCCAGACTCTATAGTTTGAGCAGCGTTATTTGTGTGACATGTGGTCGAGCATCATCTTGCTAGAGGATTGGGGATTGGCCTATCTCTATTGACCAGTCTCGGTTGCTTAATAGCAAGCATCCTCATCATTTCATCCAATTGGTTGCAATAGACATCCACTGTAATTGACTGACCAGGTTTCATGAAGCTGTAGTGGATTATACTGGACCACGAAACAGACACCATTAGCTTTTTTTGATGAATATTCAGTTTTGGATTGTGTTTTGGCACTTCATCTTTATCCAACCATTATGTGATTGTCAAAAAGAATCCATTTTTCATCACAAGTAACAATGTGGTGTAGGAATGGTTTGCCTTTATATCGTGACAGCAAAGAAAGGCCAGCTTCGAGACGATTTCTCTTCTGATGCTCATTTAATTCATGTGGAACCCATCTATCCAGCTTCTTTACCTTGCTGATTTGTTTCAAATGGTCCAATATTGTTGGAGTAGTGATGTCAAACCTTGCTGCTAATTCATGCATCGGTTGAGATGGATTCACTTCCACTACAGCTTTCAGCTCATTATCCACCTTGATCTCAGGTCACCCACATGGCTCATTTTCAAGATTAACAATCACCAGAATGGATCTTCTCAAACCATTGACGTACTGTGCATTCATTAGCCACATCCTTCCCAAACACTTCCTTGATATTTCAAGCTGTCTGTGCTGCATTGGTTCCATGATGGAACTCATATTTGAAAGTAATCTGAATTTTTGATTTATCCATGGTTTCACAAAAATTGCCCTAAAAAAGAATTTGAAAGATAATAACAACCCAAAATGTACATTTGAATGACTGAGGCTGTACCTTCACAATAAAAATAAAACAAGAAGTATCAAAGTGAAATGTCAGAGATATCAGCTGTCAAACTTAGTAGTTAAGGAAATCGGACATTTCATACTTAAAAACCTAATAAATTTTTTTTTTTTTATAATAGCAAAAAATGGACACAAGCTCAATGTTTAAGCATATGGTATTCATTAAACTAACATCTATATGATGGTATACTAGGCAGTCATGAAAATTATGTGTCAGAAGAAGGCTTAATATCATGGGAAAATGTTCACAACATATCACTAAAGGGAAAAAGTAGATTATAAAGCAGTATACATAAAATATAGCAGTTTTGCAAGAAAAAAATCATGTACTTTTCTTAACTGGGAAGATATGTATAAAAATGTTAACAGTACTATCTCTGGATAATAAGATTATGCTTGACTTTCATTTCTTTTTTGGAATTGTCTCTACTTTTAAAATGTTCTCTCATAAACCTATATTTTCCAAAATCAAGCGGAAAATATATTTGAAAATATCATCTAAGGGACCAGCAGATGTGTTTCCTGTTCCTTATCCCACGTCTATTTTCCATTTTATTTTGGAAAGTCAAATCCTCAGCCCTTCCCACAACAGATACTTGTGGAGCCAGAGGCACAGAGTAGCTGATGTCCTAAACAACATCCCCAAGGTGAATTTCTCACCGACAGTAACAGCTTTGGAAAGGTTTCATTTCCACCTGGCACTGGGAATTAATCATGCCCAAACTATATTTTTCTAATCAGTACTGAGCATCTCCCAAGGATCCTAAGTAAGTTTCCAGGGGTTCACAGAGGACAATTATAAACCTTGACAGCTGCCCAGTGGGTTTTCAAACATGAGGGTGATTCATCCCTTCTCCTAGGCCTTTTCACAGCATCCTATTGCTCAGAGTTTTAAAAATCTGCTGTCACAGTGAGAAAGAAAGGGGCTGGGGAGAACAATGGCCCTTCTCCTCTTATGGAGGGATGATGGAGGGAATTGAAGAGAACAAAACTAAGGACTAAGACAATTCAGCTTTGTTTGTCTGGTTCATAGGACAGAGGTCTCCATAGAGTAGTGCCTGATGAGTGGACGGAGGCAGTAATAAATGAGTTCATAGAAGGAAACAGTTGGGCCACGGTAAAATCTGCTTGCAGAATAGACAGGCCTTGGTGCATACCATTTCCGTCACAGATTTTAAAGAACGTGTCTAGCTTTCAGCTACTCATCACCACCTACTTCCCAAGCAGAATCAACATCATGTCTCTTCTCACCATAAGGAAACCGCACGACAAATGTTCCAGCTGTCCTGAAGTCACTAATCCCACCAGTGGCAGATCTCGGCAACACACCGAGGTGGGGGTGGGGAGCGCAGCTGTCCTCCTGGCTGACTTTTCCAGTGGGTCACCTCTGCTGCTCCAGGGGTGCCACGTTACCTAATTCTGGTGCACGGTCAGATGGTGGCTTTTCTTGGCCAGCCTGTCCTTAGGAAATTCATTCCCCTGTTGTATTGGAAAATTCCTCTTGTGCCTGTCATTGCACACATCAGGAGACCAAGGTTTCCATTTTCTCAGAAGAAATTAACCAGCTACTGTCATTGAGACCAAGCCTGTTCCTGGAATTTTTTACTCATCCCCTTAAAGCCGTAATCTCGGAGAGGCAGTCTGAGGCAGGGGCCTGTGTTCTCCTAAAGCAGAGAAAGCAGCTGAGGCCAGGCTGGGTGCTGTGCATTGGGTCCAGAGATTCATACCCAGCAGGGTGTGGTCAGCTCAGCCTTGGCATTGACATTGCATTTAGTGTCATTCGCTCCTGGTTCTCGGGGACATGGAGGATGGCAGAATGAGGGTGGGAAAGGAGGGGCCAGCCAAGGAGCACTTCCCCTGTAGCATGAGACTCCCACTACCCCTATTCTTGATAAGACTTCTCAAAATAAAAGAAGAGCACAGACATAGGTTGACCCTGATGGAAAGAAGCCTACCCTATCCTTGCCCAGTCACAAGAAGAGATGTTCACTTTTCACATGATTGACGCAGAAATGTAAAGAACTTTATTTCAGCAGACACAAACCCAGCAGAGTAAACAGAGAATCCTCACTGGGTGAGCTACTGGGATTTACTAAAGCAGGGAGAGTCCCATGGTAATCAGTCTGATTTTAAATCTAAATCCTCAAGCACAAGTAGCTTCTCAGGAAGAGAGATCTACTGATGCACAAAGTGGTGGGATCAGTAGGAAATCCTTAAGCCTTGCTGTTTGTTATCATTGATGATGAATTGAAGCTGCCTGTTGAGATCATTGTCAGACTAGGCAAAACACACCAACTCAAACCTCATTCATTCATTCATGTGTCCATTTAACAAATATCTACTGAACACCTTGTATGTCCGTGAACCAAATACCATGCTAAAGACTGAGAATTCAAAAATACCTCCAGAAACTTGCAGCCTGGGACGAGGGACACTCAGGGAAACTGAGAGGCTACAGTAGCTTACGTTATAGTTCAAGGCTAAATCAAAGTAGGAAGAATGAATCACAGGAGCAAAGAAGCGTGCTGCTGATTCTACCCATGGCTTCTGGGGGCATGTCACAGTGAAGGGGACTCGTAAGTAGGTTTGGCGATGAGTAGGAGTTTTCCAGGAGATTGGACTGTTTTTTCATTATAGATGTGAGTTTGTTGCACTATATATTTGAGCTCCAGAGAGGAATGCAGGACCTGTGTCCTCTGTGGAAATGTCATTCTCACCCACAGGAATGCAGTGGGTGACAACCTTTCAGAGAACATGCACAACAACATCCGTTAGGAGCCATGGCTGTGCTCTTTGACAGCGAGTCCAGAGGGCTGGGGCCCAAGGAAAGTCTTAATGTTAGGCAGACAAAAAGCTCAGACCAGAGTCCTAAATCCAGTAGCATGTTCATCCAGGAACTCCTCCTCCTTAGGAAAATGAAGGTCCAGCTCTATGTAAACATGTAGGAAAAATGCCTGGACACAGACTAGAGAGAGCTTCCAGAATAGCAGGTCCAAGGCTGCCATTGGGTTTCAGTCCTTTGGTTCTGCCCCTTGCTCCCTCAGCCCTGTCCCCCTGCCCCCTGAGCATCTGATGAACGTCTACTCATGGTTCAAGACTCAGCTCAAATGCCATCTACTCTAAGAAGATTTCCCAACACTCCCAGAGTGGATGGCCATCCCCTTCCTTGCCCCACTCCCACCCTTAGTGCATGTCCATTGTGCCTGTATGAGAAGTCACCACATTCACTGTGTGTTTGTCTCCCTGAAGGCAGCAAGTGGGTCCTTCTCGTCTCTGTAGCCCCAGTGCCTAACTCAGTGCCTGGTGTAACTTTCATTAAATGGATTCAGGCTGCACAAGCACACTTTGTTTGCCTTGTCTTTAATAGAGCAGGAAGATACTACCATGGCAAAGTTCTTCCTTATAAAATCATAGAGTGTCTAATACCCCTGTTTCACATATATATAGTGAAACTAAAGTGTGGAGAAGGGAGGCAGGTCCAGGATTTGGTGTGTGGCAGACCCAGGAGTGTAACAAGCATTCCTCAGGCTGGGGTAAATCCCACCGGGACTGTGTTGAAACCCAAATTCCTCAGAGTCTTTGGGCCACTGTCCTTAGACAATTCATTCAACTGAATCAAATGAAATTCTGAACAAGCTAGAGCCTAGCCGAACAGTTTCACAGTGCCAGGCTCCAGTGTGTTCTGGAAGGTTCACCTGGACTGTGACTCCAGAAGGTCGGCGTGAGGAGGAGCCGCACAGCCCCAGTGCAGTGTCAGGTTCTTTTCTGTCAGCAGGCCTGGAAGAGCCTTTAAGAAAATGGAGTATTATTATTTGTTTGTTTTTACAGTGACTCAGTCTGTAGTAACTGGGTTAAAGTCCACTTTGAGAAAAGGAGAACAAAAGACCTCCTGTTAGTGCTGGAAGTTTGCCTCTTAAGATATCACTGAGAGGAACTGGGAAGAAAAAAAAAACCCCAGCAGGGCAGAGGAAGCTGCAGGCCTTCAGGAACACAGCAGCACTTTGGAAAGGAAAACACGGCCAGCTTTCATCTCCAGCGCCCTATCTGAGCCGGCCGCTCCCTTTGCCGCTGCTTTATGGCCTACTGCAGTGCTGACCGTCGGACGCAGGCCAGTGCCCTATTCCCACACTCTTTGAACATAGGGGGACTGCCAGGAGTTGTGGCAGTGTTGGCAAATCTCCGTATCCGACCAACGCCAGGCTGAAGAGGAGGGTACTACCATATAGGTAGGACTTACCATGTGCCAGACGCTATTCTAACATTATGTATCATAACTCGCTTCATAAACACCAAGGAGGCTCGCATCCTACTTCCTTGGCTGCAGCAGAAGCTGCGCAAAGTAGAAATCTGGCCCTTCCCTGGTTAGGAAACCCATTGGTCCCAGCGCGAGCAGAGGAGCCATGAGGCTAGTAGGTCCCAAGAGGGGTGGGACCAGATTTCCAGGTGGTATCTTCCAGGTTGCAAAGTCAGGCCATCTGACTCCAAGGCCCGAGGACTTAACCCTACTCTCTTCAAATGAAAAAAACAAAGTCAGAAAAAGACAAGACAAGAAAGTTTCTCTTCTCACAACCTTCCATTGGATCAGCCCCACCTACATTAAACTTGTGCCTGTGTCCTCTGTGGAAATGTCATTCTCACCCACAGCCACCCAGATCACGAGGTGGGTCTATACCACGAGTGCCATTCTGGTGTTGGTCCGCTGTGCCTTAGCTGTAAGAAGCTGGAATTCTCTGCTCCAAGGCTCTGAAAGAGGGATGGAGACGGGAAAGAAAAGGCAGAAATTCCCTGAAAGTCTCAGGTCCTTCCTCCATTCAGAACCACTTCACATCACCCTCTTCTTCCCTAGGGGTCTCCCAAAGATTAGGCCTTGCTTTGCAGGTCCCAGGCCCCTTCCCTGGAGAGACTGGGCCTTCAGAGTCTAACAACTTAAATAGTCAACTCTAATCATTCTGTTTCCTGAACACTGAGGATCTTTCAACAGAAACCCCAAAACGAAAACGTTACTGACCTAATCCATCCTCTGCCTCCTCGTGGCATCCCTGTCCCACAGGATGCAGCAGGACGGGTGTGGGAGGTGATGGCTGAGATCATTAAGCAGCCACCGTGCGGGGCTGGGCCTCTGGTTTTCTGTGCAGCTACTCAGGGCCTCGGAGGGATTCTTTGCACTAATAAGCAACACCTCCACAAACAATGAGTTGAGGGGAAGACCCGAAAGAGGATGATCCAGTGCTCTTTGGGATGCTTCTCCCTTCAGCTGGCCTCAGGGGGAGCAGGCCCCTTACAGAATCACTGGAGATTTAGGGCCTAATTAGACTCTGGCATTGGGCCAACATGCTGGTGGCCCCTTGAATTTCTCAGGTCCACCCAAGTGGTATTAAACTCTGGACTGGGAATGTGTACAGTTTAACTGATCCCCCAAGAGCCAGTACTCATTAGCTAAGAGCTCACAGAGCTCAGCAGGTGGTGGCAGACCGAATCCTGGGAAGTACAGAATGACTTAAGTTAATGGTCCTTCCATCTGCCCTCTCTGGGGCCACAGCGGAGGGCTCTGTGGATCAGCCCCACCATTGGGAACTTTGGCATTCCCTTCCTTCCCTGGCCTGATAGAGCCCAAGATCACTACCAGAGGGGACCAGATCATTTTCTTAGTGGGCTGTCCCTGATATTCTTTGCATTTAGAGAGGATTTTGTTTCCGAGCACATGATTAGGTTTTGCACAGTCTGAAGCATAAGGACTGGGATATTTCCATACTTCACAGCACTAGGGGATTTCTTGTATGAGGGTACTCACAAAACACAAACCAAGGACTATATGCCCTCTTTGAAAATGTTGTTACTGCTTGGTCTCAGCATTTTCTTGTAGCAAATAGGTAAGCAGAAGTGAACTGCTTAGGTTCCTGTGTGGTCCAAGACCCATTCCCTAAGCCCCAGACCTGGCCCAAGGATCCCTCTGGGATTATCCTGCAGCCACTCCCTGGAGCGTCAGACCCTGTAGTGTGTCTCATAGCCAAGCCTCACCAGTAAGTTGGGGGGTCCTGGGCAACATGTGGGTGATACAGGAATGGCCTAACAGTGGAAGAAGAGCCAGGTAGGATACCCCCCCACCCCCACCCATTACAGACTAGCGTTAGGCCCTTGGTTGGCAGTGTCATTCTCATCTTGGCCACAGTTTCCATGCCTATAAACATAAACGAAGATACCTGCCCCCAACTTTTGCACAGCCTGAAGCACAAAGTTTCAGGCTGGGAGAATGAATTAATGAATGTTTATTGAGCACTTGGAGTTCTTTGGAGAAAGGCCTTTATAAATATAAGGCATGATTAAAGGATATCAGTTTGCTAACTCTCAAAGGAAGGACTTAATAGGATCAGGCCTACATATCTTGATGACTGAGTTTCCTTCTTTGTTCCGATATACCCAGGGCTCCCATCACTCAGCTCTGCTGCCTGTCCATGTGGTTGTTATCCTGTTTTTCCCGTCCATATATTCATAGTAGGGTTCCCACAAATGCTGCCCTCCTGCATGCAGGCCCACTACCTCCCCTGTCATTGTCAAATCCAATGGCTTTTTCTCATTGCTCATTTCCTTGTCCTTTCTGGGACATGACACTGATCACTACCTCCTCCTTACTTTTGAAAGTCACACTTTGTGGTTTCCTCAACCCCAACAGGTCATCATCAACGCAAGCCAATGTCCTACCTGGCTGTCCTGCTGCCCCTCTCCATTCCCATGGGCCCAGGCTCTAGGTCTTCTTTTCCCTGGCCACCCTGTCTGCACAGGCCCTTATTGTCCCAACCTGCTTGGTCCTTTTAAAAACTCATCCCTGGGCAGGAGTGGCATGTGTATGTTCCTCAACTGCCCCAAAGACCTCTGTGCACCATCTTTGACCTCTAGCCATCCTCTTCCTAAACCTGCTGGTCTCCTCACCTTTCCTGTGGGCTGCCCCAGCTCTGTCCACCACGTGGTCTGCCTTCCTGCTTGTCCATCTTCCCTTCTGGTTCCCAGATCCAGCTTGTACTCCCCATCTCAGCAAGTCATCAAGCTGATGAAAAATCTAAGAACAGATGTCCTTCTCTAGGGTACCATGACAGAGTCATCCCCTGCCTACACAGACACCCATGCAGATAGACACACACACTGACACGCACTGAGATACACATGTATAAATACACAGAGACATACAGACACATTTATATACACTCACGTAGACATGCACCAACAGACACTCAGAGACACAGACATACATGCTCATATGGACATACAAACACTCCTACACACACACAGGCACACACATCCAGATACACACAAAGACATGCAAACAGTCATGTAGGCACAGATACACACAGAGACACGCTGACGGGCACATAGACACATATACTCATGTAAGCATAAACTCAGTGACACACACAAAGGCACACACATACACACCCAGAGATGGTGTTAACACAAACGGAGACATACACAGCCACAAGCATACATTCACATACCCCTCCTCGCTGACCTCCCAGCATCCCTCCTGGCCAAAGCCATCTCCTCACCCGCTCTGAGTAGCTGACTCTCCCTCCTCCCGCCTTTCCCCATTCCTGTCTGTATCGGCCAGGGTTCTCCCGAGAAACAGGACCAAGAGGGCATGCATGTGGGGGGACGGGCAGGTGGGGGGATAGATTTTAAGGAATTGGTTCACATGATTACGGAGGCCGGCAAGTCTGCAACCTGCAGGGCAGACAGGCAGCGTGTAGACTCAGGGAGAGACGGTGTTGCAGCCTGAGTCCAGAGGCAGTCTGGAGGCAGAATTCCCTCTCCCTCCAGGAACCTCAGTGGTTTCTTTTAAGGCCTTCAACTGATTGGATGAGGCTCACCTACATTAGGGGAGGTAATCTGATTTACTCAAAGTCTATTGATTTAAATGTTAATCTCATCTAAAACATACCTTCACCGCAACATGTAGACTAGTATTTTAGCAAGTATCTAGCCGAGCCAGATTCTAGTGTGTGGCCTAGCCGGCTGATGCATAACATTCCCCATCACACCATCCATCCGGTCAGCAGTGCTCATGTAAATCTAAAACTGCGGTCCCCAGACCCTGGGCGACAAACTGGTACTGGTCCAAGGCTTGTTAGGGACCAGGCCGCAGAGCTCTACTGCCCTACCTCCACCCTCTGTCTGTGGAAAAATTGTCTTCCATGAAACTGGTCCCTGGTGCCAAAAAGGTTGGGGACTGCTGTCCTGAAATGTCACTGTCTCACCACAATGCTTCCCTGCTCCCAAACCTTCACACCTTCACACCTGACACGTAGTAGGCCCAAGACACGTGTTTGTTGAGTGAATGAACAATGAGTAGCCTGTGGGATGGGCTACTCTGCTCAGCGCGGCAAACCATTTTGAGGGCCCAGTGCTGGGAGACAAGGATACAAATATCAAAAGCTACTCTGATGTGTTCCTCGTCTCCTGCCTCTGATTTCCCAAGGCCAGGGCCCTTCACACGTCTCTGATCCCCCACAGCACCTAGTGCGGTGCCTGCACAGATTAGGCCCTCAGTTACTTGTGGATTAATTAATTTTATTCTTTTTATTGATCCCTATCTCAAATTTACTTGAAATATTACAGGTTTTTAGGACCTCACTTATGAAACTATGAACTGTGGTGCCAAAATCTGTCCCCACTTTTATTTTTGAGGTACAGATGTCGAGAGACATTTCCGTAATCATGAAGGTATATATGATATATCTCCCAGAACATGGACAGCAATCTCTAGGGATGGGACGGTGGGTGGTTTCTATTTTACTTTTTATACTTTTCTGTGTTTTCCAAATTGTCCTCACGACCATGCATTACTTTTACAACCATAAAACATAATACTTGTTTTTGTCTCACATCTTTTCACTTCTGAAACTGAGGAGATTCCAGGTCTGCTCTAGGCTCTTTCTTGGGCCCTCAGCAGACCTCTTAGCTTTCCTTTGAAAATAAGGCGATCCGGGAAGTCCTTGTAAAAGTCTGTGAGGTCATAAAAGGTAAAGTTAACTGCAAACGGTTGTTCTGTTTTAATTATGTCCAAGTGTCAGGTAACAGGGAACGTATAATGAAAGCATTTGCAGAGTTAATGATTACTGCTATTGTCCCACCGCTGTTAGGAGGGAGCCCAGGGAACACCGCGTCTCGCCCCAGCCCCTCCTGCAACCTGTCCGGCCCTGTCGGCTGGTCCTGGGCCGCCTGTCAGCATGTTGTCAGGCTGTTCCTGCGCCAGACAAACAACACCCAGCCATGCTGGAAGCAACTGTTCCTTGAACTTTGCTTCGGCCCCCGCCTGCTGGGGTCTCCGGAGGGACGTGTTCACCTCTAGCCCAAATGAAATGGAGATTCAGAAAAACCACAGTGGAGGCCACAGCGGCCTCAGGCCCTGAACTTTGCATTTCTTAGACTACCAGAGTCACTGGCTGCTGAGGGTCATGTCACTCCCAAAACTGTGAAGGGGAAACCAAAGAGCCTGAGGAACGTAGACATCTTACGGCTGGGGAGTCTGTCTAGAAAGTCGCCTTTCACGGTGCAGCCGGGTGCGTGTGAGAGCAGCTGCAGGCCTGGGAGGTGGCAGGAGCCCAGAACAAGGAGGCCAGGCCCACTCTGAGGCCGAAATTCCAAGAAACTCGCCCTGCACAAGGCCAAGCTTGTGAAATCCCCTTCATTCTGGAAAGGATCCTACACAAATTGCTGGGGTTTCCAGTGCGATATTTGATAAGTGCAAATGGGCTGAAAATATTCTGAAGATTTTTCGGTTCTGTACAATCAGCAGTGGCCACCGAGGCCTATCTCACCTCCTACAGTGTCTCATCAGTGGCTGCACCGGCCAGGCAGGGCCAGTGTCTGTCCCTGACCACCTCAGCCCTCCAGTCAAGTGTGCCGCAGCAAACGTGCCTGTAGAGGAAAGCGGGGGCCAGCTCCACCTCCTCATGGGCTCGCGTGCTCTGCAGCCGCTCCTCGCCCCTGCCTCCCAACAGCTGTGACCACAGAAAATGCCCAGGGGCAGCGCCATGGTCCCCAGCCAGCTGTCCTTCTTCCTCCAAGTCACCAAATGTTTTAAAGAAATTTTAGCGCTCATCGACCCAACCTCTCCATTGACAAGCAGTGGACCCCTTTGGCTCAAGCTCCCTGAGGACAGGCTCTGGTCTTGGGTACCTTTGTGTTCGGAGAGCCTAGCACATAGTAGGGCTCCACAAAGAGGCGGTGAGTGAGGGAGTGAGCGAATGAATGGATGAGTGAACTGACTCCTGTGTTCTCTTTCCTTCAGAGACTGACACTGTGGACAGATCACATTTTACTCTGTGCCCTGAGCTTTTCAGTAAAACAAGCCCAGCAGTGTTTGTTCCCTTCCAGACTCACGGAAGTGTTGGCATCGAGTCAGCAATGCCCATGGGCTCCTCAGATGCCCGCCCAGTGTGGATGGGGGAGCCACAGTCTCTCTCTCAAGCATGCACAGCCAGGATTTATTAACACCAGCCTCTGCGTCCGTTTCCTTGGGCCGCCATAACAAAGTACCACAAACTTGGTAAACTTCTGGGAGCTCCAAGGGAGAACTTGTCCCAGGCCTCTCTCCTGGCTTCTGGTGGTTGATGGCAATCTTCTTGGCATGCAGACACATCTCTCCAGTCTCTGCCTCTGTCCCCACATGGTGTTCTTCCTCGGTGTCTCTCTCCCCTCTTCTTGTAAGGACAGTAGTCATATTAGATGAAAGGTCCACCCTACTCTAGTATCTTAACTAATTACTTCTACAACAACCCTATTTCCAAATAAGGTCACATTCTGAGGTTCTCGGAAGGACAGGAATTCTGTGGGGCGGGGGAACACTGTCCAACACAGTGCAACCTTCCCACCCTCCTCCTGCAAAGTTTCATCTTGTTCTCCACCTCCCCGCAACCTCACTGCCCTCTCCTTAGCTGGGGGTGTGGGCTTCTGCAATGCGGTCTCATTTGTCCACCAGTCTAAGCTGTAGGCAGAGAACAGGGGTTGGCTGTCTGTGCCACTGTTTCCTCTCCATGGACGTGGACACTCTGGGGACCCCTGAACTCTGAAGTCAGTGTACCCAGCCCAGGCTGCACATTAGAATCACCGGAGCTTTTAAAACACATCTCACCCTAACCACATGCCCAGGAACCGTGGTGCACTTGGTCAGGGTGGAATCTTGGCACGGGTATGTTTTGAAAGCTCATCAGGTGACTCTAATGTATAGCCTAGGACCAGAACAGCTGTGTCAGATGCTGTAAAACAGCTCTCTCTTTGGAATAGGGAATGTAGCCACCTCACATTGACGAGGAATATGGGTTTCTGCAGCTCACCGTCTGCTGGGCCTCGAATACCCATTAGAAACAGCCAAGCCAGGCTTCTCAGGGTGGACCCCAGGCAACACTTCCCAAACTCCCCTGCCAAGTACCCAGGAGGCAGAAGAGAGCAAATACATACTTTGCAGGACCTGAAATAGACTGCAGCAAGCGCAAAATGTGCTTGAAGTTTTCTGTTTTACTTTTAAAATTTGAATTTTGCATCTTTTTCTGTAATATGGCCATCTTATTTTACAGTAAAAAAATAAAAGATTTTGGTTTATTTTTTCTTCCAGAAATATCTGAATGTAGAAATGAGGCTCCAGGAAGATGTGCCATATTTAAACTGTGGCTTTGTATGCTCCTTGACACACCATTGGGTTCCCGGGTTCCTGACTTTGAACAGCCCAGCCACAGAGAGTTAGAGGGGACAACAGCAGATCCGCTTAACCCTTGGAAGGAGTCACATCTTAGAGGAAAGCCTAGGCCTGGAGAGGTCAAGTAGCTCACCCAAGGGCATAAAGTTTGTTATTACCTAGGTGGGAACTGTACCTCCAGACCCACCTTTCCCACTGCAGGTCCTACCGGGTCAACTGCTGATTTGCTGTGTGACTTTGCATAGGTCTCTTTACCTCTCTGTGTCCGTTTTCCTGCCCATAAAATAGTGATGTGTTCTATTCAACTCCTAGACTTGTTGAGGAGGCTCAGGTGAGAGGACCTGCATGGAAGCACTTTGAAATTATGGAGTGTCATGTGTAAAGACAAAGGGCTGTAATTGGAATGCCAGCCTAACACTGGGGGGCAAAGCAGGGTGATTCCAGCAAGAGTGAGCTTTCCAGGTCCTGCGGGCAGGCCCTTGTCTGAGGGAAAGCCAGTGTGGAGCACCCTGCTCCACTGAGCCCGCAGAGAGGTCCACACAAGCGCCCGGTGTTCCGCTCCAGGGAGGCTGAGGCGCGGGAGCTCGCACCAGCACTTCAGTTTGCTCTCCGTGGGCCCAGGCTTTTATTCGCCCAGCCCCAGACACGGTGACAGGCTACGAAAGCTTTTCTCCCCAAACAGCCTTCTTGTCCCGATCCCGAGAGTACCTTTTCAAAAGAGGAATGAGTGGCAAACACGAGCAGTGCCAGCACCCTCTTCCCCCTTGCGCGAGGCCACAGACACCATCCCCCACAAGCCTCCCCTTCCAGAGGAAGTCTGCAGCCACCCCACACCCCCCTCTCGGTCCCAGGCCGGCCAGGCCTCCAGCCCTTCTCTGTTTACACTGGGAGATGAGCTTCTGCCGAGCTTAAGTGCAGTTCTGGCCCTTTTGTTTGTTTTTAAGTCAAGTTACAACTTTGCTCCTGGATTTATTGCAAATTCCATTTATCTTCTTCTGCGCAGGGTCTCTGCACAAATCCTGTAAAGCTTCCCTCCCCCGCTGTGGATGAGTAACAAGGGGCACAGGGAAAGGACGGGGAGCACACAGATGCTGAGGGGGCACACCCTAAGATGTCCCAACGGGCATTAGGGAGAGAGAGCGAGGCTGCAGATCACCCAGGGAGGACAAGGCCAACGGAAGGCCCTCCACCCTGCCTCCTGCCCTGCCCCTCCACGGGCTCCACAGGCAAGAGCCAGGCGACAGGCAAGGATTCCCAGATCTCAGGGAAGGGGATAAAGAGAAGAGGGTTCCGCTTTGAAGGGCAGCGGCCTGGGGCAGTTTCTAGCAGGGGGTAGTATGACGACCCCAAGAGGCCTAGAAAGGACACCCACGAGGGGCTGGTCTGACAAGGGCCACAGGCGCATGGAGTTCCAGCCCAGGCGCTGGGCACGGCACAGCGTTGAGAGTTCACCCCTTCCCTGAGGCTTCCCAGCCCGGCTCAAGCGCCACCATTCCATACACTGCTGATGAAGAGCAAACAGTTCGAAACTGAAGCTCACCGGGGAGAGAAAGAGAATCAAACTGAGCCGAACAAATTGAGAGTGGGGTGTCCAACTGTGCTGCTGGCTTGTCCGTCTACGACAGGAAGTGCCGATGGCCTGTCCTTCCCTAGCGTGCTCCCTGGCTCAGGAGCACGCAGGAGACATCGTGGGCTTCAAAGGGCCTCGCCCTGTAGCTGGGCGAGGGAGCCCCAGGCTGGGAAAGGGGAACCACTGGCCTCTCGGTGCCTGAGGGCTTGACCTCAGAGTGGGCTTTTGACCTTCCCCGGCCCAGGAGAGCAGCTGCAGGAGTCACCTTTCATGCCCTCCCCTGGCACCACAGTCCCAGGGCATGAAGCAGCCTCAGCATCTCAGCCCAGGACCTCAAGGAATGGGGTTAAGTGAACACGAACAGGGCAGGCCTCCGCCTCTGGGAGCTTTCCTGGCTTCCAAACAGGTGCCGTTGCTTAATGAACAGGAAGACTGTCCACAGCAATGTCACTGGCCGAGGCCCTGGGTGGGCACCATCCCTTCCCGTGCTGTAGAGCCCTGGTCCTTCTCTCTGTCACCCATCGGCTCTGCCACTGGCCCAGCCTCCCCCTCCTCGGGCCTCCCCTCCTCTCAGCCTCCACTCTAGGGCTAAAGACCCCCAGACACCTCCCGCTGCTTCCTTCAAGGCCCCCGCTGCTGATGTCCGCTCTCTGGCCACGGCTTCCTCCCCTCACCACCTCCTTCCTCCTGCTCTCAGCCTGCCTCTGGGGGGCCCCTCTTCCCAGGTCCCCTCAGGAGCGTCTCTGGGCTCCCTCACCAGCCTGATCTCAGCCATTCTAGCCAAGCTGTCATCTGCACCCTCGGTCCCCTCAACGCCTGACGTTTCCGGACCTGCCCTGAGGGCCCACCTGGCTGACCGCTCTGTTCACCCCGCACCTGCAGCTGCCGGGCCCTCAGAGGCACGCGCCATGCTGGCTGCAGACCTCTCCGGCTTTCTCTCTCCTCAGAGCCCCCAGACCCCGACCTCTACCTTCTCCCTGCAGAATCTCTCACCACCACCTCTACCAAGAAGGCGAGGCCTTCCCACAGGAGCCCTCGGTCTCCTCCCACCCCCCTCAGAGCTCCCTGGGTCTGAAGGCAGGGACATCCCGCCACCTCTGCAGAACCAGCGTACTTACCTGGGTCCAAGACGGCCACGACTCCTGTCTCTCCCACACCACGTCGTCACGGGGCTCAGTCCCGGATCAGAAGCTGCGTGTCAACGGGTTCTCCAGTCCAAGTCCACATTTACTTAGTCTGAGAAGCAGCGCCCCAAAGCGTGGCCACCTCTTCCTTGTCCTAAATGGCTCCCCTTGGCCTGCTTTCTCCCAGCATGACATCTTTTCTACTCACACTCCTTTTGTCACATGCTGCCCGCTCCTGCCTCCTCTCCTCGGGCCCTGGCCAGCAGCTGTGCCAGGGCCATTCTCAGTGGGCTTCCCAGAAGCCAAGCCCATGGCCACCTCCTCGCAGTTGCTCGGTTTCCCACCCGCTACTTGGCTTCCCTCCGTGGTTGTCCTGGTCCCTTCCTGCCGGGCTTCCATCATCCTCTCTGGCCAAGTGCTCTCACTGCTTCCCTACCTGCCGGCCGCCCCTGCCAACACATCCCTTCCATCGACCTCATCCATGTCCATCGTTACTTCCCTGAGCCCCAAATCTCTAGCTGCTGAAACCCCACATTTCTCCCTCCCTGCTGGTCACCTCTACACAGACACCCTGCAGAGTTTCTGCACAAAATTGAACTGATCATCTCCTCCCCAAACCCCTCTCTCCTCTTGAGCTTGCCCATCTCTGTTTATGTACCTCCACCCTCTCCGTTGCCAGACTCAGAACCCTCAAAATTCTCTTCTCCCTCTCCCTGCATGTCTGATCAGCCCGGAAAGCCTGAAGAATCTTCTTCTGCTCTATTTTTTTGACCCCTCCCCACTCTGATGTTGCTGAGTTCAAGCCCTTCTCTTCTCTCCCCTGGACCTTTTCTCTCAGCCTTTGGGCTTCTCCTCCCATGGTCCACCTGTCCTTGGTCACAGAGCCCATCACAGTGGCCTGTCCCTCTTTTGGAAACTCATACAGACTCCACCCTGTGTGTGGCTCCCAGCCAGGGGTAGGGCCTCACCTGGCCTTCAGCCCAACCCTACTGCTGCTGCTGTCACTCAGCAGATGTTGCCTGAGGACCTGCTATGCGATATGTACCTTTGCTCAGATCATAGCCATCTACGGTGCACTCCCAGAGCTGCCCCCTGCACCCACCTAGTTTGCTGGTCCCTCTTTTTGTTTACTTGCTTCATCTGCCAGAGACACCTCCTCTTCTTTGCTCTGATGTCCATCTGTCAGCACCTTATCCAACCATACTTAGCACCTAGCTCTTCCAGGAAACCTGTAAGATTCCAAAGGTAGAGTCAATCTCTCTCCTTCCTCATTCTCCCTTAGGTAGTGTTTGTTCCCTATTACAACTGTGCCTCAATGTGTGTGTGTGTGTGTGTGTGTGTGTTAATATCTCCCTGGTTGTGTAGCCCTGCAATCCACAGTTCTTATTCAAATGTCATATCCTACACATCTTTTTTTTTTTCAAGAAGAAGGAAAGAGGACTGTATTAATTTGCCAGCAAATGAGGAAGATGGAGACTCCTGTCCAAAATGCCATCATCCTTAAAATAAGCAGAAAGACAGAGCTTTTAAAGCATGGGTTCTCAGCTTCAGGCAATTGCTGTTCAACTACAGTTGATGGTTCTACTCATCCCATCTCCATCCTATCTGTGCTGAAGACAATCCTGTGACCTCTGCCCAGGACCTCCCTAGTGCAGGCCATCGCCTGTGGCACAAAGAAGAAAAAACATTCCCCTGCCCCTCCTAACTGCTGGCCTGAGGCAGAGGTGCAAGTCCTAATTGTCCAAAAGGAGTGGGGGGTGTTTTAAAGAGATGGAAAATATTTTTGCCATTTTTTTTTCCCAGGCCATTTCCTCTGTTACATATTCCTGACTGTCAATATTTCCCTTCCGTATCTATGGGAGGAGGGGTGACTACTCTGTTACATATTCCTCTGTGTCAATTTTACCCTTCCAAAATTTTTCCCAAGGGTTTTTCCAAACTTTTAGATGGAACTTTCTCATGTTGCAACAAAACTTTATAAACAAACAAACATAGACAATATAGGGAATCCCCAACACAAAATGCCAGGCCTAGCAAACAAATAGGAATCCAAAGGGGACAGATGCCGCCCCAAAATGCCCTGCTATAGGGCTCCCAATGACTGCCCTGCCACAGGGCTGGAGGGTTCAAAACCCTTCCCAGATGGTGGCCTAGTCCTCCCATTCCCTGGGAACTATAAATGAGCTCCGAATCCAAACCAGTTTCCCTAGTTCCATGCAACCTCACAATTTCACCCCCAAACAAACAAATAACCAACAAGAAGGTGTGAAAACCTCCCAAATGGGTGAAATCAGGGTCTCAGAGTGCACCTTAGGGAACTTAACAAACAAACAAATGGCCATGGCATCTGGACACTTCCCAAATCTTTTCCTTCCCCTCAACTCAGTTCAGGTTGTGGGCAGCTGCCTCCATTTCTGGGAGGGAGAGATGGGAGTTCCCTGGAACTAAAACATGCTCCGGCAGCTGTTGGGACTGTCCCATATTCTCTCACCTCAAAAAGAAGCTTCTCCTCCCAGAGAAGACTCATGGCTTGTCCTGGGGCTGCTCCCTGCTTCCTCCAGCAGTTGCTGGGTGCCAATGAGCCCACCCAGGGACACCAAATCTGTTACCGAAAGCTTGGCACTTGTCTTCGAGGCCGCATCAGAAGACTGAGGAAAAGTGGTTTAAGGAGAAGGAAAGAAGTTTATTAATTTTCGGGCAAATGAGGAGGATGGAGACTCCTGTCCGAAATGCCATTGTCCTCCCTACACATTTTTAATAAAAGTTTGTTGCATTTGAATCAGGTTTGATTTCTTCATTTCACAGATGATAAAACTGTGGCCAGAGTTGGCCCCAGGCCGGAATGCTGGCCAGCAGCAGACTACATCCCAGCCCCAGTTTCCTGATACCTGATGCAGTACTCAGGAAAATAAGGAATCCCAGGCTCAGTTGCCTGATGTCTGCATATGCCCTCCACAGATGTACTCAACTGTCTTCTCTTCTGTTCTACCTCCTACAAACTGGGCAACTAAAATCATAACAGAGACCTTGGATGAGCATCCAGGGGTTACCCTGCCTTGTTTTCCACCACCACTTCCAGGTCTACACTTAATATCCAATTGTGGGTATAATCCGATTTTCTGAACCTCCAGGGAAATTGCTTTCCTGTCTCTTTCAGCAAAGAAGGTTATCATCTTACAATGTCTCCAGTGAAAAAATCTCTTTTCTCTCAATCTTCCTCCCACCCTTGCTGCCCATGCCATAGCTCATTGCCTCCAGCTGGATCTTTTGCAGAGTGGTTGGGGCTTCTTCTGCTCTCCTTACAGCACTGTCTTTGTTGCAGAAGGATTTCTGAATCTTGTTAAGCCTTCCAGCTTCTGAGAGGAAAGGTATCATATGGAAATAAAGCACATTAACAGATGAGTGTGTTCTGTAAAAGTTAATAGGACACCACCTATCTGTGTGACTGTCCACACTGAGTAGTCACACAGGCAGTCTCCCATATAAGTACGGGAATTTGGAGAAAGCTAAGCTTTTTCACTTGGGAAAGGTTTACATATTTTTTGTGCCTGGGCACACATAGCACAGAATGCTCTCAGCCCTGCCACCAGATGTGGCCTGGGACATCACAGAGCCTGTTAGGTCCACCTTTGTTTTCTATTCTCCTGGCTTTCAGTCTAGCTGTGGCCTTACTCCAAATTCAGCAAAGGATCATGCATGAGGCTCAAATTCTTGCTGTGAATTTCAAAGAGCTGGCTAAGTAAATGCCAACCTGAGATGGCATAGATTGCATCAATTGGGGCCAGTAGCAGAAGCAGACATTGTGAAAGTGCTGCACGTTGCCTTCTGTACAACTTGGAACAGAAAAGTAGCCATTACTCTTAAGGAGCCGATGTTCTCTTTCAAGGGTAAGCTAGAGCAGGCTGACCCAGAAAAGAACCCTCACAATTGAATGCTTTAGCTTGCGTGGGAAGTCCAGCTGTCTCAATGGGGCCCAGGAGACAGACTGACGAGGGAAGAATTCTTGTGTTTGGGATTGGGCTTGAAAAGTCTCCTGTTTGTAACACCCAACTTGCAGAAGAGCAGAAAGAATTTCCAGCTGTCATGAGGGTGAGGGGAGCTCTCTTGATTCTGTCTGGGGCTGTTTTTGTACTCCAGACTCTCTTATCCCTCCCCCTGGGCTGACCACATCAAACACCCAGTCCCATGGGCCACCTCTGGAACAAGAAGACCCTTTGCCAATAAGAAATACAAGTGGCAACAGGACAAATATTGTGTGATTCCACTCATATGAGGTACCTAGAGTGCTAATTCATCAGGATCATTCTGCATAATGCAGACCAATGTTAAGAGTCTCGGTGAAAGCTGTTCTGTAAATGCCCAAGAGCCTTCATAATATCCTTCGGAGGGCAGATGGCAGGCCATTTCTCCGTAACCTGTTCAAAAATACAATTTAGTTGTTCTAAGAAAGACTCAATTTTTGGAGTCAGAAAAATTGGGGCTTCAGTTCAGGATGTGCCATTGTGTAGTCAGTCATAATGTCCAATTTAAATTTAAAAACCTAAGATCAAAAGAGTGGTGAATGTGAATATGTTTTTTGTAAACTGTGAAGGGCCTCACTATCTATCATTTTTATCCTTTAGTTGAACCTGTGAACAAGTTAGCAATATAGTTTAAAGAACTCAGACTGCAAGAAAGTAAGCATAGATACTAAAATACAACCTCTACTGCCTGCTACAGGGTTTTTCAGTCTTTGGAGGCAGCCTGGTAGCAACCATAGCTAAGCATAAAAGAAAAGTCCCAAGAGCCGGACTTTTTGAGAAAACAGATTCTGTAGTCTTCGAGGGGAGGAGATGGCCTGAGTAAAACCAGATATTGCTGAGAAGAGACTCATATTAAGCCTTTATCAGTTATCAATACTGAACCATAAAGTCATTTCTATCAGATCTTTATTTTTTTAATTGAGATGTAATTCACATACCACAAAATTCACCAGTTTAAAGTGCATAATTCAAGTGGTTTTTAGTATATTCACAAGATTGTGCAACCATCACCACTGTCTAATTCAGAACGTTTTCATCACCCCAGAGAAAAACCCCATACCCTATAGCAGTCACTCCCCGTTCCTCCCTCCCCCAGGCCCTGGCAGCCACCATATTTTCTATCTCTATGGATTTGCTTATTCTGGATATTTCATATAAATGGAATTATACAATATGTGACCTTCTGTGTTTGGCTTCTTTCAATTAGCATAATGTTTTCAAGTTTAGCTATGGTGTAGCATGTATTAGAATTTCATTTATTTTTATGGCTGAGTAATATTCCATGGTATGGATAGACCATTTTGTTAATCCATTCATCACTTGATACACATTTGTTTCCATTTTTGGCTAATATGAATGATATGGCTATGAACATTCATGTATTGTATGTGTGAACATATATTTTCAGTACTCCTGGGTACAAATCTTGGAGTGGAATTGCTACGTCATCTAGTAATTATGTTTAATTTTTTGGCGAAACACCAAACTATTTTCCAAAGCAGCTGCACCATTTTACATTCCAACCAGTAATATGAGGATTCCAATCTCTATACATTCTCACACTTGTTATTATCTGTCTTTTTTTGTATTATAGCCATCCTAGTGGATATGAAGTGGTATGTGCATTTTTCATGTGCTTGTTGACCATTTGTATATCTTCTTTGGAGAAACATTTATTCAAATCCCTTGCCTACTTTTAAAAATTGGCTTGTCTTTTTATTGTTGCATTATAAGAGTTATTTATGTATTCTCGGTATAAGTCCCTTATCAGACCTGTGAAATATTTTCCCAACTCCATGGGTTGTGTTTTCACTTCATTTTTAATGTTAATGAAGTCCAATTTATCTATTTTTTCTTTTGTTCCTTTTTTTATGTCATAGCTAAGAAACCATTGGCTAATTCAAGGCCACAAAGGTTTATTTCTTCTAAGAGTTTTATATTTGTATCTCTTATGTTTAGTTACATTTTTATCCATTTTGAATTAATTTTTGTATGCAGTGTGAGGTAGGGGTTCAACTTCAGTCTTTTACCTATGGATATCCATATGTCCCAGCATTGTTTATTGAAAAGACTATTCCATTTCTATTGAATTACATTGGTAATCATGTCAAAAATGGGTCTTTCTTCTTTTCTAACATAAGCACTTAAAACTTTAAAATACTTTCTAATTTTAAAGGGAGGAAGGAAGAAGACAGACGCAAAAGGCCACATAGTGTAAGGCTCCACTTACATGAAATGTCCAGAATAGGAAAATCCATAAAAACAGAAAGTAGATTAATGATTTCCAGGGGATAGAGGGAGGAGGGACTTGGGATTGACTGCTAATAGGTATAGAGTTTCTTTTTGGGAGATGGAAATGTTCTAGAATTAGATGAGGTGATTGTTGCATAATATGGTGAATATAATAAAAACCACTGAATTGCACACTTTAAAATAGTGATGTCTTCATTTTCACTCAGTTCAAAATAATTTCAGATTATCTTTGCATTTTCTTCTTTGATTCATGGATTATTTAAAATGTAATGTTTAAGTCCCAAACAATTTGAATATTTTCTAAACAGATTTCTGTTTTTTATTTCTGAGTTTATTTTCTGATGAGATTTCAAATTTTAAAAATTAGTTTAGTGTTATTTAATGGCCCAAATTATAGTCTATCTTCATCAATGTTCCATGGGAACTTGAAAATAAATATTGTGCTGTTGTTGGCTGGAGTCTTCTATAAACGTCAGTTAAGCCAAGTTTATTGATGGTGGTGTTCCAGTCTTCTATATCCCTACTGATTTACTGATTTTTTTTACCTATTTGTTCTATCAGTTCCTGAGAGGAGAAT
>NW_012150840.1:9113552-9248379 GCF_000956105.1 Propithecus coquereli
CTCATTTATTTCCTTTATCTCAGAGATCATAGTTCTCCACTGCCTGTTGTGCAATATCTGAAGCTATCAGTACATTTATTTTGTTCAGTTTTCTAATTCTTTACAGTGGGAGGGTAAATCTAGATCCTGTTGCTTTGTCATGGCCAAAAGCAGAAATCTTAAGAACTGATTTTTATATATATTCAAACTATAATTGTGGATTTATCTATTTTCTTTATGTTTTGTCAGTTTTTTTTTCATGTATTATGAAGCTCTGTTAGTGGGTGCACATGCATTTAGGATTGTTATATCTTCTTAAATTTTTCTTTTTTATCATTATGAAATTTGGCCCTCTTTATCTCTGGTGGTATTCCTTATCCTCAAGTCTTCTTTTTCTATTATTAATATAGCCACTCCAGCTTTCTTATGGTAAGCATTGCATAGTATACCTTTTTTCATTCTATTACTTTTAAACTATTTGTGTTTTTATACTTAAAATGGATTTCTTGCTCTTTTACATCTAGTTTGATGACCTCTGGCTTTTAATTGAGGTATTTCTACCACTTGCATTTAATTACAAGTACATGTAATATACACGTTAGGTTTAAGTATACCGTCTTACTATTTGTTTTCTATTTCTCCCATCTGTTCTTTGTTACCTTTTGCATCTTTCCTTGCCTTCTTTTGAATGAGAGTTATTTTTCATTATTTCATTTTATCTAGACCACTAACTTTTAGCTATATGCTCTTATCCTTTGTGCTATCGTTGTTATAAATTTTGCTTCTGTGTAATGAACACCACAGTACTTTATTATATATTATTTTATCTTAATATTTTAAAGAAATTCTTAAATGAAAAAAAAGTATTTTATATTTATTCTCATGTTTACCATTTCTGGCACTCTTCATTCTTTTGTATAGTTCTAAGTATTATTTTCCTTCTGCCTGAAGAACTTCTTTTAACATTTCCTGTAATGCAGATCTACTGGTGGTGAACTCTCTACACTTTTATTCTTCTCAAAAAGTCTTCAAAATGCCTTCATTTTTAAAAGATATTTTCACTAGATACAGAATTTGAGGTTGGTCCTTTTTTTGTTGTACATTGAAGATGTCATTCCATTGTCTTCTGGCTCGCATAGTTTTGATCAGAAGTCTGTAGTATTCCTTGTGCTCTCTATAACGCTATAAAATATATCTTTTCTCAGAATGCTTTTAAGATTTTCTCTTTATCATTAATTTTTAGTAACTTCATTATGGTGTACCTTGGTATGGCTTTCTTTGTTTATCTTGGTTGAGGTTCGTTGTGATTGTTAGGTTTATGGTATTTATAGTTTGTATCAAATTTGGAAAAATTTTAGCCATCATTTTGTCAAAAATTTGCTCTCCTTCTTTTCTCCTTTTCAGTCACAAATATGTTAGACCACTTCATATTGCCCAACAGATTGAGACTCAGTTCATTTCTTTCTGGGTTTTTTTTTTTTTTTTTTTTTGAGACAGAGTCTCACTGCGTTGCCTGGGCTAGAGTGCCGTGGCATCATCCTAGCTCACAGCAACCTCAAACTCCTGGGCTCAAGAGATCCTACTGCCTCAGCCTCCCAAGCAGCTGGGACTACAGGCATGTGCCACCATGCCCGGCTAATTTTTTCTATATATTTTTAGTTGTCCAATTAATTTCTTTCTATTTTTAGTAGAGACAGGGTCTCACTCTTGCTCAGGCTGGTCTCCAACTCCTGAGCTCAAACAATCCACCCACCTTGGCCTCCCAAAGTGCTAGGATTACAGGCATGAGCCACCGCGCCCGGCCTCTTTCTGGGTTTTTTAAAAGTCATTTTCCTTTTTGTGCTTCATTTTGGATAGTTTCTATTGCTATTTTCAGTTTTACTTAATTTTCTCCTATGGTGTCCATTTGCCTTAAATTCCAGCCACTGACTTTTCATTTCAGGTATTACATTTTTTATCACTAAAAGTTCCATTCTTTCCTCATTTGTGTTTTCCTTTAAATCCTTGAGCATATTTTGCATACTTACAGTAATCTGTTCATTCCTGTCCATTCAGCTCTGTCATTTTCAGGCATGTTTCTATTAACTGATTTTTCTCTTAGTATGGGTCACATTTTCCTGCTACCTGGTGAATCTAGTGATTTTTGATTGGATGCTGGATATTTTGAAGGTTATATTGTTTAGTGTCTGCATTTTTTTAAAAAAACTTCCTTTAAAGAGTGTTGAGTTTTTATCTGGCAGGAAGTTATTACTTATTGATAAGATTATTCCTTTGGAGACATGTTTTAAGCTTTGTTACAATAAGCCTAAAGTTTCTTCCCCCCCCACCCCCCCATGGATAGTTTAGTCCTATTTGGGCATGACCCTTGTTGAATCTCTACTAAATGCCCTGGATGATCAAGCTGGTTGGTGTTTGTACACTTCATAGTTCCATGTGAACTCTATAAGCTTTTCAGCTTAAAGCTCTTGGGCATTCTTTGCCCAGACTTATGAAGCTTCACTGTGTGTGTACATCCTTAGTATTACACAAACACTCAACAGGGCACTTACACAGATTTCTGGAGCTTTTTCCACAAAGCCTCATCTTTTCTAGAACTCTGCCCCATAACTTCTATCTAAAGTCTCCTTGACCTTCATTTCTGTCTTTTAACTCAACAAGACTACCATATTTTGCTTGGGATTTCTTTCCCTGCTATAAAGTCCAGAGTGTGTCTCTAATCAGAAATTGACATAATCATCTACCTCATTTATTTCCTTTATCTCAGAGATCATAGTTCTCCACTGCCTGTTGTGCAATATCTGAAGCTATCAGTACATTTATTTTGTTCAGTTTTCTAGTTCTTTACAGTGGGAGGGTAAATCTAGATCCTGTTGCTTTGTCATGGCCAAAAGCAGAAATCTTAAGAACTGATTTTGATAAAGAAATGGTAGATGATAGAGGGCAGGCCCAGAAACCAGACACTGAAGATCTGAGTGGGGGTTTCACGGTATAGCAAGCAGCAGAAAAACTCTAGCATCTGCAAGCCATGCAGAAACAGGTATGACAATGGAGAAGGAAGCAAAATATTTGGAGGTAACTAAAAACAAATCTCACCTGTGCTCCCAGGTGGCTGGCTATCTACCATTTGTATCTCTAGATCCACTCCCCACCCTTTGCCCTGGCTTGTGTCTCAGAGCATTGATCTCTGTAAACTGCATCAATGGGGCACCTTTGACCCCTAGTTTCTAGTTGTGCTCAGGCAAAGAAAGGTACAAACAGGAAATTGAAAGCAGAAGGGTTGTTTATTCCCCTAGTTCCTTCCCTGCCAAATCACTGTGGATTAGGTTTGCCCCTCTGCCAAAGGCCACACTGTCACACTGTCCTGTCAGGCAGACCCTTCCTTACAGGTACTCTGTGTTCTGGTAACTATTCCTTCCTCTTGACTCTTCGGACATAGTGATGGTAATGTCTCCTTGATGTTATTTAGCCTCAACCTGCAGCCTTCTGATTTCAGGATTGTTCTTTTTTAAGTACCAAAGGAGGCAAGAAAAGCTTAATCTTTCTCTGCTGCACCCCCTTTTTTTTTTTTTTTTTTTTTTTTGAGACAGAGTCTCGCTTTGTTGCCCGGGCTAGAGTGAGTGCCGTGGCGTCAGCCTAGCTCACAGCAACCTCAAACTCCTGGGCTCAAGCAATCCTTCTGCCTCAGGCTCCCAAGTGGCTGGGACTACAGGCATGCGCCACCATGCCCGGCTAATTTTTTCTCTCTATATATATTTTTAGTTGTCCAGATCATTTCTTTCTATTTTTTAGTAGAGACGGGGTCTCGCTCTTGCCCAGGCTGGTCTCGAACTCCTAACCTTGAGCGATCCACCTGCCTCGGCCTCCCAGAGTGCTAGGATTACAGGCGTGAGCCACCGTGCCCGGCCTGCTGCACCCCTTTTAATAAAAGGATTTGTTCTGTAAAATTTGGATTCAGTCAAAAGGCCGCACTTAAGGACCTAAAAGGCCACATGTAGTCTTAAGGCTGCAGATTTCCCACCCTTCCTTTGTTAGTTACCCCAAACCCTGCCCATAGCTTGATAAACAGTCTCTTCATTAAATTTTCCTCTTTTTGCCACCAGAACCCTGACTGATACTAGAGGGTTGTTGATGCTGCCTCTAAATGTGAACTATCTACTGCCCACTAATTGTAAGACCTTAGGCAGATCACTTTACTGACTCTAGCCTCAGTTTGCTCTTGGCCTAGCTCTGACTACTCGAGTCCTTATAAATCAGAAGCTCAAACACAGGGGGCTGTACCACACAAGAAGTGCCCCCTCCCCATCCCCTATCTTTTTTTCTGTCCCTTACTCCTATCCTAGAATTCTTAGCTTAGCTGCTCTGGTTCATAGGGCAATGCAAATCCCTCCCTCCAGATCTTAGCAACAGATACAACCTGGTGAGGACCAAGAGAGCAGGAGGCCAGATGAAGACCACTCACATGGAGACAACTATCATTTGGGGATCATTGCAATGGTCAAGTTCATGCAAACAACTCAGCTGTTATCCCTGGCCAGTAGGGTTCAACACACAAGGAACTCTTTTCCCTTCTGATACATGTTCTCTGGAGAAGACTTATTTTTATTTTTTAACAAGAAAGACAGATTAATAGCATGAGTAAAGAAAAATTTTAAAAGATAGGGATTTTAGATAATAGGGAAGGCAAAGTTTTAGAAGGTTAGTCTTATTTAAAGGTTAGTCCTGAGGTCAAGAAAGCAAGTTAGACAGAGCTGGGCATTGCAGCCTCCTCCAGGCTGAAGCAGATTTAGAAATGGAAGCCAAAAGTATGGTGGAAGGAACCCATGAGCAGGAGGAGCCAAAGAGTTAGTGACCATCTATCCTGAAAGACATTAGGCCACAGTGAAGATCATCAAAGTGAACATATAACCTCTTTAGCAAGCATCCCCAAATCCCTGTCTTGAGAAAGGGAAAATGAAATGGTCTCCCACCCTTCTGTGAAAACCCATTAAACCTACTTGCCTTCCTGGGGAGGTTATTTTCTGCATAGTGCACCTTTTGTGTCTTGTCCTTGATCAAAGGAACACTTAAGGCCCCTTTGAGGCTTCTAACATGGCACACCTATTCACTCTCCAGGGCTGACATTCTTCCTAGAGTTTCACTTGACCCTTGCCCCAAATATAACGAACCTTTCCCCTAATCCCATTGGGACTCAGTGCCAAAGCCTCCAGGGCCACTCCTGGGTCAGCTCCCCTCTCTCCCTTTCCCTCCAGGACTCTGTCCAAGATTTTGTGTAAAGTTGATGCTTCTCCGGGAATCAGACCTTCTCACTCTTACTCTTGGATAGGCTTACACATGACATGGCATCCTTTTTAGAAAAAAGTCCAGTGTTTTCTTGTTATTTGTTGATATTAAAGGCAACGAAGATTTACCTGAGAACGCACCCAGGCAGGTTGTTGGACTGGATCCCCCACCAGGAGTCCAGGAGTCCAGCAATTCCCAAGTGGGTACTGAAGTCATGGAGGGCCTAAGAATGGCACCCTTCCCTATAACCTCTACATGACCCCTTCTGACCTCTCCCCATTAGGAGTAGCTGTTGTAACCTGACTCACTGTGTCCAACTGTACAGCTCTGGTTTCTGATAAGGCCCTTCCATGAAAGAAGAGCCTTGCCCACCTCTGTGCTAGCTGCTCACACTATTGGTTCAAAGCTTGGAGGGTATTGCCCTTTGGCCCCTAACCCTTGACCCTTACCCCAGTGAACTATTTCTGCTGGGAATTCCCTGGGGAAAAGCATGTACTTAACATTTTTTACTGCAGGGAGAGAAGAGACAATACACCCAATGATTTGCTGTTGTTAGAGTAATTAATACCCCAAATCCCTAAGTAGGACAGACTAGAAGGCATAAGGGTCTTTAACTCTTCCTATTCTCAAATGAATCTAAAGTTTGCTTTCCCTACCTCCTGTCATCATGTTTCAGGCCCTCACCTGTCTGTCCACAACCCGAATATACTTGATCTGGGATGGGATTTGGAGGAAGCAGACATAATGCCTTGTAGTTGGCGAGTGGCAGCTCTGGGGTTTCTATAAAGGAGGACCTAGAGATAGAAAGCTGAGTGACACAGGGGCTAGGGGGTTTTTCATTGGGCTGTTTGTATAGTAAACACTCTATTTTTCACTTAGATTGCATGTTTATTTAGGATGGCTTTAGGGGAAGCCCATGGAGATTGGAGGGGAAGGGCAAGGCCCTCCCAAACCACCCCTTGGCACCAGCTTTGTAGTTGGCAATCCCTGCCTAAGATGGTTCAACCCCTCATTGGATTCTTTCACTTCTCGCTTAGTTTTTCCTTTCCCTTTTTACTCACTCAATCCCTGGCAAATCCCATCTCATTGTTCCTTGTTTCATTCATTCATCCATTTACCCACCCACTCAGCCATCCATCTATCCATCCATCCATGATAGCAGCTCCCTGTCAATGGGAAACCTAAGCCCCTTGCAGAGAGCACCTCTGTTTTTTTCATCCAGGCCCACAGGGTCATCCCACTTGGCTTCACATCCCAAGTGATGCCCATGGCTGCTGATGGTGTCATATACATCTCCACAGACACCTTTCTCCTCTTACCATTCTCTCCTATCCCTTTCTCTTCTACTCTTAAATTCCTTTCTCTCCTTCTCTCTCCTTTTCCTTTCTCCACTCCCTAAGCTTTAGGCCTACCCATGGCAGGCATCATGGATATTGTGTAGCCATTCAAAACTAAAGAGGGACTGATATCTCCCTGCTCACAGACTCCCCCCATCTCTACAGCTACCCCCAGTTCACCTGGGGCAGAGCTAAGCTGATCTTCTCACTGGCCACCAGCATCTGGGTTAAGGCCTCACTGGGGTCCCCAGGGCATCAAGCCTCCAGGCTGGGGCCCTAGGCTGGTCATAGTACATCCTACAGGAGGGAAAACAAGCTCCTAAAGCAAAGGAAGCAGGCTTTCCTCCTGTTGCTATTGGAAACAGAACAAGAGAGCCAGGATTTAGTGGCCCAGCAAGAATAAAACAATGCTGTCAGTAATCAGGACCCAGCTAATCTCCTTCCCAGTGATGACGTGGGCTCTGTGCACAGTGACAATGAGTGTAACTGGACCCAGAGCTCTGGGGTGCAGGAGGCAGACCCAGCAGCACCCATACCACTCCCTTTCCTGTGTCGCTGCTGCCTCTGTAGACCCGTGGGTGCTCACATGGGTAGGGCAGAGGACAGGGCAGCTTCAGGCCCATAGCAGGCTCCTCTTCAAGTCATTACTTCTCTCCTAAAGAGGGATCAGGCCGGGCACAGGGCCACGCACCTGTAGTCCCAGCATTTTGGGAGGCCAAGGTGGGAGGATTGCTTGAGGCCAGGAGTTTGAGGCTGCAGTGAGCTATGCTTGGGGCACTGTACTTCAGCCTTGGTGACAGAGCAACACCCTGTCCCGAGAAAGAAAATGAGAGAGAGAGAGAGAGAGAGAGAGATCACGCTCGGTGGCTGGGCACATGGAATGGACAAGCATGCCTCTAACTGGCCTGCACCCCTATGTTCCAGCTACCCCTTCACCATTTGGGCCTCCACAGTCCTATCTGTCCTAGAATCGCTGCCCTTAGGCTGGAGGACCTTGGCAACCATCTGGCCCCAACTCTCTCAGGAGCAGAGGAACCCTCGTTTGGGATTAGACCCTCCACAGGGGCCAAAGCACATGGGTATCACAGGAGGGGGAGCCATTCTGACTTCTAGTACACTAGATGGGGACAAATTGATTCAGTCAACCCACGTCATTTTGGGCCACAATGTGCCAGGACTGGTGCCGATTCATTCTGATTACTGTCGACGAGGACCCTCTCCTCCTGAAGCTGAGTCTAGTGGGGAAGACAGGAACGGATCAAGTAGTTAAAGTGGGATACTGTTTACCAAAAGAGAGTGCACACAGGGGGTCCCAAGTCTGGGGAGAGGGTGGTCAGGGAAGGCCTTTCTGAGGAAACAGCATTCACACGGAAGGCAAGGCAACTCACCCCCTCACCCAGAGCCTAGCACAAGGCTTAGCACATGGTAGATACACAGTAAATGTTTATTGAATGAATGAATGAGGAAATGAACAAATATCTCTATATTTCATGATAGCCCTTGGTTACTTACTGCATTTGATGCTGGGTCTATTAATGTATCCATTTACCAAAAAACCCAACTACTTAATGTCATGATTGCTCCTGAGGTCTGTTCATGTTATGGACGTGCTATGTGCTGTTCATTCCATTTTAGAGGTGCTCATGCCGGGTCACAGCTAGGGAAGATGATACCCCTGAGATCCCACAGGGAGTCTTCCAGACTCACCACCCCCCACCCCCTCAGACCGTACCACAGAGAACTCTGTAAATGAATTCATCAAAGCAGGGAAGGCAAGCCCCTTGACAGGTGATTGGATTTAGATCTGAAAGCAGAGACGGGTTAAAACTTCCTGCTCCCAGATGTCCTAACCACAGACCAAAGCTCCAGAGGAGGTGAGGGGAGAATAGCATCTTCGACCTACCCTCTTTTTCTCAGAAGAGAGTGAAGGGTTCTTGGAAATTCCCTTACAGCATCCAAATGAGTAAACCCAGCACTGTTTGCTGTCAGGTTTCCTGGCAGGATTATGGGCAGACTGGCCAGCTGTTCCATCCCCCAAGACTGCCTTAACTTCAAAGACCAAGTTCTCTGTCCCAGGAAAAGTGGACCCTGCTATAAAATGACGCAAAACTCTCCCAGACTCAAAACATGCCCACACTAGGGTGCTGCTCTTGGGTCTCCATTAATGACATTAACCTGTCATTAATGTACAGCAACAAGGATCCTCTTCCCCACTCCCTCCAACAAGCACCTTTCCAAGAAGAGAAATAGGAGCTAGTGACATTAGGTAGAGGCAGGGCCACCATGTACAGTTGTGCAGGCTGTTCACTGCAAAAATCCAGCTCACCCAGAGAGCAGATAGGGGTTGAAATTCACCTTGCACTCTGCCAAGCTGTGCCCTGGCATGGCTATATCCACACAGAGGAAGGGGTGCCTTTTCCTAATTTGAACATGGGTGCCGTATGGGCTAGTAGTGACCCTGGGTGGAGAGCCCAAAGAATTGCATCGGTGGAGGAAAATAAGCCAATCACTCCCTTGCCACCACCTAAACCTTCTAACCAGCTGTTCCTCAAATGATCAGATATGCTAATAGGGCAGACTTCTTAGAAGGTAATAGAATATGATGGATAAACCATTAGGACCAGTAGGGCTTTATGTTTTATTTTTCTACGTCCTGAGTTCAGATGACAGTGAAAATCGAGCTATTGAGATGTTCTAAGGAAGGATCAGATGTCTTCTTTCTGTTAAACTACTTTAAGGAGAGTAAAGATTTACAATATGTGTAGCCGCGCTGTTTTGGAAACACCAGGGGTTTGGAATCTGGCCTAAATACTGGGCTCTGACTTTGCTTACCTTGAGTCTGCTGGTCAGGAAGTGGGCCCTGAAAGATGAGGTAAAGTGGGCATTTTCTAAGAAAAAAAAAAAAAAACCCTCCCCAAGGAGGTCCAGGCATCTCACCAGAGAACACCTTCTGTACACAGAACAATTAGCTCTCGGTGCCATCTAAATGGCGCCATAATGTGGATGTGTTGCTTGGAAAAGGAGCTGTGATTCCAGCACATGCTTGATGAATGCAGAAAAAGGGCTGTGCTCCCTTTGCTGATTGCTTTACACAGTGGGGCATTTGGCAAAGGTAACTCATACCCATGGCCAAGGCAGTTGCCCTCTCACATCCCCAGCATGACACGATGGCTCCTGATGACATCCTTTGTTATCTGCCCATCTTCCCATCTCCTCAAGGTTGAGAAAGAGGCAAGCTATGCTAAAAGGGAACACAGGCAAGGGACAGGGCCTGCCAATCACAGCTCTCCTAGTGCTTCTGGTGCCTCCGTACATCAGAGCATGAAGTAAGGTCAAGGGATGGAACTAAAATGCTTCCTGAGGCTCTGGGGACCCCCTAACCTCAGTTTCCTGCCCTCATAGCTCTATGTCCTCTACAGTTCTTGGACTAGGCAATTACTTGTGAGCAACTGCTGGCCTTGCCAGAGGGAAGCCCAAACTCATCCCAATTTTCAAAAAGAGGAGTTCTCAGGGCTGTGCAAAACTCAGAGAATGCACGGGCAGTTCCCGGTGGTGGGACCAATATCATTTGGCTCCTGTGTGATCCTCTCAGGAAACAGATGCCTGGAGCAGTTGGGACCCTGAGCAATTTTGTTCCCAAGTGAGAACCCCTCCTCTTCCCTCACTATCCATTTTGTTTTTTCTAAGCAAAAGCTACTTGTGCTACCTCAGTCAGGACCTTGCAGACAGTTTCACATCCAGAGCCTTCCTGTGCCTTGTGGGGATGACATAGGATAGGGGCCAATGATCCCTGAGCACCTGCAAGTGCCAGGCGTGAGCTAAGGGTTCACGTTGCCAGCAGGATTGCATAGAATCCTCGTACAACCCTGAGCTGAAATACTGTTACTATTCTTATTTTTACTGATAAGAAACTAGAGGCTCAGAGAGTTTAAGTAACTTGCCCAAGGTCACACAGCCAACAAGTGTTGGAGCCAGGACTTGGACTAGGTCGTGTGGCTCTAGCGCCCACACTCCTTTCCACCTCATAGCACGGGGAGTTCCAGGTCTTAAAGAAGTCGAAAGGCTAAAATATAATGAGGGAAGACCGCAGCTCCCCCAAAACTCGCTGTCAGCCAAGCTCTGCCCACGTAGTAAGATGCATACCTGAGGTATTTTACTGAGAGCAGGGACTCTGTCTGCCTTGCTCCTCACTGCATCCGCAGCGCCGAAAGCCAGGTCTGGCTCAGGGAAGAATGAAGGAATGCCTCCTGAGCTGCCCTTGTGCTGCCTCTATCCTCCCTCTCTCCCAAGCTCCGCGTGTGCCCTGGCCTCAGCAGGCCCCCGAGCAGGCACCACGTTCTACTCACGATGACCTATGTTCATGCTCTGGCCCTGCAATGGCTTAAACACCAGTATCCATACATGGGCAGCTGGGGGAGGTCTTGAACATGTGGAAGTGTCCTTCCTTGGGAGCTGGGCTCTCAACTGTGCCTGGGAGCTCCATGAATGAGTCCTGGGGGCTAACACCAGCGTGGGTTTCCTCCCACCCACAGTTTTAGCACCCCTTCAGGTTCCCGGGGCTGCCTCAAGAGGGACAAATGTAAGCAAGAGATTAGTAACTGCACCTTGGCCCTGATCTCCTCTCCCTGGGCGGCCACAGTGTGGGTGAGGTTCAGGCTCCCCCGTGGTGTGGCTGGCTCCCAGCTGAGCCCAAACAGCAGTGATAGGAGATCTCAGGTATCAAATGTCAAAGATCAGAAGCCAAGCCACATAAGCACGTCAAGGTGCTGTTCAGCTGTTATCCTCCACATTTATCCACCAGAACAGCTCAACAAACCTGTTGGTGCTGAGGAGGGTAGGAATCAAATGAGACAGGGCATCACCCTCAAGGTGCCCACCATAACGCTGAGGAGACCAGTGCGCACATGAAGCAATCAGCCAACAGTGAGAGGTGTATGGTACCCTGTGCCAGGCACAGCGCAGAGGGGAGGGTGGTGCCAGGGGCATGCAGGGGCAGAGAAGTCTGAGATACAGAGCCCTTCAAAGTGGCTGTGATGTCAGAAGGGCCTCTCCTCTCTTCCACTCCCCATCTGGCATTCCATTCCTGTTCAATTACCTACTGCTACGTAACAGACGCTCTAAAACAACGTATCTGAGGACGGAAAGAACTGAGGGCTGCCATCTTGGAGACTATCTACCATAGCTTTCTTTACGTAAAGATAAATTGCATTTATTTAACTGAGAGAGAGAGAGAGACGGAGATGAGCTCTCTCTCAGCAGAAGAAGGAGAGAGAATTTGTCCTTGTGTTTAGAAGAAGGTATTTCTCCAAGTCCCACCCCACCCTGTTTTCTTACCTCACATCCCAAGGTACATTCTTAGACTATGTCCTAGGCCCAGAATTCTGGAGCCAGAAATGTGGAAGAGTGGAAAAAAACCACTTATATCATCCTAACTAACCAGCCCACATTTAAGACTGAGTTTGCTACGTGACTGCTGCCACGAAATTATCTGACCTTGCTGCAGTGTGGCCTTTAAGGGACATGATCTGGTGCCAGTGATGTCCCAGCAGCAGTTGCCACGGAGACTTGAAGGTCAAGGATGGTAAGGGAGCTTCTTGCCAAGATAATCTTACATAAAAATCCTTTTGCTTTCTTGTGACCACCAGGTAATTGAGCTATGAAGGAAAGAGAAAGAGGCATAAATTCCTCAAATGTGTGTCCACAGGCAGAGCAGGGTGGGCTAATGAAGAGTCCTGCCACACAAGTCATGAGATCTCCCTTTGATTCTTTCCACTTCCTCTGGCTTGACAGGGTTGTCCATGTAACCTCACTGGACACGGGCCCAGGAGCCTTTGGAGGGCTGTGGAATCATCTGGTTATTTGAGGCTGCCTTTCCCATCCATCTTCATGACTCAAGCACAAAAACTCACTTCTAAGCCTGACACTGGCTTCCCTCAGCCTCTGCCGGCCACTCCCCATTACTACTGGGGGCAATCGTCAGTAAAAAGCAGAACGGGGTACTCTGCACATGCCATCCCCAGCCAAGTCACTCCTAGTCTACCCTACTTGAAAGACCTTTTTGATCTCCTTCCCCAAGAACAACAAAATGTATTTAATAACTACTATTTTGTTTTTTGCTTTCTCTCTTTCTTATACATAAAATTGTATTAACTATATATTCCTTGGTTTATGACTCGATCTCATCTTTGTACCATGCACACTCCACTTCCAGTTAGCTATTTCGTGTTTTTTTTCTTTTTAAATAAATAAACACCAGCCAGCCAGCCCACAACCCAAAACAAAATAAAAGCTAAGGCCTTGACAATAACCAACATGTCTTCCAAATTCCAAATGACTGTAAACAGGAAAATGAATGAGCTAGTCCCCCAGCATAAACAAGATAGAAGCAGCCCACTCGTATCAAAAGGTTTCACATCTAGCATCCAAAGAAGGTATCTTTTCCAAATGCCTTGATTTTTACACGACCCAAGTGCGCTATTATTCCCGGTCATTTAAAACCTGGGTTCCCAATTGGGCTATCATTTTATTTTAATGATCTGTGCTTCCGACAGAAACATGGGAGATGGCGATGTCTTTCTTCAGTTAAACATGTAATGGACAGCAGATTAAAGGCAGCTTCTCTTTCAGCCTGCCTGGGGCGCCGGCCGGGAAAGGGTTAACGCCGCGCCCCGCGTACCTGGGTGGAAGGTCCGGAACCCAGCGCCGCGCGCATGCGCCTGGCCGAGCCCTGTGCGCGGGCGCCGGCGGCTCCAGGCTCCCAGGCCGCCTTGGTGCACAAAGGCCTGCTTTGTTCTCTCGGCTCTGTTTTAAATATCTGACGAATATTCCCTCCATCCCTGCGCCAAATCCCCCGGCCTGGCTGCAGGAGAGGCACAAGGGTGCATTGTGGGGCCGAGCGAGGGGCGAAAGCGGGCTGGGGGCGGCCGGCCCGTTGGGGACGGCCCCGTTGCACCGAGTTGACTCAGCCGTATGGGTTGGAGTGGGTGCAGAGGATGCGGGGGGGGGCAGGGGACAGTCCTCGTCGTCGTCTTGTTCCAGTCCCAGAAGTAAAAATTGGAAAATGGGGACCATGGCAGTGCACAGAACCGTTTCCACACTAGGCCTGTAAGGAGGTGCTAGGGTTTCAGCCGAGCTACCCCGCACGTCCTCGGGGGCATGAACCTGCGAAGCCGCACGCTCGGTTTCTTATCAGGCCATCGCTGTACATATTTAGAAAGTGCCTATCACTCAGACACGTTGAAAAGCGTGGCATTCCAGCGCAAACCAACCCGAACAGGGTGGAGGCGGGAAATCCTTTCCCCCAAGTGTGGGGCCCAAGAGACGCTGCAGAAAGGTATCGCCACTGCCTGCAGCCCTACGCGGTGTCTGGCTTCATTTTAGGAATGGCCCCTCGGGAAAATCACACCCTCCCTGGTTTGGTCCCTCCCTCCCTAGGGGAGGCAGGGGATGATTGGGATGTGGTTCAAACAAAAGTAGGCTTTCAGCTGGCAGGGGAGCGGCCCCCCCTCTTCCCTACCCTCGTCTTGCTGGCATTCATCCTGGACAACCAGGTAGCTTTCCTTCCCAGCTCAGGTGTTTACTTGCATTGTCTCCGGCGGACGGGGGGGAGGGGGTGGGAGCGCTGTTGAAAAAATAAGAGTCACAAAACTTGTTTCCCAATTTCTTCTTTAAAGGTAGAGAAAACACTGCCATTCAGACTGGGTCTTGGAAATTCAAAGCAAAACACAAAATGTGGGCCTTAGCAACCTGAAAAGCGCACTTAATCTTAAATTTAATCTAAAGGAGGTTTTCATATCCCAGCCTGTGAACAAATCCCCTAATAGCCCTCAGAATCTAGAAGAGAAATTGTTACCCTGCCACCCAGGGCAGGTGAGGGAAGAATTGGCTTGGAAGGGTTTGATCCAGAAGTAAATGGCTTTGTAGTTTTGTTGTGCTTGTTCTAGGATTGACAGGGAGCCCAAAAGTCCTCCCTCTCTCATAGTTTGTTATAAATCTCAGGGTCAGACTGACATTTCCCTGCTGCAAAGAGCACATATACCTCCCAAAATATTCCTTTTTAATCATACTTTATAATTTTCACATGTCACATTTTCTCACATTTTACCAATACTCTAATACCTGAATATGAGCGCTGATTGCTCATAGGACCGATCATCTTATTTTGTAAATGGGGGAACTTGTCTAGAGTCATTTAGAAAGACAGGGCAGAGGCCAGCCTGAAAGCCTCTAATACACTACTTAGTCTTGTACTAAACGACCAGATTTTCACCTGCCACTTCCTCACAAAATCCTTACTACATAAAGGGGGATTCTGACTCAAGAGTAAGAAGCTTTGAGGACAGCTTCTTGGTATTCAGATAGCTTTGAGGAAAGGGAGTCTTTTCTCAGTGTGTCCCCCAGAACTGCTGAGTTTGCAAGGACCACACTCACTACAAGCTTGATACATAAGTCACGTTCCTGCTGCCAGGGTTGCTAAGTGGCAGAGAAAATCCCCGGTGTCTGTTTCCAGGCACTCTGCAGCCTCCTGAGGAGTTTCTTCAAGCAACACTAAGTGTCCTTTCACCACTCTATTGGCCAGTAAGCCCCCTATCTCTGGAGAGGATATGGCAGCCTGCTCCCACCTCCTCCCATCCCCCCTCCCCAGCAGATCAGCCTGGAGCCACGCTGTATGGGAAAGTGTTACCTAGAACTTGACCTCCCTTCCAGATGAATGTGCACTATTTTCCCAGCTGTAAAATAGAATGACAGTGCTTAGGACCCCTCTCCCTTCACGTACCTCCAGATTCAGAGATGCTGGAAAGGTTACTTGAGCATGTCTGTGACACAACACAAGCTTCTTGGAGAAAAGCCTTCACCAACAGACTCATTGCATGGCAGTGCCTGCCCATCTGGACAGGAAGGGCCAGGGTTTATACCCACTGAGCTTCTGAGAGTGGGGTCATTCCAGTTGGCTTGTACCTTTGACTTTGGCACATCTTTTTTTAATACATTCTCCATGGATCTACACCACCTCCCCAATCCCTTGAGCCAACCCCTGGTTTCAGGCTCTCCCAGGTTGGTGGATGAACTCACATTTCAAGCCATCACGTGCTGACATTGCCTGCCGGCCAACAGTTCCATTTCAGCAGCGTCACCTTTTGACTGTTCAGCAGTGTTTGTGCAAGTATTTGAATATTTTCTTGCATTTTGACCCTATTATTTTATAAGAATGAGTGGAAATGGAAAAATGAAGTGCTGATGCTAGTGATAAGAGGGGCAGGTCTCACAAACCAAATATAATTGAGACAAAGATGGAAATCATCAGGCACGCTGAAAGCGGGGAGTAGTTAGCCCCAATCAAGTGCTCACTGGATTTAAGCCAGTCAACTGCGTGTTCAATTGTGAAGAAAAAGAATACAATTAGAGAGCATATATGAAATTCTGGACATATATGGTCAAAGATTGTGTCTCAAAGGCGGTGTAATTAGGGATTTAACATATCCCATCAATTCTAAAGCTGCATTGATTTAATAACAGTCTTTCAGGGCTGGGTTGGGGAGATGCTGTGAGACTGGAAATCAAGAAAATACAGTGATAATACTGTTTAGCTTCCTGGGAACAGAACCTTCCCTTATAACAGGCAGGCGTGCTGCTTGCTTCTTGCATGTGATGAGGGGATTTTCAGGAAAGCATTAGGTATGAAAGGACAGAGCAGCCTAGAGAGCGACTCCATCTCTGTGGGAGTCCCTGCAGCACCAAAGCCGGGACAAGGCCTTTAATTAATTTGCTAGAAGGGATGGAACTCGACTCAAGACAGGCCTCCGTGCCACAAGATTTTCGCAGCTCCCATGTGCTGGTTGATAGAAAATCAAGAGAGTTAAAAGCAAAGAATGTGGGGTGCGCCTTTTCCTTTTTGGGCTCCCACTCCTTTTACAGCCATCGTCCCAGTTCTCCCTGGGGGACATGCTTTCGCTTGTCCCCTCTGCCTGGATTGTCTGCCCCACCTCCTTGGCTGCCTGGCCAGCCCTGGCTTATCCCAGAACAGCTCATCTCAGCCTCCCTGGGCTCCGGGGTCTGCACATGGCCACGTGCTGGCTGCCTACCTGTCCTTGTTCCTTCCACATCGTGTGACCGTTCACCTTCATGTCCTCAGCATCCACACTTGGCAGCCCTCCATCAGTGCATACTAGGTGAAGCAGGGCAGGAAGGAATGGTGGACTCTCAGGGAGACCCCTTCAGCCCAACGCAACTGACCTTTGCCTCCAGGTGTGACTTAGTACAGCCACTTCGGACTTCTTAGACGCTAAAAAAAAAACTCCTTTCTCTATTCTCCAGAAGCCAAACCATCTGTTTCTAAATTCTCCTCTCTTTGCCCCCAAGTCCCCCTCTCTTGGGGCCTTCTTGCCCATCTAGTGTCTTACCCTTCACATCCCCCGGATGGTTCTTTGGTAAGACTTTCAGGAAGTCAGTCCACTGACTTCTCCTTCAACCGTGGGATCCTTGCTGAATTCTTACTACTTTCCTCAGGCCAAAACAACCCAGAGTGCTCTCTGATCCAAAGCATTTCTCAGGGAGGGCAGCCAAGAGAGTGCAAGCACCGCTCGGCCGTCTGGGACTGTGATGTGATGTCTGAACCCCTCTTTAGGAACACTGCAGCCCTTTCCAGGGGTGCCATCCAGACGGGGGACGCCCCTCACAGTGGTCTGGGGGGCCTGGGGAAAGAGATGGGCGTACCTGGTCGGGGAATTCAGCCTGACCAAGGCTTGGTTGGCATCCCTGGGTCAGCTGTGAATGAGGAGGGGGCCCGAGCTCCATTTTGCACTCCTCCACTCACCGACTTTTTCTTGACTTAACACACCCTGCCCTGGCTGCCCCTGGCTGTGACAATGGGAAGCAACTACCCAAAAAGCCAAGGGGAGCCAGCTCAGAGAAGCTCACCATTGGCCCACTGCCCACCCCACCCAGCATGACAACCAGGGGGCCTCTTTTTGAGGACACCATTGCCATCGCCTCCTGGCTACGCTGCTCTCAGCACTAGTTAGTTCCACTTACTCTCCAGGGCCTTGAGACCTCTTCAAGCTCTCTGGGGCTGTGCCCAGAGTCCACTTGATAGAAAGCTGATTCTTTTCCTGTGGGGCAAACAGCTCTGATCAGGACATGTCTGTCAGGGGTTGACTTGGCAGAGCTATAATGCCAGGGCTCGGGTGCATCTTTTTTGTGTGATTTCCCAAAATTCAAGCAGGAAAACATGCCTTGCCCCAAACGGCTGGCTCCCCCACCGCATTTGCATTCCCCCAACGATGTCTGAAGGGAGCCAGAAGCCAGCCCCCAGTGAGGACAAGGCTGTAATTCAGCAAGGCTCCAGTGACATCCCGACCGTGAGAGTGCAGCTGGGGCAGTTTATGAACAGTGCTCAAATCCCAAGGGGAAGTCAGCCCTGTTCTCTAGCCCACAAGCGTCTATTGTTTGCTTTCTTGTTTTTCTCCAAATGTTTAGATGTGCTCAGAGCACAGAAAAGCCCGAAACCAAGGCCACCAGCCAGGGCAGTACTGAAGCAGGGAAGCCTGTGGGCTAGAACTCTGTGGGCCCCCCCACCCAGCTGTTCCCACCTCTCCCTAAGATGTGATTGTGCTGGGGGTGGAGGGTGAGGGGGTGGCCTCTTCCCAGCCAGGGCTGTTTGGACAACGGCGGGCTTGGGTTATTCCAGCAAGTGCGGGATAAGACCACAGCTCATGGTTGGTAGCCAGGCACGACTGCCCAGGTTATGTTGGGCCTGTCCAAAATGTGGGCTGAGACAATCTGGACAACTTTCTTCTGATTGCTTGTGACTGACCAAGGCTGCTGAAGCTTGACAGAAATAATCGAGTGCTGGACCCCTGTCTGTATCAAGAACTTGGGCTCCAAGTTTCAACCTCTTGAGTATGATTCCTGGTTCCAGCTCTTACTAGCTGTGCAACCTTAGGCAAGTTACTTGGCCTCTCTGTGCCTCAGTTTCCTCCTAGGTAAAATGGCACCTACCTCGTAGAGCTATTGTGGATTCAACAAGATAACCAAGCTAAAGCACTGACACAAAGTGAGCCCTCAATACATATTGGTTTTCTCTACATTATTATCATCAGTGATTGCTATTACACTATCCTGAAGCCACCTCCTGTGCTTAAAGCATCCACTTTTGCACCTAAAGGGAATGCCTTCGACAATCTCCAGTTGTGGGTCAGAGAACAGCTGCGCAAGAACAGCAATGCCAGAGGAATGAAGGATGAAGTGCCTTGTGATGTAGGGGAGGAGAGAACGTGCTCAAAAGCCCGTAGGTCGCCTCCGCCTCCCCTCAGCCCCAGATCCCTTTCTCTGGGGCTCATATTACCTGCCCTCCCCATGGCTGGGATCCTCGGCCCACCACGTGGCTTCAGATTTGCAACAGGCCCACTGAAACCTCCCCACCCCTGCGCAGAAAACACCTCTCCCTTGCATACCCACGTGGGCAGCCACCACCACCCGTCAGCCACGAAAGGGCGTGGGGGTGGGGCAGAGGCGGAGTCTCTGAAAATGACGCAGGTCAAGGGGGAGGCAGCTCCAGGTGAACTCCGCAGGTGGGGGATGCTGAGTGCAGTTTAGAGACTGGCCTGAGGGTCAATGTGAAGGGAGATGGACAGAGCGGGAGGGAGGCGGGGACAACCCAGGAAAGGTAAGAGCGGAGATAGATCCTGGGGGACGGTTCACATCCCTGTGTGGGGCTCTGGAGCTTCCGCCTCAAGAAGCAGAGCTATGATGACCCCCCCCACACCCTTTGGCTTCATTAATCCTTTCAAGAATAAGACTCTGGGAGCCTCCGGTGACAGGGCCATATGGTTTCCTTATCTCCCTTATCTTCCAGCACTCACCTTCCATTTGGAATGTTTATCCCAAGATAACGATCAGATTCCACTTAGGGTGATTGAATGGGGGCCTCTGAGTATGTCCCCCCCACGGGTCCACACACACACACACACAATTTCAAATGAATGGGCCGATCCAGTAACAGATAAGCCTGAAAAGGCTGTGCCTATGGACAGAGCTCCCAGCCCTCCACGCACCCGACCCCGTTTCCCTTCAAATGTCCCCCTCTTTGACCTGGGCGGCTCCACTCTTGCCTGCTTTGTATAGAGGAGGGAGCTCTGTGTAAGATTTCCATTGAGCAAAATGTAACTGGTCTAAACTATGTTTTGAAACCCAGAGATCTGATGCTAAACCAGCAATTTTCAACAGAAATGCAATGCAAGCCACAAATGCAAGCTGCACGTGTAATTTTAAATTTTCTAATAGCCACACTAAAAAGGTAAAAATAAACAAGTGAAATTAATTTTAAGAATTGTATTTGTAATTTATTATATTAGTATTAATGTTTATTTACTATAATTAATATAATAACGCAAAATATCACTTCAACCTGTAACTAACATAAAAATTATTTATGAGATACTTCAACATTCCCTTTATCTCACTTAGTCTTCAATAGCCAGTGTATATTGCATACTTAAGCATATATCGATTCAAAATAGCCACATTTCGAGGGCTCAGCAGCCTCCTGTGGCTAGTGGCAGATCTGGATAGAACATACCCAGAACCTGGGGCAAGGCCAGACGGCGATGGGCGCAGTGGCTGTCACTCTTGAGCTGGCTTCCGCAGACGGCCCCGTGAGAAGATGAGCAGTTCACAGCTTTGCTCCCCGTCTAAACCCAGACCTAAACTCTTCTTGCTACCCCTCCTCACCCCTCCCCTCCCAGGAAGGAAAACACATACACACAACATTTTTTTAAATGATAGCAATTTTTATTGCTTCTAATTTAACGTTAGTCACTTCACCTGCTCATAAAATCTCTCAGTGAGGCCTCCGTCGCCGGGGCTTTTTCCTGCGGGCATATAAAAGTGAAGATGGGCCGAGTGTCATCTAGCACCCGTGCTGCGGGCTCCACTGCCCTTTGCCTGAAGCGGGGAGGCCTGGCTGGAGGAGATGGAGTCAGCTTTGGGTCACCGCTGCCAATAGATGCTCCCTGGTTCCAGGGGAGGGGAGACACAGTTCAGACGCTAGCAGGACTCTCCGGCAGAGCGTTCACTAATCAATCACATACCACGTCTAAATGACCATTAGTGTTCTGGACGGGGCCGTGGAAAAGAACTGAGTTTGTGTTTGGAGATTGTGTGCGTGCTTGGTCTCTTCTGGTCCTAGAGAGTCTTGGCTGAGTTAAAAATGCAACAGTTCTGCTGGAGCAGAGTAAGCCCAGTGCCCCCTTGATCTTCAAATCCAGGTAAACACATACAAAGGGAAGGATGGAGGGGAGTCCTCGGGCAAAGTGGGAGGATGTGGGAGATGCCAACCCTGAGCCCCAAACGAAGGAAGGCAGGAAGCAGGCTCCTCCTTGGAGAGGCCTTTGCAGGCCACCCTGTGCAAGAGGTGCCCTCTAGCACCTCTCTCTACTTGATCTTTCTTCAGAGCACTTATAATTCTTGACATTCTATTTTTATTTGTTGACTGCTGCCCTGTTTTGTTTCTTGCTGCCTCCCCAGTGCCTAGAAGAGTGCCTGTCACTCCTAATAAACATGCGTGAACCGAATAAACAGTCCCAGGAGGCTGTTCCAGGCACACTGGGCAGGCCTGAAGGCTCTGTGGTCTTAGGAATGGCGAGAGAATAAGAACAAGGTGGTGAGAAAGGCAGAGAGGGGTGGTGGTCTGTGTATGCGATTCCCCTAGTATGGGGAGGCAGAGAAGAATTTGCAAAAGTGGAGGAATGTGATTGCAGCACAAACGCAAGCGAGATTATTTTGTCAGCAACATTTGGATCCTATTGGTGATGAGAGACATGTGGGCCCGGCGAGGAGACAATTGTGGTAGTCAAGACAGGATGTGAATAAGACATAAAGAAGTGTTTCATCAGTGGGGATGGAAAAGAACCAGGGCTGTGGTAGCCAAGTTAAGGAGTGGGAAGGGTCGGCCCCAGTGTGCACGAGCGCCTCTTCCCATGCCCCTGCAGCCTAACACCCCCTCCCCGCCCCCGCGCAACACACACACTCTTGCACACACACAGGCTGCCCGCTGGGAGCATTCATTCAAAGTCCCCCATTGCACATTCTAGCACATTCTGCAAACCTCGCTTTCTGCTTCAAGCTTTGGCCTTTGTCTTCTGTTTGCTTCTTCCCATAGCTGGGAAGGTTGCCTTGTAGAGAATGAGAACTGCAGGGCCCAGAAACTTTAGAGGAGGCAGTGTCTCCTCCAGTAACAGGTTTGCTTCTGGCTAGTTTGGAGAGGGAAGAGACCTCAAAGAAGGTCACTAGGTCCCCTGTGACAGAAAGAGGAGAAAAGGCCCAGTGATGAAACGCCTGGAAGAGCACAGGAATCCCTCTTTGAACTGGGCCGGAGAGGGCAACTATGAGCTGACATCCCAACTCACACATCCACACATGTGTGGGCCACGTGAAGGGGCTGTAATTGAGACTGGGGGCCCAGAGGAGGAGGCGAATGAGCTTCTTAGGGGTGGGTGGGGACATACTTGGGGATCCAGCTGAAACAGGACTTTATTTTTAAAGAGCCTTAGATTGATGTCTCTGCTAGCCTAAATATAACTGAGCAGCCAACTTCTTCCCAGCCAGGCCAAGCCTGCGAGCATGCTCCAAGACCCTGTGTTTAAAGAGAGAAAGAGAGAGAGAGAGAGGAGAGAGGAATCCACAGATGGAAAAGGTCACACAGTTAGCCCTCTGAGTGAGCTGGTGGGAGGGAGATGGATGAGCTGGCTGTGTACACTCTGCAGTCCCCTGGCCTCACCCTCAAGGAAGAAAGATCCAGGACTGCTGGGGGATGGGGGAGGGGAGCTAGCACCCACTTTGTACCTGGAATCCGCCTGCCCCAGTAGGGGACAAGTGAGACCCAGGCTTGTGCTCAGAGAGCCCGCAATGCAGCGGGAGGGCAGGAGGGCTGAGCTGGCGTGCACACCACTCTGCTGCAGCGCAGCGACAGTCCATCCCCTGGGACCTACAGGCACAGGCCTGTGAGCATTCAGAGAAGCACTAGTCTGTATGGCTGAAGGACTAATGTGGTGATGAGGCGTAGGGGAGAGCTTTCCTGGGGGAGGCGGGAGCCCAAGAACGTCAAGATCAGCAAGGGGTCTGCGTTGGGTAAGGCGATGCTAACTGCTGCAGCAGACTCCCTAATCTCAGTAACGTAACACAATAGAAGTTTATTTCTTGCTCACATAAAGTTAATTTGGCACAGGGCTGAGGGGTAGGGCTTTGCTTCTGAAGTAATGGGAGGATCCTGAGTGAGGGGGGCTATGCCACCTTCGACATGTCACTCGGGGGTCTCCCTGGAACTCACATGCATCTGGCACAGGAGAGTGTCGAGGCTCTCACAGGAGCTTTTTCTAAGCCGGGCGTTCCGTTGCCAGAACTCAGTCATGTGGCCCCACCTACGTCACATCCAAGGGGGCCGATGGGTAGTCCCTGGCTGGCCATGCATGTCTGGTGGTCATCTGTGCCACAGGACAGGGACAGGCACTGAGAGCCGAAGGAGTGTGTCAGCAATAGAAATGCAAGAGGGGGAAGTGAGGAGAGTGAATATATTCAGGAATTAGGAAGAGAAGCCAGAGACAGAAAGCGAAAGGAGGCAGCTCAAGGGGACAGAGGGAGAATAGGACAGGGCTGCAGTGACTGAGAAAGAGCCCTTCAGTTTGGCTCCCACAAGGCCTGTGAAAGAGGCGGGCAGAGCTAGGTTTTAAGGCTTTGGGAAGCAGCCCGTGATGATTTCCTTGTAGTTTCCATAAGCACATTCCTGTGTTAGGCATGCAGGATCCCTGGTAAGACATTAACTTTACCTCCAAACACCCAGGGGGCCCCAGAAGGGACCCTTTTGCAGGGATTCTCTGTGGTGCTGCGGCAGGAATATGACTTTGGAGTCAGAAGATCGACAATCCAGGACTAGCCACTTTGACTTCAAGCAAACACCTTAATCTCTCTGAGCCTCAGATTCCTCATCGCTCAAATGGGCGTACTGGTAGCTACTTTCCAAGCTTGTTGAAAGGGTTAGAAGCAATCTGCTTTGTAAAGTGCTTAGCTCAGTGCCAGGACATAGTGATTCGTGCAGGAAACATGGATTGTGCACCAACCAAGGGCCAGGCACCTTACTGAGTGGTGGGAATTCAAAGGAATCAAAATTCTTGCTCTCAAGAAACTTATGCTCTGGTAGAGTTGACAGACACAGAAGCAGATCCTTAAAGCACAGTATGGTAAATGCAATGATAGTGGTGTTCCTAGAGGTGGGAGACCCAGCCGTAGCTTTTTGGGGGAGGTGACCAGCAGACTCATAGTGGAGAAGAAGAGTTCACCAAGGGATGGGCTGGAGTATTCAGGACGAAGGCACTACAGCAGCAAAGAAACAGCAATGTACATCAATGAAAGACAAGATGATGTGTGTGTTGGGGCAGGTGCTGGGAAATGGCTGAGGTAGGAATCTCACAGAGGTTAGTGTCTCTGACCCCAAAATTAAAGCAGAAGGGCTGAGAAATGCAATGGGAAATGTAGGTAGGATCCTGAACTTTGAGACCTTATCCACTGGTCTTTAGTCTTTACCCTGCAGACAATGAGTAACCCTTGAAGTTTTAAGTAAAGGACTAATAATGGTCGTATTTGCATAATGAACTCACCATGGTTGCTATTTGGAGGGGAGATTTGAGGGAAGAATAGAGGCAAGGAAGCCCAAGACATAGTTCAGATAAAAAATGATGAAGGTCTGCAGAGAGCTATGGTAATAATGATGATGAGTACTTATAATCATGCCTACTGTGTGTTGCTACGTGCCAGTCCCGTGTTAAGGGATTTAATTTCAGATTTCACTTGTTCATTACTGGTGTCTAGGAAAGCAATTAACATTTTTCGATTAATCTTGTATCCTGCAACCCTGCTGTAATCACTTATGAGTTACAGGAGCTTTTGTTGATTCTTTTGGATTTTCTACATAGATCACATTATCTGCAACAAAGACAGTTTTATTTCTTCCCAATTTGTATACCTTTTATTTCCTTTTCTTATCTTATTGCATTACCTAGGACTTTCAGTATGACATTGAAAAATAGTGGTGACAGGGGACATCCTGGCTTTGTTCCTTATCTTAGTGGGAAAGCTTTGATTTTCTCACCATTAAGTAAGATGTTAGGCCGGGCGCGGTGGCTCACGCCTGTAATCCTAGCACTTTGGGAGGCTGAGGCGGGCGGATTGTTTGAGCTCAGGAGTTCGAGACCAGCCTGAGCAAGAGCGAGACCCCGTCTCTACTAAAAAAAAAATAGAAAGAAATTAATCAGACAACTAAAAAATATATAGAAAAAAAAAAGTAAGATGTTAGCTGTAAGTTTTTTATAGATATTTTTAATCCAGTTCAGGAAGTTCCACTCTATTCCTAGTTTACTGGGAGTTTTTATTATGAATGGATTTTAGATTTTGTCAAATGCTTTTTCTGCATCTAGTGATAGGAACATTTGATTTTATTTTTTTAGCCTGTCAATGCAATGGATTACATTAATTGATTTTGGAATATTGAACCAGCCTTGCATACCTGTGATAAATCCCACTTGATCATGGCATGTAATTCTTTTTATACGTCGTTGGTTTCAATTGACTAATATTTTGTTGAGGATTTTTATATCTATGTTCATGAGAAATAATTGATCTGTAATTTTCTTTTCTTGTAATGTCTTTGGTCTTGGTATTAGGGTAATGCTGACCTCATAGAATGAGTTTGGAGGTATTCCCTCTGCTTCTATCTTCTGAAAGAGATTGTAGCAAATTGGTATAATTTCTTCCTTAAATATTGGATATAATTTACCAGTGAGCCCATCTGGGCCTGGTGCTTTCTGTTTTAGGGAGTTATTATTGATTCAATTTCTTTAATAGATATAGACCTATTCAGATTGTCTATTTCTTCTTGTGTGAGTTTTGCCAGATTGTGTCCTCAAGGAATTGGTCCATTTCATTTAGGTTATCAAATTCAGGGGCATAGAGTTGTTCATAGTATTATTCCTTTGTTTGTTTGTTTGTTTGTTTGTTTAAGTGTCAATAGGATCTGTAGAGATGTTCCCTCTTTCATTTCTGATATTAGCAACTGGATAGTAGTCCTCTCTTTTTCTTTTCTTTGTTAGCCTGGCTAGAAGCTTACAATTTTTTCAAAGAAATGGCTTTTGGTTTAATGGATTTCCTTTATTGATTTCCTGTTTCCAATTTCATTGATTTCTGCTCCGATTTTTATTATTTCTTTTCTTTTGCATACTTTGGATTTAATTTGTACTTCTTTTTCTAGTTTCCCAGGTTGAAGCATAAGCAACTGATTTTAGATGTTTCTTCTATTTGAATTAATATATGCACTCAATGCCATAAATTTCCCTTAAGCTCTGCTATCTTTCAGTTATTGATTTCTAGTTTAATTCCATTTTGGTCTGAGAGCAGACATTGTAGGATTTCTATTTTTTTTAATTTATGAAGGTATGTGTTATGGTCCAGAATATGGTCTCTTGGTGGATGTTCCATGTGAGCAGAAAAATGTGTATTTTGCTATTGAATGAAGTAGTCTATAGATATCTATTATATCCAGTTGATTGGTGGTGGTGTTGAGTTCAACTATGTCCTTACTAATTTTCCACTTGCTGGATATGTCCATTTCTGATAGAGGGGTGTTGAAGTCTCCAACTATAATAGTGGATTCATCTATTTCTCCATGCAGTTCTATCAGTTTTTGCCTCACATATTTTGATACTTTGTTGTTAGGTGCGTACATGTTAAGGATTGTTATGTTTTCTTGGACAACTGACCCTTATACCATTATGTGATGCTCCCTTTATCCCTGTTAACTTTCCTTGGTCTGAAGTCTGCTCTGTCTGAAACTAATATAACTGCTCCTCCTTTCTTTTGATTAGTGTTAACTTGGTATATCATTTCCATCCATTTACTTTTAATCTATATGTGTCTTTATTTTTAAAGTGAATTTTTTGTAGACAATGTATAGTTGTTTTTTGGTCCACTCTAACAGTTATTGAAGGGGAGTCCAGAGGAGGATGGAAGCATCAGGGGAATAAAGATTAAACCAGATCCCTCTAAAATAAGCAAGTGCTTTAGCCAAACAATTCTATTTCCTCATTTCAAAGGGGGAGAAAAAAATAGGCACAAGATGGAACATAAAATTATCTTCGTCTCTGCCTTTTATTACTTCTTTTTATCCTACTTCTCTCAGAAACAGGTAGACATGTTCAGAATGTATAACTCACTTAAAATATTAGTGCTAAGCATATGCCAAGCAATCAGAGCAGCTCCCTGTGTCTTGCCCTTTTCTAGGAGGTCTGGGAGAACCATCCACCCCTTCTCCAAGGCCCTGCCTCAAATACTGCAGCATCAGATCCCAGCTTCCCCTCTCACAGAGCTTTGCAGGTTCCCAGGAGAGAGGAGCAGCCATGAAAAGTGTGAGTGGGGCCTTACTCTGGGAAAGGTTCTGGAACCAGTAGGCCATCATCTCACAGCTTCCACTTTGGGCTCTGCCTCTCCTGGTGGCTGTTGCCAGCCTTTCCCTTTGTTGTTGGCAGTGCGCCTCTTACCTCATGCTGCCCCCTTATTTCCTCCATCTGTTCCTTCCCCCTTGGCCCAATAATTCCCTCTCCTCCCTTCCTCTTCCAGGAACCTTGTTTTAGCCTTGACCTGGGCATTGCTGGCATCCTAATTCATGCAACAAGCATTTACTTGTTCATCTGTTCATGCAATGAACACCTACTGAGTGCTAAGACATGAAGTTGACCCTAAGGTCTCAGAGAGTGGGGAGGATTGTGTAGGGCCGTAGTGTCTGACCCTCTTCTGGTGCCCAGGCAGTGGCCCAACGCCCTTGTCCTGTATCTAGTCACAGGGCCATAGGACCTACCTCTTTCTACCACTTCTCTGCCCCTTTGAGAGACTTCCTGGAATCCTTCAGTGGCTTTCAAAGCCCTCTGGGGCACAGGAGACTCTGTGAGACCATCTAAGGACCAGCTGCACATCTTTTCTCAAAGTCTAGACACTTTTCTGGAGCCTCACCTAAAAACAGGGCCAAGGTTCCCACTACTGCTTTTTGAAGCCACAAACCACCTTGAAAATTGTATCTGTTGTCCATCATGAGTCTGCACCCAAAAAGCAGGGATATGTTAGAAGAAGTGGTGCCTCCACCCCGTTTCCCACCTCACCATGGAGTATTGTTAGTGTGGACCCTCCTATGTGTGTCATCAAATGTCAGTAGTGAAGGTTTTGACCATGCCCTGTTTGGTTTTTTTTAATTATCTCCACCCCCTCTAAAGGGGTTTCTCATGATAGGGAATTTAGAAAATACAGAACTATATAGAGAAGAGAATAAAAATAACTCATAATATCAGTTCTCAGGAAGAACCACTGTTGGCATTTTGTGAGTTACTCTCCTGTGCATGTTGCTTTATGTGCTTGAGATCATAGCTTTGACCTTGCTTGATTAGTTGATTTCTTTGTTTCAGTTTTTAATTGTGGTAATATACACATAATATAAAATTTACCATCTAAAACTTTTTTAAGTGTGCAGTTCAGTGGTATTAAGAACATTCATATTCTAGTGCAACCATCACCACCATTCATCCCTAGCACTTTTTCATCTTACCAAACTGAAATGAAATTTTGTACCCATTAAATACTAATTCCCCATTCCTCTCACCCCAAACCCCTGGCAACCACCATTCTACTTTCTGTCTGCATGATTTTGACTGCTCTAAGTATCTCATGTAAGTGGAATTATATAGTATTTGTCTTTTTGCGATTGGCTTATTTCACTTAGCATAAGGTCCTTAAAGTTCATCCATATGGTAGCATGTGTCAGAATCTCCTTCCAAATAATCTTCCATTATGTGTATATACCACACTTTGTTTATCCATTCATCACATCAGTGGGTTGCTTCCACGTTTTAACTATTGTGAATAACGCTGCTATGAATGTGGGCATACAAATATCTCTGCAAGACCTTGCTTTCAGTTCTTTGGTGTATATATCCAGAAGTAGACTTGCTGGATGATAATATGGTATTTCTGTTTTTAATATTTTGAAGAACTACCATACTGTTTTCCACAGTGGCTGTACTATTTTACATTCCCACCAATAGTGCACAATGGTTCCAATGTCTCTGCATTCCCACTAACACTTTTTGTTTTCTTTTTCTTTCTTTCTTTTTCTTTTTTTTGGTAGTAGCTATCCTATTGGGTGTGAGGTGCCTGCTTGTTTTTTTTAAGTTTACATTATATTGTAAGCATTGTGATTAAAAACTCTTCAGACACAGATCCCTCCTCCAATTCCTCTATTCTTGAGATTTAGGATTTTTAAAATTTCAATATTTTTGCTATTACAAATAAAATTGCAACAAAGATTTATTTGTGCATAAATCTTTGCTGCATTTTAGATTACTTCCATAGGCAAGGATTGCCAGATAAAATACAGGCCACCCAGTTAAATTTGAATTTCAGATAAACAAGGAATAATTTTTAATGTAAATACTCCCCAAATATTGCCTGGGACAAACTTATTCTAAAAATTAATTCCTTGTATACCTGAAATTCATCTTTAACTGGGCATCCTAGCTTTTTATTTGCTAAACCTAGCAAGCCTACCATAGGTACAATTCCCAGGAGTGGAATTAAAGGGTAAAAGATGAACATTTCCAAGGTTCTGGATGCATGTGGCCAAAGGCTTTTCAGTAAAGTGGTACAGTTTTCTCTTCCCTGACAGTGAATGAGAATTCCTGTCTCCCCACAAAAGTGTTAGCCTTGAGTTATTTCATTTAAAAATAAATGACACTGCTTCTTTGATAGGTGGAAAATGACCATTCATAAAGCTGTGATTGTCAATGGAAGTTGACCCTTCATTTCCAAAGGCCTTTTGTACTTCTCTCTCTGTAAACTATGTGTTTCTGTCCTTTGCTCATTTATCTTTTTGTTTTTCTTGTCAAACCACATGAACTCTTAAAGGATATTAACCTTGTGTCTTTCACATTCTGTTGCAAATATTTCTCCCAGCTTCTTGTTTGTCTTTTGATTTGGCTTGTATTACTTTCCAAAGACAAGACATGTAAACACTTTATGTATTTTAATCTCTAGGTCCTTCATGATTCTTCCCTTGCTTTTCGTTCAGGGTCTTTCTCATTTAAAGAGTAAGTATATCTATGCACCTATATGTTTTTCTAGAAATTCGTATGGGTTCTTTTTAGTGTTTTTTTAATGTGTCTTTAAACCATATGGAGTTTCTTTGGAAATGGTGTGCAATCAGTTTCTAAATTATTTTTTTCCTCAAACCTCTAATTTGTTTCAGCTCTATTTGCTGAATAAAATCCTTTCCTTCTCAATGATCTGTGATGCCTATTTAGTCTCATACAGAAAGAAAAATCCATTTTTCTTAAAAGTGAGCTTATTTGTGTCACTTAATCTCTCTGGGTCTCATTATATTAACTATACCATGAGGCTATTTCATAATTCATTCATGTATTCAACAAATATTTATTGTATATCTCCTGTGGCTTTGGTATACATGTAAGATTTCTTCCAGCATTACAATTCTAAATATAAAGGAATTTCTATTTATTTATTCTCAGATCACTGGAGGAAATTGACATAATTTGCTTTACCTGCTGATTTTTATTTCTTTGTCTACTGAACTTTAATTTTATTCATATCCTTTCCAGGAGTTTTACCTCATTGCTGCATCATGTCTTATTGCATTGGCAAAAACTTCAAAATCATTGTTATATAGTAAAACTATTATGTATATAGCAAAAGTGATAGCTGACATCCTTGTTTTATCTCTGCTTTTAAAGAGAATGCCTTTAATGTTCTGTCATTAAGAATAATGGTTTTGATTTAAGGTAAAAAGTATTTTCATGTTGGCTTTCCCCCCACCCTCCACCCCAAGACAGAGTCTCACTCTGTCACCCTGGCTAGAGTGCAGTGGCATAATCATAGCTCAGTGCAACCTCAAACTCCTAGGCTCAAGCTATCCTCCTGTCTCAGTCCCCCAAGTAGCTGGGACTGTAGGTGTGTGCCACTACACCCAGCTAATTTTTTCTATTTTTAGTAGAGATGGAGTCTCGCTCTTGCTCAGGCTGGTCTCAAACTTCTGAGCTCAAGGGATCCTCCCACTTTGGCCTCCCAGAGTGCTAGGATTATAGGCATGAACCATTGCTCCCAGCCTCATGTTGGCTTTTGATTTAAGGTAGAAAGTATTTTCACATTAAGAAAGTAATTATCTCTTCTTATTTTTCTAAGAGGTTTTTAAAAAAATAAAGTCAGGAATTCTTTGTTTTTTTTTCTTTTTTGAGACAGAGTCTCACTCTTTTGCCCAGGCTAGAGTGAGTGCCGTGGCATCAGCCTAGCTCACAGCAACCTCAAACTCCTGGGCTCAAGCGATCCTCCTGTCTCAGCCTCCCGAGTAGCTGGGACTACAGACATGTGCCACCATGCCCGGCTAATTTTTTCTATATATTTTTAGTTGTCCGATTAATTTCTTTCTAATTTTAGTAGAGGTGGGGTCTCGCTCTTGCTCAGGCTGGTTTCGAACTCCTGAGCTCAAACAATCCGCCCGCCTCGGCCTCCCAGAGAGCTAGGATTACAGGCATGAGCCACCGCGCCCGGCCTAGGAATTCTTGATTAATTTGATTAATATATTTTGTAGAACCTATTAAGGCTATTGTATCATTTTTTTTCTTTATGAGTTTTCCATTTTGAAGTACAAGCACTAGTAACACAGTGGGATCGCATGAGGCAAAATCAGGATGACTATATACAGTCCTTACCACATTATATTATATGGTGCTTTTGAGAACAGCTGTTCTGAACTTGAACTACATGTTAAAGCCTTGATTGCACAATTCTATTAATTAAAAATTGGAGCACACACACACATATATGAGAATGAGAAATTTGAGCATACACGTGTGTGTGTGTGAGAAATGAGTGTGCAGATGTTCCACAGAAGTCTGTACACGCCCAAGGTAGAATGACCCACAGATACCCACTGATACTTATCTTTTATATGACTGGTCTCCAAAGCAGAATACATGCAAGTTGATTTATTGGGATAAGGGGAAAAGATTAGAATGTCTATTTTTTATTTACTGTAGTATATATTATAAAACACAGCAAATTAAAAATTTAAAGGATGAGATCAAAAAGAAGACATTCTAATCTTTTCTCCTCCCCCAATAAATCAACTTGCCCATATCCTACTTTGGAGATTAGTCATATAAAAAAATAAGTATTAGTGGGATATTTGTGGGTTCGTTCTACCTTGGGCATGTATAGAGTTCTGTGGAACATCTGCACACTCGTTTCTGTCAGTCACAAAGGATCACAAATAATGTATTTGAATTTGAATATACACAATTCACAATGCCCTCTGAAGCTTAAAGGGGAATTTTTATTTTTTTAATTTTCTTTTTAAAGAAGAAATTTTAAACTAGTGGGATAAAGCTCAGTAATAGCAAAAGCACACACACCTACAGACACACACACACACACACATACACACACGGAGGGAAAAACAAGTTATTCAACTTTGCCTGACCTAGGGTAAGTTATGCGGCCTCTTTGGGACTCAGTTTCCTCCTTACTAAAATGACAGGGTTGGGCCAGATGCTTGCCAAACCCCTTCTGCACTGACATTTTGTGACGGTGATGACCCTGCAGGGAGTATCAGGTTGTGGGAGAAGCAGATCTGCGTGTCAGTCAGCAGGGCGGCTCTGTTATTACAAAATCCAGCAGAGCACAGTCCCAGGATTGATGACCAGGAACACAGTGCGCACTGAAATCAATCCCCGCCGTCCCCAGTGGCAACCCTGGCACCATTCATAGCAACGGAACATGGAAGAGTTGGAGATGTTCAGGAGGGATCAGAGAAAGACAACAGAGGGATGAAAACCTTGGAAAACAGGCCTTCTGAGGAAAAGTTGAAGAAATGGAATTCCTTAGGCTAGCAGACGACACATCAAGATGGATCTAGCTTCAAGCTCCCAGCGGTTGAGCAGCCGTTCACAGCTATGGTGGCAGTCTTGGGTGAAGCTCTTTGTGTTGCAAGTAACAGAGACCTACCCCAGTGGGCTCATGGAAATGCACAGCTAGGAACACAAGTATGACCGGGACTCCCAGGAACGGCCAACCTGTGAGGAAGTTAGGCATCTCTTAGGGGCTTTATATTCTAAGTGTTCTCCCCCTGAACCCCTGCTCGGTTCTCTGCTCTCCGCTTCCAACTCCCAGTCTGCACTTCACTGAAAGGTCAGCCTACAGGTGGACATCACAGCCCCGCTCCATACCCCCACGTGACTGTTCAGGCTGCCTGCCCGTTGCCAATTGGCTCGTTCTTTTCCTTTTCAATTCTAGATTCCCTTGAAAAGATTTATTTACTCCCCTAGCTTATCTTTTCGTGCCCAGCCACATCAATCATCAGTCATTATGGCTAGCCCATAGGTAAGTCACCCTCAGGGACGGTGCCCACCCTGGGTCCAGTCATATGCGAGGCGGGCCCGTGGGGCACGTGCTCCCAAACGTGGCCACGTGGGGCAGATTTCCTCAGATCAGCATGTGAGCAGACTGGCCATGATGAACACCTCCAGCAAAGGGACCGGCTATCTTTTACCCTGATACTGATAGGAGAACAAAGTCAGTCTGACCCTGAGCTTTTATACAGGAATAAGATGTGATAACACTTCTCAGGACACCCTTTGAAATAATGGGAGACTCCTTCTGCTGTGAGGCATGCTACCAGAGTGCTGCCTCGTGGCAGTGGCCTGGGCTGCAGGGCTTCTGAGGGTCACCTCTTGGCCCATTGGTCTAGGGGAATCTAAAATCACTGCCCCCGTGGAGCCTAATTTCTTGTCGGAATGCCTGAGCTTTGCTGATGGGAAGTCAGCTATTTGAGGACTTTACAAAACACCAATTTCGAGTAACCACAGAGAGTTTCACTGCTTAATCAGAAGATGCTGAAAACAACCCAAGGACCTCTGGACCATCCTGGGTTGGCTTGCCCTATTTTCAGCCATGAATGGACATGAATCTCCAGTTTCTACCTGCTTTTCTGATCCAACTCACAACTCAGTGGCTTTGAGTGACTATCCTCTCATTCCTTGATAAGACTCCTCTGTTCAGCATCCTGCTTAGAATCCCCAGCATCTTCCAGGACATAGAAAATGAGACATTAATGAATGAGGGGGCGGGATAATTGTTTATGATCTTTTTCCTGTGCTGGGCTTAATCACACTATCAGCCTCAAATATAGGTGGGCAAATAACTCAATTACCTCAAAGGCAAGGACCTTAAAACATAGACTGCAAATTAGAGTAAGGCTGTATCTATCCAAAGCACAGCTACGCAGACACTTCACTATCTAGAATCAGACCAGAACCTGGGGAGGAGCCAAAAGACGTCTAAGCAGCCAAAATTATCTACACAGGCTCATATTGTGTATTTAAAGTAGCATATAATTCAAAACAACTGTGTTCCCTAGAGGGCTGGATGGCCTATTCCCCATTAAGAAAGACAGGATGAACCTTATAGAAATAGGAAAAGCTAGGTTCCTCACTCATATTCTATTTACTTTTTGTTTACACAGAATTTTAACAAGTTTGCATATCTGGTTTCTCAACCCAGAGCAGACTAAAAGAAGCAAATTAGACTAAAAGAAGATGGGTCATGAGGATGCTCCAGGGAAAATAGCATTCTTCCTCGCAACGGGGATAAGTAACTTCTGGCCACAAGAGAAGAGATTAAAAAATGATTTAAAAAAAGAAAAGTAGACTCAAGAACCCCAAAAGCACAGCAATATGAATAGAAACAAATGGCCACACATATCTCAAAGGTTTTGTCACTACTGCAACAACAGCACAGTAACTGAAGTTTATAAAAATGACCCTAAGCAGAACAAAAATGTTAAATTAAGATCCGTATTCATATATTCTATTTTAAAACCTGGTAAGCATATGACTTTTTTTTAGAAAGACTTCCATCCACAATGATTAAATTTTTAAATGTGATCTGTAAAAGGACAAACCTTAAGCTAGCTGGAAAGCTCCACTACCCAGAATGGCGTGCTTTGTTCTGGATAACTGAGGCTTTGTTATAGCTCGATGCAAACCTCCTAGACTATTTCCTAAAGGATGGCAGGCACCTAGTCAGCCGGGGCAATGCTGTTGCTTTGACTTATATGCTATTTGGAATAAACCAACAGGGGTTTAAGGAGGTTTTACTGTATTTGGTTTGCAGGCTTCGCTTGGCACCGTCTCTTTAAAAGGCTGCCTGCCTTTGAACTAATCCTCTATTTATAATCCAGCTGGAGAAAGTCCTCGGCAATGTATACAAATTCCTAGAATTTACGGAGTGCTGCTCACGTAAGCCCCGAGCCCCCATCCAGAGCTCCTGCCTCGACCCTCACTTCTCCAGAAAGCACCCTGAATCGTGCCGGAAACATCTTGGTGCTGCAGTAGACAGGCCACCTGGCGTGCCCAGCACCCCACGTTCTTGGTGGGGAGCACAGGGCACGTCTGGGAATGGGGGCATGAGCTAGATTAGGCTCGGTAAACACCATCACTCACTCTTGACGGCCCACACTGTTCAGACGCCCTTTCCTAGCGGCCAAGGGCTGAGGCCTCATGCGCAGCTTGCCCCTATCAAGCCGTTCCTTTCTTATAACTCATTCCCTCCCCCAGAACGACGCCAACTTCACATTTTCCTTTTCTCCCCCTCGCACAAATTATTGCAAGTCATGGCAGTCTAAATATAGCCCTCAGTCTGCTCTCCAGATGCTGAGGCCTCGCCGTCAGCCTCGACTTTTTCCTGATGTCTTTCCAGCTGCCTCTCTGCTCTCGCTTTCCTTTCTCCTTCTTTCTCACCTCTTCTCTCTCCCTGATACTCCTGCCCTCTGCCTCCCAGGCTGCTCTGGTCTCTCCTGTCTTTTTACTTCAAAGGAAAGTTCTAGAGGCCCCTAGCCCTCCAACAGTGCTGGCAGTGGTGGAGGGAGATGATCTAGAGAAGCGGCAAGAGACGCAGAGTCCTCTAGGACCCTCAGCAACGAGCATCTGTGGGTCCCGGCCTAACCCGTCACTTCCTTGCTTTGTCCAGAAGCCATTTGTCCTCCTTCCTCCTCATCTGTTTCTTCTTGGGTGCTGGATGCTAAAAAGCAGCTGGTCACTCCCTCTGTTTAACAACCTCCTGTGTTACTGGAAAATAGCTATTGGGACACACTTGAAGCCATCACTTTCTTGAGGTTAAATAATATCAATTCCTTTTGTCTTCTTCATCAGGGATGGGTGTTAAGAGCCTTAATCATGTTCCTGGACTCTCTCTGTACCATCTCCAAGTTGGCCACAGCCCCGCAGCACGTGGGGCCAGGCCTCGAGTCTGCTGCCCTAATAAGGGACTGACTCCTGCTTTGTGAGCAGATTGCGGGAATTTACCTGACGCTCCTTAATCACAGGCCCCTGTCTAATTTAAAAAGAAGTGCTACAGTGGTGATGCATACTTATGCCTAACTTGAAGTCCACTCTGATGATAGATTGGTCCTTTTCTGCATTGAAAGCAAAGCATTTGATTCATGTACAGGCTTTATTCCATCCTTTTCATTATGCCTGCCCACTCCCTATTAGTCAACTTTAAGTTCTAATGCGGTCCCCAAGCGACCCATGTCCTACAGGTAAAGAGTATATAACTATTAAATGAGTCTGTCCATTTACTTATTCAAAAACCAGTTACTGGAAGTAGTGGCGTGCACTTGTAGTCCTAGCTACTCGGAAGGCTGAAGCAGGAGGATGGATCGAGCCCAGGAGTTTGACTGCACTGCGATTGCATTTGAGAATAACCACTGTGCTCCAGCCTGGGCAACGGAGCGAGACCTCTGTCTCTAAAACACTAAAAATAAAAACTTTAAAAAACCATTATCAGATACCTCTTTAGGCCAAGCACTGGAGAAACAAATAAGAATTTGCCTCAGAGAGACACAGACTGATCCAGGGCTTCTCAACCTCGGCATGATTAACATTTTGGCCACATAATTGTTGTGAGGGCTGTCCTGTGCATTGCGGGGTGTTCAGCAGCATCCCTGGCCTCTATCCACTAGATGCCAGTAGCACCTCCCTACACACAAGTTGTGGCAACCAAAAATGTCTCCAGACATGGCCAAATGTCTCTTGGTAGTAACATCACCCCAGATTGAGAACGATTGGCCTGGCGGGATAGAAGGATTTGCAAATGATCATTGCAGTTCAAAGAAGCCCTCCAATAGAGGTGTGAACACAGAACCATCCGTGGAGTCAGAGGGCACTTGAGTTGTGTTCTGAAGGATGGGTACAAATTTTCCATGTAGAGCAATGATGGAGGGAGGACGTTCTAGGCAGAGGAAACAGCATGTGTAAAGGCACGGAGGCATCACAGAACGGTTCACCTGCCTGGCATGGCGGCTGCCTGGGTAGGAATAACAGGAGATGAGGATGAATTGGGCCTGGCCCCGTGTGTAAACAGCCTGTATGACTGGGATACTTGCACTCGATCCTGAGGGGGAGGGAAAACAGGGAGGTTTTCAAGCTGGGGGACATGATGAACAGATGCTTTTTTGGCATGATGGCACAGTGAGGGGGAGAAGCTACAGTGATAATTCACAGAAAGATGATGTGGGTGTGAAATAAGGCCATCGTGCTTGGGAAGGTAACAAAGAGGGCAGGATTTGAGAGCTCTCTCTGACACAGAATGTGCAGGTCTCAGACATGCTGGATGTGAGGAAGGAGACAGAGAATGGAAGTTGGAGGTGACCCCACTGAATCAGAGTTGACAGGACGTGCTAGGTCAGACTAAGCATTGAGGCCTTTTTCTATCCTGCAGACATTCTGCAGTTTGGTCTGTGCCCACCTTGTCTGGGAAGATGCAGCTTTGGGGACATTTCACACCAGGGAGTATCTACGCTAATCCTTCCTCCGTGCTTGCTTTTAGATCGGGCTTGTGGGAGGCATCTGGGGGACAGAACCCACCCTTTAGGAATTGGGTCAAGGAGCTGAGCTTCTAGTTTTGTCACTGTTGGCACCTGGCAGTCAAATGGCTCTGAGCCTCAGTTTATCCTTTGTGATCAGAGGAGAACCCTCAGCCCCGCCTGCCAGGATGTGGTGAGTGTGAGTAGGGCTCTTTCCGTGGGTGGTTTAGACTCCCAAGGGTACTTGGCACTTAATGCCTGCCGTTGGCGAGGCTCGTGAGTGGTTGTAATCAGGCCTGATGGGAAGGCCCCCGACTCTACCGCGGCCTTGAGCAGCTGCCAACTCTGTGACCAGGCCTGCTTCGAAACTTGCCTGCAAGATATTTTTTTCAGGATGTCTGCTTCCTGCAAACAGCCTTCCCCAAACCTTCTCAGGCTCCAAGACTGCCCTTTGGCCATGCATCCCATTGTCCTTCATGGTCCCAGCTCAGTGGGAAACCTCGAGACAGGGCCTCTCCATTTGGCATCCTGCACAGCCTCCCTTCCAGCTCTTTCCCTGCCCTCTCAGTTCAGTTAGAGTGAAAGGAGAGTAGGAGGCGGGAAGGAGGCAGCGTAGACAGAGGCTGGCCCGGCTGGCCAGTCACGATGGCCTTGGCCTGCTATGTAACACCTTTCCCCAGCGTTTACTCTGGGTGGGCTAAGTGGGTGGATGGTGCCAGGAGGCAAATGGTGAGTGAGTGAGTGTGTGTGTGCATGTGTGTGTGTGTGCATGTGTGTGTGTGTGCATGTGTGTGCGTGTGCGTGTGTGTGTGTGAGCTCGCTGTCCCGTCCCAGGAGCCCTGCGCTGATGGCGATCTCTCTCTCAGCGCAGGAACAAGGGGCTGCTTTGTTAGCCCGCCTGTCTCTTGGTTTCTGATTCACTCTGGGCCACTGCAGCCTGAGCAGGTTCACAGCTGCTCAGGGATACACTTTCCAGCACATTTAGGACTTGGAACAACCTCAGGTTTCAGGAACACATGGTGATGGGGGAGGGAGGGGGTTCAAATAGACTTGGAAGGGGGGAGGCGAGCTACTCCTTTCTTTCTTTAAGACGAATCTCCATTTTCATCATCTGATAGCCGGAACAGCATCTGAGGATGGTGGATGAATTGCAAACCTGCACAGGTCGGGGGAGAGGGCAGGCGCGTGGGGGGAGATGGGCAGATTTAGTTCATCCTGGCTGAGGTCTTCTCATGCAGCGGGGTCCCCTCTGACACACAGCTCTCACTCCAGTTACAGCCTCCACCCAGCCTGGGCCTGCCAGGGACACCCGCCTGCGGGGCCCTCTAGCACACAGGAAGTCAGCCGGGTGGGCCTCTGGCTTCCAACAGCCAGCCGAGGGGCAGGGGGGAGGCTGGAGATGGGCCCTAAGAGCTGGGGATCTGGGAGCACCAGGTCTTGTCTTACATATCAGTGGGGTCTTTTCTCTCTGCTCCTGGTGGCTGGCTAAGGAGCGGATAGAGATTGTCCTCTCCCAGCCTCTGCCATCTCCTCTTCTCTGAGGCAGGTAACTGCCTCATGACAGGCAGGAGCCAGGTCATGCCCGTCCCAAGTATTCTGCCCACATTCAACCACAGCCATTCACCCATCCATCTGATGTCTGTTGAGGGCCCCCTAAGAGCCAAGCATGGGCCAGGTGCTGGCTCTTAGCAAGGAGCAGAACACAGTCCCTGCCCTCCAGGAGCCCCCGGTTTAATGGAGAACCTACACGCACTGGCACACTGGCCAGGGCAAAACCAGACCTGAGGGCTGCCAGTGCCTTTGAGAGGCCTGGGCCCCGCTCACCTGGCTGCAGGCAGCCCATCCTCTGCCACCATCTAGCTGGGTGACCCGGGGCAGGTTTCTCAGCCCACCAACGGGGATGAGCATAGGTTCCCCACCTACCTCCCAGGGCGGCTGCAAAACTCAAGTAAGATTGTGCACAAAATCCCAAAGTAGAAACCCTTTGTCTAATTCCCAGCTTCCTCTTCTCCTGCTTTTCTCCATGGAGTAACTGAGGACTGAGGCCCGTCCGCAGGAACCCGTATCAGAACAGGAAGGCTGGTGTGTGCTGCAGGGCTCACAGCCCCTCCCCGGCCCCGGCCTCTGGACAGTGCCGCACAGAGCCGGCCTCTGTGTGGGGGTGCAGAGCAGCTCCGGCTCCCACACAGAGCCCCTTTCTCCTGCACAAAGCTCGCTCACAGGGTCCTATTCAGAGGGCCGGGTGATTGAAACGGCAGCCACAGGCCAACAGAGTGACCTCCGGCCTGCCTCAGTGGGTGAGTGAGTTAGGCCCCAAGGCCCCCAGCCCCTGACGCTGCACAGACATAGCAGGGAAGGTGCAACGTGGTGGGGAGGACGAGGCTGAGTTCCCAGCTCCCAGACCCCTCAGCTCACTTGCCCCTCTGCTCTCCAGTGTCCCCATTTACAGAATGGGATAAAAAACGACCACCCTCTTTGGGGTAGATGGGAGGAAGGGACAGGGTATAGGCGTTTGGAGACTGGATGAGTCTGTAGCTGAATAAAAGGGTTTAAACCGCATGGTTAAAGCAGGACAGAGCCTCGATGCAGTCCAGTCACAGTGCCGTCTGCTAGAACTTCCTGCAAAAATGGAATGTTCCATAGCTGCACCGTCTAGTAGGACAGTCACTGGCCACGTGTGGCTATTGAGCACTGACATATTCGGCTAGTGCAACTGAGAAACTGAACTTTTAATTTAATTAATTGAGTTTCAATAGCCACATGTGACTCGTGACATCTGCATTGCACAGCACGGGTCTAGCAGAGAGGGAGTGCTGAGGCTTTGAAGCCACAGACCCAGGTGCAAATCCTGACTCTGCAACTTGTACTCATCTCGGTGTGACTGGGGCATGCTGCTTTATCTCATGGGACTCAGTTTCCCCATCACTAAGTATGCAATTGAATAATAATCCTAAGTGAGCCTGGTAGGGGGCTGAGCCCAGGGTGCAGCTCACAGGAGCGATAGCTCATCTGCCACACTGCCTTGGCCAGGCACATGCCCTGCGGAGATCGGTCTGGGGGCTTCAGGCTTCTGAGCTTGGGAGGAGACAGATCCAGCCTTCCTCCTAGATCAGTGCCAAGTCCTGTCCACAGGAAAAGGTCACCTCTCCCCAGTGTATGGAAGATTTGACAGAGCAGGTCCAGAAGCCTTGCAACGGGTTGTCAGGCTTGGTCCTGCTCTGTGCCCACCTGCTTAATCCTCCATAAGCAAACATCCTGGATTCAGGTGGTGAGCCTGGTGGCCCCAGGCAGACTAGTGGGGTGGCTAAGAGGACGTTCCCTGTCCCAGAGCTCAGCTGCCAGCTGCTTTCCTCCTAAGCTGTAGCCCGGTGTCAGCTTCCTTCTTCCTACACCTGAATCAAAACTTGTCTGCCCCATGTCCCATCCCGGTAAGAATCTGCTCATTATTTTCCTAAATAACAACTGCCTTGCCTTGGGCCAGGTACTGAAGTCCTCCTAAAGTGTGGCTCTGCCCTTTGCAAGAAGCCCATGGCCACCGCAGGGCCCCAGCAGGAGTGTCAGGCAAGGTGGAAAGCGGGGGAGGCTCTGGGCCAGGTCAGCAGGTGAGATAGTGCAAGGAGAGCTCCCCAGGCTGCTGCCAGCGGGCAGCCACTTCCTTGGCCTTGCTCTGTGGGAACCTCTGAACCAGCCACCCTCGAAACCCTGGTGCTACCAAGCCATGCCAGTGGGGGCTGCCCAGACCAAGAATCCAGGGCTGAGGACACAGCGCTAGCCAGCACTGACAGGCCTGTCCTCATGGCGCATGGCACCAGGCCTTCATCTAGATGATGATGGCCGCTGGCCTCCACGCTCCCCCTCCCCCACCGTGACGATGGCCAGGTAGGAGAGCTGTCAAGTGCCAGGGAGCCAAGAGTCACAGAGTGAAACAGCCCTCACAGTGCCACAGAGGGTGACACCTTCTCCAGTGCCCCTTCATCTCAGGTGCACCAAATGTACCCACTCCACACTGCCTCACAATCCCTCTGCAACGAGGAGGCGGGAAAGAGCTTCACTCCATCCACAGAGGAGCAGATGGAGGTCCAGCAAGCCACCTGGACACTCTGCACTAGCTTTCTCCCTCCCTCCCACCCCTCACCCCAGCAGATCATGCTCGTCCTCATCCTCACCACCATCCTCATCACCGTTCATTAAGTGCCAGGTTTTATGTGGAGCACACTTTGTCATGTCACTCATCCTCACTCAAGCTCTGTGAAGTAGGCATCATTATCCCCACTTCACAGATGGGGAGACTGAGGATCAGAGAAGCTCCTACCTTGTCCAAAACCACACAGCTCCTTGGAGGTGGGAGAGAGGATGTGCAGCCCAGGCTGTCACCTCCTGCTCTGCACAACCACTCAGGAGAGAGGAGCAGGAGGGAGGAAAGGCTGGTGGAGTGGTCTCATCTCCATAATGTGCCACCGAGCCCAAAACAAACAGTCTGTGCTGGTGGCAGTGGCTGTGCTGCCTGGAGCGAGGGCGAGAGTGGAAAGTGGTGGGGGGCTGCTCGGGGGCACCGGCAGGAAAAACGCTGCAGAACCAGCTGCAGAAGCATGCCGATCTCTCCCTCCACTCCACCCTCGCGGAGCCTTTTCCTCCAAGCCAGCCTGTTCCACTGGAAAAACAATCTCCCCTGCCTGGGGACTTGGGGCCTTGGGGCCGGCTGGGCCACTTTCTGGTCTGTCTTCATTCAGATCCCATTTCTCTCCTCCCTGGGAGCTGGGGGAGGGAGTCATGCTGGGGAAGGCGAGGGTGAGGCTGAAGTCTTCATCTGTCCCCCTTTAAGCCAAGCAAAGAAAAATAGCCGTTTGCCAAGATCTTTCATCTCAGTCATTTACTCTCGCAGATGTTTTCTGCAGTATAAACAAGAAGCAAAGAATGTTGGGGAGGAGAGGAGGGCGGGAGGCAGGCAGGAGGGGAAGGAGGAGTGAATCGACAGCTTTGAAATCTGGGCCTGCAGAGGGCAGGAAACAGGACCTCGGCAGGGTCCCTACTGCCCTGAGAGCCTGCACAACCTCAGGACACTGCACTGGGCCAAGCGAAGGGTCACTTCCCAGGGTGTCTTTGAAAGGAGGTTCTGGAGAGGCAGCCCAGCCCTTGAGTGGGTGGTCTCCCCAGACACGCTCCCTCTGCCTAGGAAGCAACACATGGAGAGCAGCTGCTGGGGCCCTCAGGGCTCGACCTGGAGCCGTGCCCCGGCAGGGCGCACACCTGCCCACCTTAGCACTCCCTGAAAGCTGGGCAGGGCTCTGGGGCAGGGCGCTGTCCCGATAGGAGGTACGGGCAGCCACAATGAGCACTAGGACTCGGTGGCAACAGGGGGTGAAAGAATTGTGGGCTGAGGGAGTTGGAGGAGCACGTCCTATGGTGGGTGAAGAAATAAACCCAGGACATCAGATGTCTCTTAGTTCACCGTTTCCTGGGGTTCCTATTGATGTCAGTAGCTTTTAAACCAGCACACCATTGATTGCAAACTCGGATGTGGACGGGGTCTGGTGGTGACCCACAGGGGTGAAGCTGGCGAGGGCTGCGTGACCTGAAGAAGGCGGGCCCATCTAAAGGGGGCAGCCGCAACTCAGTTTCAGCTTGATATTTAAGGGCCCAGAAATCTGGAGTTTTGTATAGAATCTCCTGTTTTTAAAAATATTTGCACTAATTAAAACAAAAACAAAAAACTAGGTCGGCCACACGAGGCATGCCTGTGGGCAGGTTTTAGTTTATAAATCATGGGTTTGAGATATTTGCAAAATGTTGGTTGAATGAATAAATGCTAACTTGGTACTAACTTTTCCTGTTCCGAACTTAACAAAAAGATTTGTGAGAATGTTGAAAAAGAATCAAATAGCAAGCTTTCATTGGACACCTTCTGTCTCCCCAAAATGGAGCTAAATATTACAATAGATTCAGAGAATCAGAGGACCTGGTCCCAGCCCTCAAGGGTTGATGCTGTGATTGGGAGACAGAATGACACAGGAAATGAGACCAACCCTTGATAGTCCTTGGTTATGTGGCACCGAATGTTTAGGAAAAGGGGAAAAACCAGGCAATGCTTCCCAGAGAAGGCAATGTTTGGTCTGAAGCTTGAGAGATGGGTAGAAAGAGCCTCTTATTTCGGGCTAATAGTGAATTCTGAAGCTGGAAGGCTTGTCACCCAGCCCAGGACATTGAGAACTCTGCAAGATCAAGACCCAGGACCACGGACACAAAGAAGTCCCTGCTTGCTAAGAAAGAGTGGCCACCCTACATCCGTCACCAACATGCCTACCCCACCTGCCTATACTCACTGCCACCAAATTGTGTAGGGTCTCCAAGGGACAGTTGGTGACTGGGCAGCCTGAGCAGAGCTGTAGCCATGGAGGAAGGAAGGACAGCCATTGGGTGAGGAGTGACAGGCTGGCCTGATGTTCAGCAACATTTTGAAAGGAAAGATGGGGACAGACTTTGCACAAGGGCCCATGAGGGTTCCTGGGCACCCGTGATTTCCTGCAGATAGTTTTGAGCTCCTTACAAGGAAGAGAATAGAAAAGGAACCAACTCTGGACTTCCCATGCATTCCCCAAGCATACTGCAGGACAGGAGTAATTATTCCCACTGTACAGAATAGGAGACAGACCAGGAAGGAAGCTCCCTGAGCGCAGGAACAGTGTCTGCTGCTGCTCACTCTGAAACTCCTGGTGCCTGCAGGCGTCTGTACCTAGGAGCTGATGATGCTGAATGGAAGTGACTTGTCTGAGGTCTCATGGACAGAAGTGGCCAAAAGGAGATTCCAACCCAGATCTGCCTGACCCCAAAGCCCAGGCTCTTTCCACTATGCTGAGGAAATCTGCATTTCCTAGGATTTCCAAAGGTCACCTATGGGGGAATGCCCTGCACTGAGTTCTGGATGGCCCCAGGGTGGAGGACTAGTTGGCGCATGTGCTCAGTCATCAGTCTCCGGGGCTGATGAATTGCTGGAGTGAAGGAGGCGCAGTGGGCAAACATTACTCATGTGGCCAGGCATTCCAATTCGACAGAGATTCTTTGAAGCAACATGGCCTTCCTTTTCATTTGAAGCCACAATCTCCCCTTCAGCAGCTCTTGGTGTGACCACCTCTAGGGAGAGCTGACGCACTACCTCATGTCCCAGCAGGCTGAGCTCCAATCTGTCCCCCTTTAGCCTTCAGCCACTGGTCTTTGGGCTTCCTTTTTGCCGTACACAAACAATGCTCTTCGACATGGCCACATTCCAGACACCGAAAGACCTCTCTTTTATTTGCCTTCTCTTCCATCTGTCTCTCCTTCTTCTCCTTCACAAGTTCCTCATGTGACACACTCTCAGGCCCTCTCTTCTGCCCCATGTCCCTCCCCAAATGTAGTCCAATTTCTTTTTGCTTCTCATTTGAAAGTAATGCGGTGGCATTCTAAGTGGGACAGACCAGGAAAGAGTCTGGCAAAGGAAACACCTCCCTCATCCTCAACAGTCTTCTTCAGTTAATGTTGCCTAAGGTTATTCTCCAGTGAATGTCACCTAGGATCACACCAGTTTTCTTGGTAATTGTGCATGTTCAGTTATATCAACTTTACACTTAACACTCTTCCCTCTTGCTGGACATGTATAAATCCATTTGTTTTAACCCCGAGCTTCCAGATATACATTTAATCCTATTATATTTCATCTTGTTACATTCAGCCACCATGAATCCACTGTTGGTGTCTTTGGAGATTCTGTTATCCAAGGTATGAGCTACTCCTTCTAGCATCAAATGGGTCAGCCTGACCTCTGGAAGTTCTTCCTAGTCTCTGATGGAACTGCTGAAATGGAAGGGCATGGGAGAGCCCTGGTACACTGATGGGACTGTCTTTCTAGGCTGACATTCATCTGTTTATCAGCAGCGTTAGGGCCAGTCACTCAGCACATCCCCAGACACTCCAGTTATGCTCTCATTGTCCCCAAGAGGGCCATGACATACCTACTCTGCTGCCTACTGCAATACGTGAGCCCCCAATTTAGGAATCCCATCCCCCCAAAAAAAGAAGTGCAACTGGTAGGTCATCTCTTTTCCTGGTGAATCCATGCCAATTTCTAATGATCAGCATTTTCTTCTCTGAGCCTTCAGAAGCCATCCCTTTGCTTGTAGATGAAAGAGATTATCTTTAAACTCCAAAGCAGAAGCCCTCAGACAGCTGGACATGTTAAGCCATTGTGCCAGGCGTCTCCATCTACCCCTCCAGAGCCACTGTCCATCTTCCTCTCCCCGGCTCTGTGTCCTAGGAGGCTGACCTCGTGGATTGATTACTGGGTATTCTTGCCCCTGGCTTCAGTTGGGTTCAGCCAGTGGGAGGCACCAATGAGGGATAGGAAGTTGGGATATTTATTCCCCTGGTTCTACTCTGCTGAGCTCCTGGTTGGCTATGTCTCTCCACTGCCGCTCTGTCTGAGGCCATAGCCCCTGTTGGGTGGTTCTCTCCTACAGATACTGTCTCTCACACCTCTCCCCATGCCCTTCAGGCTCCCCACTGCTGCTAGTCCAGGGGGCTTCACCACGCCTTGTTAGCTTCCTTTACCTTGCCATAACTTGTAAGTAGTCCCATTTTTAATTCTCCTCAATTACCCCATTTGAGGGGGCCATCTCTCTCCTGCCAGGATGCTGACTGGTGCACTCATATTTTACTACCTAAGTGCTCAGGTGTGGGAGGGAGTGTAGGTGTTGGTGAGAATAGCATGGGAGTTAAGTGCAGAGGATTTGTGTTCTAACTGACCAGGCTTGAATTTGATCTCCATCACTTTCTGGCTATGGCTATTCAACTTCTCTGAGTCTTTGCTTTCTCTTCTGTAAAATGGAAGCAATAATCCCTCCTCACAAGTTCATTGTCAAGATGTAATGAGATTATATTTGTAAAATACTACATTTAGCACCAGGTGCATTGTAGGCACTTAATAAATATGAGTTATTCTAGATTATTATTAAGAGAAAGTGTAATCATTAAGGGTGTTGCTTTCATGCTATAACCTGCTAGCAATAGGCTGCAAGGCTTTACTATTGTGGCTACTAGGGAATTGGAACATCAGATAATCTGCCCACACCCTACAGGAGAAAGAAAAAATAAGCATTCTTATTGTTGTTATTTTATTAGCTAGAGAGGCAGTCAATTCTATTAATTACTTTTAAGAGAATTTTTACCAAAGAATACTCTCGGAGGCTGTTTTTACATCCTATCTGACACCCTCCCCCATCCCATTACTACCTGGTCTCACAGTTTCCCACCCACAAAGGATGATTCCTATTTGTTTAAGCTAAGGAAACGTGGTACCCTTTGGCCTGCCCTTACAGAGATTCTCCCCACCCGATGATGGTCTTACTAAAATAAGGCTCAGAAGAGAGTCTCTTAACTTTGTCCAAAAGCTAAATCTGAAAGAGGTCAAAGATTCTCTGGTCAGTCCCATTTCACTAAACTATTTTTAGCTGGCTTAGGGCAAAACAAGGGTCCCCAAGGATATAGGCCCCGTGAAAGCTGGAAATCCTGCCAAGATGGAGGAATACAGCTATCCCTGTTGGAAAAGAAAGAACAATTCCCTCCTTCATTGCCCCAGGATATCTATTTGCTGCCAATGAGTCTTCCACCTGCTCTGTCACGCTTGCATTTGATCACACTGGGTTGGTCTGCTTATTGCTGCGCCAACTCCGGCCCTTGCTCTTGAGCCCTTACTATTGAACTATCAATGTGTCAGCTCATCCTCTGGGCCGTCTCATGCCCTCTTATCCTCTATGTCCTGTGTCAGAGGCTTGGTGGTTTTCTGGATGTCTATCCTAATGGAAATGCATGATGAAGTGACCTGGATTCTCAACTTAGAAAAACTCCTCCCAGCCTCTCTGCAAATGCCCCTCACTCCTGTTTCTCTCTCTTGAGGTCCCCAAGCCCTGCCATGTTCCTCCTGTCCTTTCAGCCCCTTTCTCCCTCTACTTACATGGATGCACCAAGGGTAGGCATCTTCCTGCCCAGATATATCTGCCCTTCCACATGCTGCTACGTGACCTCCACTCTCTGACCTCTGTTGCCGAAATCCCTTGAGTTAGAAAACCAGAGATGTTTCCATGACTTTTAAGGCTTGTATTGGCAAGACAGCAAGAAGAATGGAGTGAGGGGCCAAGCTCAGAGTTTCTGCCTGACCTCAGATTGCTGCAGAGGGCAATGCCATGGGAAGGTGACCTCCCCACAGGCCTGGGCGTTATCCCAATGGGATGACACAGTTGGACACTCAATGTCAGGCTCCTTTGTTGCTCTGTCCCTCAGACAGGATGTTGGACAGATGGAAACTGAGTTTTAAGCTAAAAGATGTGGATGGAGCTTCATTCCATGATTTATGGTCTAGGCTAGAGTTTCAAAAACTGTATAAAGAGTTATTCCTGGCCAAGCTCCTTATTAGTCGTATGTGTAAAATGGAAACATCACTTTGTCAGAAAGATACTACCCCCACCCCATCCCAAACTGTGTCTGTAATCAGGTTCTGGAGGGAAGATACTGGCCATAGGGCTGATGTTGGAAGAGGAATTCAAAGGAGGAGCATTTTACTAATAGGACTGTGTCACCCAGCAGTGGCAAGTGTACCAAGCACATCTGGAAAGAGATCTGGGGCAGTCAAAGAAAGGGTGAACCACCTTCCCATCGGCACTGCCCCCAGAGGTGCTTTCCCATAAATTAACAGATTAGGAATGCTTAGGCTTTCTAATTTGTCATCTTAACTAATCAGCACTCATCCAACTCTTCTGGTACCCATCCCCCAGTTTCTTCATGGGGAATCCCACACTGTCCCTTACTCTCCCTCAGTCCACGAGATTTCAGTGCAGCCAACTTCACCCCCAGCTCAGGGTGAAGCACAGGAACCAGCCTAAGCCAATCAGGGCCTCACATTCTCCTGGGCATAGTGATTGGTTTAGGAATGAACATGTGATCAGTCAGAGCCAATGAGATACCTTAAGGCTTTCCCTGGGACTTCTGGGAAGGAGACTCACTCTTTCCCTTTGAACTTCAAATACGAAATGTATACAGCCTGGAACTGCTGTCATTTTTCTGTCTCACTAATCCTCAGTCTTAAGCCAGCATAGCAGAGAGTAGAGCTAAGACGTGGAGAATAACCAAGTCTTGATAACATATTATTCTAGCCCTGAATCCAGTTGCGTATGGTACTAGCTCTAATTCTGGATCTTTCAATTGCATGGGCCATTGGATTTCCCTGTTGCTAAAGCAGTCTGAGACAGATTTTCTGTCCCTGGCAACCAAAGAGCCCAGTTTACAGTTGTTTAAAAGTACATATATAGTTTGAATAGAACTAAGAGAAAGGAGACAGGGCTGGCACCAGGCCGGTACTCTGCAAGCACAACCTGTTACTCAGGTGCACAGACAGAGGCATATCGTGCACTTTATTGTGAGGAGACAGCACAGTACAAAACAGGAGGTACCCAGACAGGAAGAGGGTGAAACCCAGACAGGAAGTTCCACCAGCAAACATCACCTCTTTAGAATTGAAATTACTAAAAGACAAGCCCATTTTTGTTGACTTTAGTCTTTGTTACACCCCATTTTGTGTATTTAATATAATAATAATTATTACTGCTACAGTGAAATTCCCTTATTTATACCATCACAATTTATATTTCCCTATAATTTACTCCTTTTCCCTATGAATTAATACAAATATATACTAATGATGAAATTACTTTCTGTAATCTGCTTTTCCAGTATATTGACCCAGTATATTGGTCAAGGTTCTCCAGACAAACAGAACCAATAGGATCTCTCCATATTTAGATCAGATATAGCTATAAATATAGATATAGGCATATCGATGTGGACAGAAGTGATGTCAGCCACTTTCAGGACTGGCCCTTAAAAGCATCTCAGCAACCCTCCAGCTCTCTCTTCCCTGACGACAGCAATCATGAAGTCACATGTGTCAGGTGACATAACCACTGAGATGTGGGGGTTTATTTGCCACTGCAGCAAAGCCTTTCCCATCTGACTAATGTAGCTGTCCACAGAGATGGATATAGATGATATGTAGAGAAATTGACTTAAAGGAATCGATTCATGCAGTTGTGGGATGGGGGGCAGTGACAAGTCTGAATTCTGCAGGACAGCAGGCAGGCTAGCGATCAGGTAAAAGTTGATGTTGCAGTCTTGAGTCCACAGGCTGGAAATGCAGACAGAATTTCGGTTGCAGTCTGGAGGCAGAATTCCTTTTTCTTTTTGGAAACCTCAATCTTTGCTCTTAAGGCCTTCAGCTGATTCAACAGGGCCCACACACATTTTGGAAGGTGATCCACTTTCCTTAAAGTCAACTGATTGTCAGTGTTGACTTTATGGTAAATCACATCTAAAAAAATACTTTCACAGAAACATCTAAGCTAGTGTTTGACCAAACAACTGGGCACCATAGCCTATTCAAGTGGAAACATAAAATTAACCATTACACCCAGTTTGAGTCAATATTCCTATTTGCTCCTTTATATATTAGTGAGGGCTCAGCTTTGGATTCTCAGGCCAACACAAATGGAGACACTGCAAATAATGCACCCTCAACAAAGCTCTGTTAGTTCCTAGATGAAGAAAACCCCTGATGATCATTCAGTGCAGGCTGGACAGAAGGCTTTGTTATTTCTGTTGCTGTTAAAGTATGTAAATCAGCTCTTATTTATTAAATCTCCCTTGGTTTACTTTGCACTGTGTGCAGAATTCTGCTTCCAGATACCATCCCAGAAAAGCACTTCGACCCTGCCCCACGGACCCCCAGTGGTGGGGATGTGTCCACGGTGTCCTAATTGAAAGCTGACCAGCCTTGGCTGGTGGGGCAAGGCAGCTCCAGCAGGAGAAAGTATTTGCCCCATCATGCTGCCTGGGGGAGACCCTGGCCTGGGGCAGATGTGGAGAAGACATTTCACAGGCCTGGGTCTGCTGGGGCACCTGACTTGTGGCCCCAACAAGAAGTTATTACCAATCCCTGTGCTGTCAACTGAAGGGCCTCAGCCATGCCTTCTGACGGTCTGGGAATTATCTACTTAAACTACTAAACTAGGCACTCATTTTTATTCACTCCACTTACCTGCTAAAGGCTCCATCTTAACACCCAGCCTGCGGGCATCCTCCAGGACACCGCCCTGAAGCAGCCACATTCCCATGGGCACCTAGGCCAGGAGGGCATGGTGGGCTGGCAAATCAGCAAGCCCTGTCAGTCCACAGTACCCCCTGCCCACGGCCTCATGAGGGTTTTTCTGAGGATGTTCTTTAGGCTTCAGGGCCTATGGCTGATGACCCCAGGCCAAAGCCTCTGATGATGCCTGCTCAGCAAAAACCATGTGCTCCACCACATTTCCTGGCCTCCCTTGCAGTTCAGTGGAGGCCATATGACTGGATTCTGGCCCAAGGGACATGGACAGAGTGATGTCAGCCACTTTCAGAGCCAGCTCTTAAAGCATCTTAGCAAACCTCCAACTCTCTCTTCCCCGACAACAGCAATGTTGGAGTCACATGTTTCAGATAACATAACCACTGGGATGTGGGGGTCCATTTGTCACTGCAGCATAGCCTTTCCCATCCTGATAATGTAGAGTGTAAAAGGGATTATTCCTCCCATTCATGGCCCCCCTCGACGCCCTGAGCCATCTCAGAAGGGGGGCTATTCCTTCTCCCTCCCCAGGTACACTGATGATCAGTGACATCTCGCCCAGCCTCTGGTGAAATGACCTCAGACACCTGTTGTGCTGACGGTGATAGGCTGGGAGCAGCATCCCTGTGTCTAAAGCTGCTCAGGATCTACTCTGTGCCCAGATCCCCAAGAAGAGGCTACAGCTAGTGAAGTAATTGAATCAAGGTGGGTTTTCCTGAAAGAGCTTTTAAAGTTTTGAGCTAATTTTTTTTTTTTTTTTTGAAACAGAGTCTCACTCTGTTGCCTGGGCTGGAGTGCCATGGCATCAGCCCAGCTCACGGCAACCTCAAACTCCTGGACTTAAGCAATCCTTTTGCCTTAGCCTCCCGAGTAGCTAGGACTATAGGCATGTGCCATCATGTCCTGCTAATTTTTTCTATGTATATTTTTAGTTGTCCAGCTAATTTCTTTCTATCTTTAGTAGAGACGGGGCCTCGCTCTTGCTCAGGCTGGTCTCGAACTCCTGAGTTCAAACGATCCTCCCGCCTCGGCCTCCCAGAGTGGTAGGATTATAGACATGAGCCACTGCGCCCAGCCTCAAGCTCATTTTGAAGGAAAGAAAGAAAGGATTTCAAGACTTAAACAGTGCTGGATCCTTCCCTTTTAGTTGAAGTTGAAAAGAAGTTATCTTTGCTGGAGTCCAGAAACAGAGTCTTATCTATTGAGAACTCATGCAACTTAAGGTTCCTTCATTACAGAGGGCCTAGCAGGCCTGCCATGAGGCATGACCCATGAATGTGGGTGGGACAGCTTGGTATTTTCAGACTGCTGGAAACAGTGGCCTTGTTGATTTCTGAGAGTCCCAGATTAAGCTGATTTCACTATTTTTAATCTCTCCGGATATAAGCAAAGAAGAGACGTCTAATTGCAAACAGACTGAACTTTACATAGGAAATATCCCCCGAGGCACCTAGAAAGTGTCTGAAACCCTAGCTGACTCCTTGCCTCTCCTACTCCCCTCTCCAGAGCAGGCAGGCTGCACCTAGGAAGGCCTGAGGCTGCAGAATGGCCTTGGACTGGCCAAACCAGCACAGCCAGCCCCTTGGGCCTGAGGGCAGGGGCTTTGGATGAGAATCAGGAAGACATTTTGCCCACAGTTTGAACCATGGCTTTGGGAAGGCTCTTTGTTCTCTCGCCCCCATTATTTTGGGTTTTCTGGTCTTTCTCTATTCTGTGCTTGTCAAATTCCAGGCATGGAAGGATTTCAAACACACTATCAAGCCTGCCGCTCGCTCAAACACACACAACACACACACACATACACACACACACACACACACACACTCCCGCTCCCAACCCCACTGCATTCCCACCACAATCCCGTTTGCCACAGAGGCCTGGGATTTGTAGCCAAGTGGGGCCCAGTTAAGAGCTTTGTAACAGTTCACATGGCTCTGGCTTGCCCTAGCAGCTCCAGAGTTGAAGTACCAGCCAGAACCCTGGGCCTTGCTGGCAGCTGTGCTGCTGGGTCACTGTGGGAGGCGGGACAAGGCCCTGTGGCCTGCTGTGCCTCAGTTTCCCTGCCTGTCAGTTTGGACAACCATGACCGCAGCTAATTCTGAATTGTCTGCCTGCTGGTGGGACCAGGCACTGGGGGGGAGCCCAGATTTATGGCACGGAAGTCCCAGAATGAGTCAAAGAAGAGAGAGACCAAAATAGATCAGGAGCCAAGTGCCCAGAAAGGCAGCCAGAAGGGATTAGACACGCTGCTGAGAAAACCATCCCAATGACTTTACAGAGGGCTCTTGCTCATAAACAGCCACTATGTTACTGTAACTTCCACAGCCCAGGCCGACCCTTCCTTGCGACAGGAAGTTTGGGATTGGAGCCGTCCATGGACCCTGCTGTTGCTGAGGTCACCCTGGGAGCTGGGGCTCTTCCAAAGGAAATCAGCATGGGGCTTTGGGGCTTGGCGGAACACTGGACAGATGGACAGTCTTTGAGTGAGAAAGTCATGGTTATGAGGCAGGGAGGAGTGGCAAGTCCCCTCCTCCCTGCCACAGCTCGGCCGGTGGGAGTAAGTCTTTCTTTGTGGGCATTTCTGATGAACAGCCTTCTTCCCTTACATTTGCTTCTTGGTCTCATGAATCCATATAGAGGGCACTAGGCCAGGAGCACAGACGTAGAGAGAACCCAAGAACTGCTCCCATCATTCCCATCCCCAAGAGCCTCCAGTCTCCAGCAATCCCCAGCAACGGCTTTTCCTCTCATATCCTTTGTCTCATTACAGGGTCCATCTTTTCCCTCCTGGCCATTTGCTCATTTTAATCCTCCTTTCATGTGGAGAGCAGCTCTGGCAGGTCTATTCTACCCTCGTCTTCCATTGGAGCACTTCAGGCAACAATGGAAAAACTGGATTCAGGTTTGCAAGCAACATGGTCTAAGGCCAGAACTTGTCCATTTGTAGACAGGAGCTCACAAGTATCTCATTTCAGTGCGGAAGACCCTTTCTTCCCCACCACTGCCAGCTCTCAACCACTCATCCATCTCCTGCTCATCTCTGCTGGAAATGCTACCAGCCAAGACGAGCCAAGCCAAACAGGTGTCTGTGGGCTGACAGACCCTCCAAAGATGACGGTGTCTTCTGTGGCTACCAGATTGCACTCTGATGCCAGCCAGCTCCTGGCGTCTGCTACTGGCCCTCCCAAGATGGTAGCCTGTGGAGACACAGCCCAGACACTTGATTCAGCCTCTTCCCAGTCCAGCTCTGTTGGCAAAGTGAAACTCCCTGCCAAGGGAAAGGCAGCCTGGACTATCCATGGGGCACCCACAATAACTGGGGAAAACACCCGTCCTGGGCCGATCAGTGTGCTTTGAGACTTGCATTCAGTGGGCCAGCATGAGGAAGGAGACAGGAAGAAGAAGTCCAAGGCAAGTGTCAGATTTCTTGGAAAAGCCATTGCTGGCAGCACATCTTTATCTGGAAAATAACGCACAGGAACTTACAGTGAAAAGAGAAGCTTTTAAAGCCCTCCATAATGTAGCCCTATCCTACCACCTCTCCAATCTGCTCTACTGTGTCTTCCCCGATGTGAATTCACATTGGCTAGACCCACAAACCCACCCCATACCCTACTCCATCCCTGCTCTTTGTTCTTGCTCATTCTATTCCCTTTGCTTACAATACCTGCCTAGATTTTGCCCATCTTCTGAGAGGTCCAGCTCCACCCTGATCTCCCCCACCCTCACTGTCCAATAATCCCCTGGGAAGCCTGGAGCCTACGTTGCCTCTCCTTCTCCACTCACCGCACTTTTTGTCTACTCTGCATGTTTATTTCTTTATTGAAGACCATCTTACACGTACTATTTTAGATGTGTTGGCTTTGTCTCCCTAATGAATCTGTGTATCCCCCAACCTTGTCTCAGATTTCTTTATGTGCCCCAAGGATGCTTCCACAGTGCTCTGAACACTTTAGGGCCTTAGATAATACTTACGGATTTGACTGGCAATCCAAAAAAGAATTTAAGTGATCAAAAAGATGCGTAACTAGGAAAAACTGTAGAAATGTTCCTCAAAACTGTGAGTGTGAGCCCAGGTGGTCCCTTCTTGGGGGCAGTGGCGTAATGAATTTTTCTTTCTGGGTAGTCCCCTGATAGTCCTAGAGTCCCACAGAGGCCCAGGGAAGGTGGTGATTGGGTGAACAGTATCCTGCAATCAAACAAGACCATAAATGCAAAGCCAGAGAAGCTGAACAGTGTCAGCTTTACAACTCCAGGTGATGAGAATGGTATTTATAGACTCAGTGACATGTTTGAAGGGGGGAGTCCCAGAGGCTAATATTTTAAGCTGGACATCCTGAGACCCAGACGTTCTGTTTTTATTCTCCTCCCCATCCTTCCCTCCTGTAGCCCCTGGAACTTTCCGTGCAATTTGGACAAAAGCATGAAACCTCTATTGTTTCTCAATCCTTACTAGTGCTAGGGAAGGATTTAAAAACTGCTTTGTGGAAGGGTGATTTGTGATGAGTGGAAAACATTCTGAGGCCTCAAAATGACATTTGCCATTACACCAAAACTTCCATCAGAGAATTTCAAAATTCTAGGCAGAGACAGAGGCCTTTCTGCCCTCAGAGAACTCCGAGGGCAATGGAGCTGGGAGTGGGAACAGTGAGTCCTTATTTACAAATGGACCCATCTTGGCCCAGGGGTTCTGGGGAGTCTAGGTCCACCTATTTAAGAACTTTCTTTCTCTTAAGACTGTTTTTATACCGGATAGCAGTTTCTGAGGCAAATCTATAAACAAAGGGTGGGAACCAAAAACTTTGCTATTTATGTGGCCCAGAATAAAATGGGGAAATCAGTGTTTTCCTTCAGAGCAATCTAGAAAGTACTAGCCAAAGAACAAATTACAAACAGCTACACAAGCGTCAGGGAAGTCCCATAGATCATACGGGATGGAAAATAACCATGAGATCATCGTGTTCATCTCCCCCAGCGCCTGGACAGTCCGGATGCAACTTCGCAATCCCCCTTCCAAGGGTGTTTCAGGCCTTACCTTTCTCTTGCTTTGCGCTGTGAACAGGGCTCCTGATTAATCTGCCCACATCCCCCCAGGGGACAGGCAGCACCTATAAAACACAGCTCCTGGTGCATAAGAATTAAGTCCGGAACATTCTCTACTAGGTTTCTTCACTGTTTGTAAACAACTCTAGATGCTCATCCACAGTTCAGTCCACCGTACTGAGTGGTTCTGTGCACCAGCCAGACCTGGCCGAGCCGAAACACACACCCAACCCTGCAGTCACTTCAGGACCGAGCCCAGCATGTCGAAACTATCGACACAGGAAAAAAGTTGTACCTGTTTTCATACTAAGAGAAGCAGATAGCTAATCCATACCAGGAAAACAGACAGAAATAATGATCTGAATGTAACTTGACAATTTTTGTTTGAGCCAAAGGAAGCATGAAAGTGAAACACACACACACACACACACACACACACACACACACACACATATATACACACACGTACCGGTACACACACTTACACATACACATGCACACACACACTTTTTTCCTCCTAATAGAAAAATAATAAATGCTCAATGCAAAAAACTTGGAAAATACAGAAAAATACAACTAGAAAACTATTAATAATATTTTGTTGTATTTCCTTCCAGTATCTCTATGAATAGTTACCTATATTCTAATGTATAATATATAATATATGTTATACTATATATTATATAACATATAAATGAAGAGGTATACAGAATTCTTTTTATATATACTTATATGTGAATATATATTTGTATATTTTATTTAAAATTTTACATAAAATATAAGAAATCATCAATTTTGTCTTTTTATTTCTATTCTAAGGTAACATATATAATTGCAGAAAATCAGAAAATGTGTATGAGCCAAAAGAAAAAGATAAAGGTTGTGTATATTCCCACCATTCAGAAAAGAGAAATTTCACCCACTGTATGCCCTTCTCCTTTATGCTAAATATACACATACAAGTATAAAATGACAGGTCTCATTATACAGAAGTAGCATCAGGATATGGTTCCACTCTGTAAGTACACCCAGGGTAACACCAGGGAACATCTCAAACTATTACATTTCCCTTTCTCTTGCATGTCATCTCATGCTATGACTTCCCAGCCATGGACCTTCCTGGGAAAGGGGGCACCACTGGGGACGAGGGGCCACTGCTCAGCTTTGAGGGTCTGCGCTGACTCTCTTGAGTCATTAGAGGCTTTGTGGAAAGATGATTCTTAAATTTCAAAATCTTGCTTTTACATAACAAGAGCAGAGCCAAGTAGTCTCATATGGAACTTTACTATGAGCCACAGTGCATGGTGTAGATAGCCTAAGGAAATTTCCCTCCGGATGGGAAGGGAAAGTAGAAAGCTCTTTCAAACCCGGAGGAGAAGCACAGGAGAGAGAGGAAGAGAGGTAGCAGTTAGTCGAGCAGGCCTTTCCTGCCTCCCTTCCTTGGGATCATATCTCAGGGACTAGGGTGTTCGTAACAACCAGAGGGAGATGGGCATTGGGGGAATCCAAAACAATCTAGGTTGGGGCCCTGCCTTTCTGAGACAGTTTGAGGAGATTTCAAGTGTCTTGGACTTGTGCAGCACAGATCCAACATGGTGCCATGGGATGGGTTAGAAATGACAAAGGGAAGTGATTCAATGTCTAGGCAAATGCACATGAGACAGCACTCCTATTCTTACCGTTTGCTTGGGTTTCTGATTCCTTTATGGGCCCAGCATGGTAGCAGAAGTGCTGAGAAAAGGCCTGGGCTTGGGACAAACGAGACACAGTTTTTCTCAGCCTACCATTCTAAGTCCAGGGAAGAGGAATATGGCGAATACGCTAACATTCTGATGCTGTTCAATTCAATTCTATTCGATTGCATTCCCACCTGATGGGGGAGTGCAAAGAGGAAGCCTCAGCGAATTCAGTGCAATTCATTCTGCACCACTGTGGTGCACAGGTTGTAAAAGTGGGATTAAAGTAGATGCTAGGGGAGCCTGGGTATGGGGACAATTTCACAGACACTGTGCTGCTGCTTGGGCTATCAAATCTCTGAGAGGGTTAGCCCAGGCATCGTGCTGTCATCCTCCTTTCAATGGCCTTTTCCCTCCTGCCCTGCCCTTGAGCCCAGCCATATGCTCTTCTCAACCCTCCCAATCTACTCCATCCAACCTTTCTTCCACCCCTTGCTTCCGTGAGTCTTAGAGTGTTCATGGTGGTTGCAGACCTAGGCGAGAGAGGGGCAGGCCTTAAGGCCATGGGGAGAAAGTCAGAAAAATGGGGCCAGAATGACAATCAGGGTAGAAAATGGATAATAATGCCTATTATTATTATTACTGTTATTTGTCACTTATAGTTATTCTTACTATGTGCCAAGCATTGGTTTAAGCACTTTACCCATACAGTATGAGCTCATATATTTGTGTTAACTCATATGTTAACTCATAATTCAAATGCATGAGTTCATACTATACATGTAGCAACCTATGAGGTAAGTGCAACTATGATCCCCATTTTAGAGATGAGAAACCTAGGCTCAGGGAGGTCAAAGTGACTTGCCCCGGGTCATACAGCTAGTGACTGGAAGCTAGAACCCCACCACAGCAAGCTGGCTCTAGACCCTCACAGTAAGCAACAGATGGGGACACCAAATGCTCTAAGCTAGCCTAAGGCACGTGGCTGCATGTGGGCATTTGGTCTGGAAATGCAGGCTGACCCATAGAGGTTTCAGGGAATCAAAAACCAGCCATAACAGCTTTTGGAAGACTTCCTTGTAGGCAGGGGATTTAGCGTGTCTACGGTTCCTGCTTTGCAGCTCTGGAAACTGAGGCCCAGGGAGATCAGGGCTATGTGACAAGCCCATAGTTGCAGAGATAGCTGCAGGAGAGTGGAATTTGCATGTGTGTTGCACACTATTTGGGGCAGAGCCAGCATTCAGGAAGGTGTACATGTCTTTACCTGCACAGGTGCTTCTGGAGGAGGCAGGCGTGGCGAGCCCCCTGCTAAGGAATGCAGCGAGGGAAAGCACCCTTTGTCTCGCTCTGGTGGCTTTCAAGCAAAGAGCCCGGAGTGCTTTGCAGGCGTCCATTCATGCGCTTAGTGCCTGAGCTACACTGGCTAAATGACAAGCCTCTCCACCCAGCATCCAGGGACTGTGTCTCCACACGCAGACAGGGCCAGTGGGAGGTCAGGATTAACCAGAGAAGCTATGCTCTTGTCACAGGGCCACACTAGGTCAGGGTGGGGGGTGGGGTGTTGGGGGTGCCTGTGGAAGTGACTGGTCCTTGAAAGCACCAAGCATGGAGCTCCCAAAGCCAAAGGCCCCAGGTCAGTAACAGAGGCCACGTATTTCCATTCTGTGGGCCTTGACAGTGGCCCGGTGGAGGAGCCAGGCATGCTCCTCCCTTTGCCACAAATGAGGGAACTGAGGCTCAAAGTCAAAGCTAGAAAATGATTTCTGGGACCTCAGACCAAATCTCCTGGCCCCTATTCCAGGTCTATCTTCACATATACTGTACCGCCTTGAGTACCTATGGCATTTAAAATCCCAAGCAGGTTGGGCCGAGGCAGGAGGATCACTTGAAGTTCACTTGAAGTCCAAGACCAGCCTGAGCAAGAGTGAGACCCCATCTCTACCAAAAATAGAAAAAAAAAGCCAGGTGTGGTGGTGTGTGCCTATAGCCTCAGCTAATTCGGAGCTTGAGGCAGGAGGATGACTTGAGTCCAGGAGTTTGAGGTTGCAGTGAGCTATGATGATGCCACTGCACTTTAGCCCGGTGACAGAGAGAGACCCTGTAGCAAAATAAATAAATAAATAATAAAATACCAAGGAGAACAGGCACCTCTTGGGCCTAAATCGGGCTTGCCCTAGGGAGCTTGCCCTCAGCATCAAAGGCAGACTTGCCTAATGACTGGTGCACTTGGGCCCCAGCTGGTGGCAGATAGACTCCTGGGACACACTCCAATGCACTGCTTGCCCTGCCCAGGCCTCTTCACATGGACTTAACACTCTCATACATGCTCCTTCCTGTCCTTGGTGTCTCTTCTCCTGCCCTTTCACCAAGCCCCCCTCCTTTCATTGCCCCCAAAAAACCTACCTCCTATAATGAAACCACAGCTGTCTTCATGAAAGAAAAACCATGCCACCTTCTCCATTTGCCCTATGCTCCTCCTTGGTTCTAAGTCTCTAGGTTCTCAACTCAGGGTGTCTTGTGAACCCTTGTGTCCTTTATTCCTGGGCATGGCTTCAGCCTTGGTGTCCTCCCCCTTGTATGCTTTCCTGCGTGCCGAGGCGCATGTGCGGTTATTTTGCACAAGGGAAGACACCACCCACACACGGAGTCGTTCCAGCAGCTCTGGGTCCAGCGAGGGCTGTGACAGAGGCGGCTGCAATACTTCAGCCAGGTCTTCCTGGGCCAGTGTTAGTGCTGTAGGCTCCTCTGTGAGGCCCCACACCAGGCTGATAAGACGCCATCTGTGAATACAGATGCAGAGGTCTTGGGCAGGTCTGGCTTTCCCCAGCTGCTCCAGCTGTGCTCTTCCCCTGCCCAAATCCTCCACCTTCACCTTCACGGTGTGCTGAGCATTCACCATGCTTTATCTCTACACTAGGCCGCACTACAGCCTTATGAGATGGATATTTTTATCCACATTTACAGATAAGAAAAATGAGACTCGGAGAGATCAAATAACTTGCCCAAGGTTACATAGCTAATAAGTGGCGGGGCCTAGATTTGGACCACCACATTCTTAACCACCGAGCTCCATCGCCTTGCTCAGTCCACGTCGGCCAGTCAACAGGCCATCCTCAGGGATGCCTGTTTCTGCAGCGAGCTCTGCCTCAGGCCTTGGACAACACCCTCACCACCACGGTTTACACTTGTGAGACCTGAGCCAGATCTGAGTCTGTTGAACTTGATCGAAGAATGGATCAATATTTGAAAGAGAAAACAAAGGGGGTGGGCAATGACCATTTTACTCTCTTCCTGAGCCACTATTTCTTGAGAGCCTTCTATATTCCTCCCGCTGTTCTAGGTCCCAAATGAAATAAAAATGCCTGCCCTGGTGGAGCTTACAGTCTGGTATATTACACAGCATGCTATGTGGCGACAGGTGCTAAGAAGGAAGACAAGTCAGCAAGGAGCAGTGAGGAGTCCTGGAGGGTGGGGGTGGCTGCCTCCCTGCCCAGGGAGACAAGGGAGGGCCTGAGGCCTCTGCTTTCCATAAGGACGGGTCCTGCTCCCAGGCAGAGAGCGGCGGTGAGGCTGTGAGGGTTTTAGAGGGCACAGGGGTCTCTGGGCCTCCTCAGTTCTGCTGGTGGTGATGTGGAGGCCTAGATCTAGGAAGGGGCAGCCGGTCGAGAGCCCCGCTGCTGTTGCACGGAAGGCCTTGTTGAACATGACAGCGGGTCCAGAGTCTCTCCATTCCCCACGGGTGAAGGAGCTCTCTGCAAAGTTTTCGTTCTGGGCTAGCCCCCTCCTGATCCACCTCCTCTCTCCTCCCTGCCCCTGGCCCCACCCCCTCAAATTGGTTTGGCCTAAAGCCAAGCAATCTTACCCAAACCCCAAAAATATAATTAGAAAAGTAAATATATTAGCCAAGAGAGTCTTATACTGCATTTCAAAACCAAATGTAAGTAATTTTAAAACATCACAGTGGGAGGGGAAAGGAAACGCATTCCCGTGGATGGCCTCCTAAGAACCAGGTCCTTTAACACCTAGGGTCTCCCTTCAACCAACCCTCACTGCAAACTTGTCACCCAAGCTTTATCATCCTCATTCTGTAAGCTTAAAAAAAAACAAGGCTTAAAAAAGTAAAGTAACTTTACTGAAGTTACATAAATGTCAATGTTGAGTTTTTAACCGAGGTGCAATTAACCCCAAAGTCTGTGGTATTTCTACATCAAGTAGAAAGGTTAGCCATCAAGTCCCAGGTTAGCCATCTATGTAGAAAGAATAGCTTTGGGCAAACTACTTAACCTCCCATTGCATCAGTTTCTCACCTGTAAAATGGGTATGATGGTGATAGTTAATTTACCCTTCTACCTCAGTTCTGTTCTGGTGATCACATGAGTTCACGTATACAAAAGGCCTTTAGAACTTTAAAGTACTCTGAATATACAGTATAATTCTCACCTCAAATTTAGAAGTGATTATGGCTTTTCTACCATCTAACCTTGTTGGGATCCAATGGTACATTTTATTTTAGCATATCTGGTCTATTTTCCACATTCCTGTTCTGATGGTCTCTGGCTGCTGGCTATAAATTCTCTCATCTGTGTTGCTCTCTTCCCAGCAATTATTATCTCCTCTTCCACAACAGTGCCTCAGGTATGCTCCTTATTGCTCAGTTGTAGGTATTCCATGATGTCCTTTCTTTGGGGATCCCAAAGGAGTAGTCCACGTACACTTCTTTTCAGTAGAGTGCTGGTGAATGTTTAACAACTGGCTTTCCAATTGTAGATCTGACGTGAATGTTGGTTGATAACTACATTTACAATAATGAGTAAGACAGAGTGCAACAACAAAGACGTCTCTCAGAACTTCACTTGTTTTTCCATGATATAAGCTACTTCTTTACTAAATCAGATAATAGCTTTTGAACACTGGGAAAATATTACCTCGATATTTTGTGTTATTCACAATGTCACTGCTAGAGTCACAGCACACTTTTACATTTAATCTACCCTATTAACATTTTCTCTATCAATTTTTAAGTCTAGATAATCAACAAAACAATAAATCAAGCCCTGAGTGTAATGTACGCCAATTTCTGTGGTGTAAATATTCTCACCATGGCCAATTTCAAACTACCAATGTAACATTACTAACTGTGGAATTGGGAAAAGATTCACAGTAGTGTACCACTCTATAGTAGTCCCACCGTATGTATTAACAGAAGACACAGAATTTGAGAGCATAGATAACAGTAAATTATAGTAAAATAATTAGGATGCGATCTGGTGTCAGCATTTATTATCTTGGTTTTCAATACAATTATTTAATTATAAGTTTATATTATTTAATTTTTAATGATAGCTGTGTTAAACAGCCAGCTCACAAAATTGCTGAAAATTTAACAATCAGCTTTCACAAGCCCACGCAAGCCAGCTTCAGCACACTGGTGTCCCTGTCACTCTTCCCGTTAGGCCCAGTGGGCCTCATGTCATTTGATGGCCACACCCTTTGTTAAATAGCCCCAGCTAGGCCAGATCCGTGTGAATCAAAAGAACATTAGTCAACGCTCAGCTTCCCCAAATAAGCAATGCTGACGGCTTCAGTCCAATGGAGTGACTTAATGATCTGTTTCCTTCAATAAACTGTGATTTCTGAACTCAATTCAGATACCTGAGCATCATAGCAATCTGAGAGTGAGGCCTGAAGGCGTTCATGATGTAATATACTAGGTTTAAACTTGGCAAGCAGATGACATTGTGAGAAATGGATTTTCTTAGGTCGATTTTGGGAGTTTGGGGTGTTTTTTTAAGAGTTAAGCCAAGGCAAAAATAACCCTTGTAACACATCACTTCACAGCTGGTCAGCCTGGGAGAAGCTATTCTGGGATATTCAAGCTAAGGCGCCTCTTTAAACTCTAGGCAAACTGGAATCAGGATGTGGGGTTTCTATTTCTGTCTATGTCACTGACTTTCTATGTAATCCCTGGCCAGTTAGTTCTCTGGCTGGTGCCTCAGTTTACCCTCTGGCAAAATCAAGTCAATTGCCTTTACTGAGGGCATTAGACTTTTGAACTATAGAAAGTGAAAAAAGATAATTGCTAGGGTTTATTGGAGGGTTTGGAGAGTCTACTTGAGGTTTTCCTAATCGGTCGAGATTCTAGGAGGAGCTAAGTTTAAGTGGAATCTTATAAGAAATGACAAATGATCAAAGTTTAACAGAGAGAAAGAGGAAGAGGAGTAGAAGGAAAATGAAGCAATGTCCAGGGAAAATGTCAGACAACTGACTTGAAAAACTGTGTCCAGTGTTCATTTCTCTACAACGAAGAGAATGTGCATAAGATGAGTTAGTTACAGAAGAAAAGCAGGCAAGGTGTGGCTAACGGGTGTTTTTTAGTCCGGGTTTGATAAGAGAGTTTCCTGAGTAGGGAAGGACTGTGATCAAAGTTAGGGTTCTGAGTTCTGCATGGAAGATGACCAGGGAGTGGGCAAACGTGAAGGCAATACCAGCCTCCCAAATGCCCACAGAGCATCGTGTCCTGGGCCGCTGTATGAAGAACCTCTCTCCTGGTCATCAGCAGGCATCGTAGTTCTCATGTAATAAGCTTCTCTCCTCTGTTGAAGGTGTGAGCCAGCCCTTTCGAAGAAGAAGGATTAGAAGGGATCACTGCATACTTTGTATAATTCCCGACATGCCTTGGACTTATATCATCTCACGTTTTTTTGCCAGCAGCCTAGAGGAGAGGGGGACACTATCCCAATTCTAACATCAGAGCAGCTAAGACCTACAGATATTAAATGATTTGCTCCAGATCACAACTGAGACTGAAACCCATCACTTGGCCACAGATCTTATGCCTTATCTACACCAATCTGCCTCTGTTAAACCGAACTAGCTAGGTAACCTTTCCCATCCATAGCCAGACACCTTTTGAAAAAAGAAGCAATTTGCTCTCTAGAAAAACTGAAAGGCCAATAGAGTTGTCAAACACTCTAAGCTACAGAGAGTCTCTTCCAAAAGTTCTCTGGAAAGCTCAAGGATTCTGCATTCCAAAGCCAGACAGATTTGAATTTCCTTTATAAAGAGATAGTCCCTCCTGGTTTAAAACATACGCTTCCTCATTAAGCTAGTTGCATGTTTTGTAATAACTTTTGCTTACACCACAAAATTGACATAGATTATGGAAACACAAAGGCCTTGGAAAAAAGGCCCAGAGCCCCTGGAAGTCATTATTCCTTCCTTTAGCAATTGCTGAGTTAAGCACCGTAAATATGGTTCCCATCTCGCTCCCTTCCCCCGCCCTGCCCTCCCCCTACTCGCACGATCTGCTGGACATATGTTCAGAAGAAAGCGGGGACTTGGGGGTGGGAGAAGAAGATTCACATGTCGTGAATCAAGAGCTTGAGCATTTGAAAAGAAAAAGTGGGGAGAGGGTGGGGAGTTTGCAGCCCTGGAAATGGAATATCCAAAGGATTTATTGCCTTTGAGTATCTCACAAGGCTTTTTTTTTTTTATAAAAATCTGTAACTTATGGCATTTTTTTTTTTTGTATAGGGCAGTAAACAAGAGCTCTGAAAGGGGAAGGAAGCCAGGAGAAAGCCAGCTCCATTCGTCACGCAGCTGCACATCCTGTCACAAAGGACCCCAGTTGAGTAATCGCCCAAAATATGCCTGTTATTTTTTTTTCTGTCAGAAGAAAATGGGGCCTGCCAAAATGTACTGTAAAAAAGACAAAAAAAATCTGATCTCTCAGGCCCAGAGGGGGAAAAGGAAAATAAAGAAGAAACAGGCATAATTTCTCGGCGTTCTTCGAACCCTCTCCTCAGCTTATTTTGAAAAGAAAAAGCCTCAGACTCCTCACCGCAATGGAGCTCGCCAGGCTTGAAGAAAGCTGGCTCCCTGTGACGTTCCAGGTCTGAGTCCTCACGGTTACGCGGTGCCGAGAGATTAGAAAGAGGCAGGGAGAGACGAGAGGCTGGGAGAAGAACAGCTCAAGGGAAGAGAAAGAATTCACAGAAAGGGGCCCAGGATGTTGAGCAAGTCCTCTGATGCCCTGTGTTCCACTGGGAACCGCAGCAGCCCACCCCAGTTCCATGAGCCTCGCACAAGCCCAGCAGAGGCCACTGACTTCCAGCCGGTGGCCGTGCCTGCTCCGTAAGCCTTCATGATGGCCTCACCAAAACCAGCCCTGTCTCAGGTCTCCACCGTGCCCTGTGCTGTTTGGGCCACAGATTGAACAAGGAGAACTTGTGTGGAAGGACATCTGGCTCTGCGGAAGTCTGACACGAGCTGGGGAAGAACTGGCTGGTCAAAGAGTCATACCACCTCAGGGGTTTTCCTGGATTGACTTTCTAAAACTCCTGGATGAGGACAGACTCCTGGTGGGGAAACTGAGGCACAGCAAAGGTGTTATAAAGCCTTCAGTTTTATAACTGCCTCTGTCCCATGCTCCTAAGCCCATGGCTCTCAGGACCAAGACACAAGGGATGGTCAATCCAAGCACAGAGTGCTCTTTGGAAAGTCACAGTTTCCCGCCTGCTAACATTCTGACCCCCTCAGAACTGTCCATGGGGAAAGGGTCTTTCTGTATCCAAGCAACCGAAAACTAGCAGAAAGCCTTCTCCTTAAGAAAGAGAACAGAGCCCTACAGAGGAAGAGCAAGGCAGACACACTGTCCCTTTTGCTGCCAAACTCTCTGGATCCCTTCTAGAGGAGAGAGCCCCACTCCTGCCTCCACTCCACAGGGGCAGTCTGGAGGAGGCCCTCTCCGGGCACACCTCAGGGGACCTGGGCCCTAACATGTGGCTACTTGGCCATTCTGGGCCAAGGGTTCTCTCTCCCTAACCCAAAGACCAAGTCAGTTTCCTTGACAATTGCTGCAGCAAGGCCCAATTTTGTCAAAGTCAGGGCCCTACCCAGCCGTTTAATGGCTTTGAGCCTGCCCATCCTGTCTGAGGCACAGTCCCAAAGCCAGCCCTGAGCTTGGAGATCCATGCCTTACCTGGCCGCTGCTTCCCTGGGGACAGCTGACTGACACCTTACAAAGAGACTGGGCATGGCTTCCTGCGGAGAGCCGGCCTGCAAGCTGGAAGGGCAGAGTCTTCCCCGGCCTCCTTGTTGAATTGATGTGGAATTTCAGTCAACTCAACTGACCTCTCTGTGACAATTTTTTCCTCCCTTCAAGATCTATCAACTAATAGATCGGAGCCTCTATATGCCTGCAGCATGGCGGTGCTGGGGACTCAGTGGTAAACAACACAAACACAGTCCCTTTCTCCGTATGCAGCCTGGACAGCCTTTTCTACTCCTGCTTCCCTTCCTTCCTTCTTCCTTGAGTTTCCTGATGCCAGCTCCTTAGGTGGGTGAGCCAGGGGTGGGAAGGTGGAGGGTAATAAACACAACAAAAAATAAACCCACACACCCTGCAAAAACCCTGTGCTAATACTAGTACTTCCAAAATGCTTACAGATAGAGGACAGTTCCTTAGCAACCTGATCGTAATGAAAATTCCACAAGGGCATCTGGAATTTACTCTGTCAGACATTCCAGCTTATCAGGAAATGAGAAGGACCAAGACCATCTTATAACGCACAAACTGTGTTAATGTCACTGCCTATCACCCCACTTATACCAAACCCAACTTACAGGAGAGACCCATTGGGACTGTCCTCGTCTCAGCCTTCATTGCATGAAGTACCTGAGGGCTGTTGTCTTCCTCAGAGCTCAGCCCCTTCTTGCAGCCAGGTCCCAAGTTGAAATTGGAACTGTCAACATAGGCCCACTGACTAATGCTCCAAGGTGACAGGCCTGGCACATCAACACGAGTGACGCTGTCATCCCCCGAATCACAGGTGAGTGAGGTCTCTGGAGGTGTCCACCTCCACACGGATTTCCCTTTGTGGTGGCAGTGACATCTGAGTCACTGAGCATGGGGCCATCATTTAGGTCCACCCCCTCCCCTTCTCATGGCCCAGAAGGAAGCTGAAGGTGGGTCATCATAGCAGAAAAGGCTCCACTTCCTCTGAGCTCGAGACAGCAGGTCTCGGCCCCGCCAAGCCTTGCAAGCCTGCGGTCAACAGGCACCCAGGGACAAGGTCTTTCTCAGCCTGTTGTTCTCTTGCTAGCCCTTTGAAAGTTCAAAGCTGACAATGTCAGCGTCTTCCAGGCTGCAGGAAACATGCCTGCCAGGCACACCTTTCAAACAGCTGATTAATATGTCATGCATCTCTGGTCACAGGAGAGTCCAAGGGTTGTTGAAATGACTCGCGAGCTCTGCTCCTGTGCCTTTGGGAAACTCTACCCTGTCAGCAAGAAGCCTCCAGCTGAAGGGTACAGATGTAGGTCGGAGAGGGTAAAGCTCTAGTGTCCAACAAACCACATCCTAAATGAGTGAGAAATGGCGGACTCGTTTAAATGCAGGGCCCCGGGGCCTGTGACCCCGGCTCTGCTTGGGAACCCAGCGCAGCAAAGTTCATCCCTCATGATGAAACCCAAGCATGAGAGGAAGCCCCGCCTGCCCTCCAAAGTCCAGCCGCTGGCCTGTTACTTGGCACCACCAGAGCCCTGCTGGAGACGGTGCAGCAAGAGCCTTGAGTGTGGGGAGAGTTAGTGGCCTGACAAAGCACTTACTGACCAAGGAAAATCAACTTCAGGTGCAGCAGGAAAGGTCTGGGACCAAGAATGTCTGGGGTTTTGAGACACTGGAAAAGATTGCCTAATAATGTCATGGGCTCCCTTCCCTGGAAATATCTGAAAGCAGGATAAGTAGTCTCCGATCTTGGATGGGTCAGCCTCAGCTTGAGGTGAGGAGATGTTTACATCAACCCATGGAGAGGGCTGGCCAGCAACTTTGAGTCTGTTAGGTGGTACATTTTCACACAAAGAAAGACAATGTTTTTTATTGTGGTAAAAATGCATAACAAAATGTATCCTTTCAACCATGTTTAAGGGTACAAGTCAGCGGCATTAAGTACATTCACGTCGTTCTGTGACCATCACCACCATCATCTCCGGAACTTTTTCATCTTCCCAAACTGAAACTCTGTACCGACTGAACGCAGACTCCCCATTTTGCCCTCCCCCGCAGCTCCTAACAACCACGGTTCTGCTTTCTGTCTCTGTGACTTTGACTGCTCTGAGCATCTCATGTGAGTGGGATCACATAGGATTTGTCCTTTTGTGACTGGCTTGTTTCACTCAGCATGATGTCCTCAAGTTTGATCCAGATTGTGGCCTGTGTCAAAATTTACATCCTTTTTAAGGCTGACTAATATTCCATTATATATCTCTCTCTCACATTTTGTTCATCCATTCATCCGTGATGGACACTTGGGTTGGGTTGTTTCCATCTTTTGGCTGTTGTGAATAATGCTGCCATGAACTTCGTTGTACCAATAACTGTCCCTCTTTTCAGTTCTTTTGGGTCTATTGTAGAAGTGGAATTATACGAGAAAAATATTTTTAAAGTGTTGTACGCTAAAAGAGATGTCAATCCTCACATTATAATCCAATATGGAGAACAGATGCCTAAAGAAAGTGAGCAATAAGACTAGGTGAGAGGGCCAAAGGAAGCATGGAAGAGGGAGCTGGTTGGTTCATGGCGCAATCAGAGAAGGCTTCACGGACGAGAGGAAACTGGAGATGGATTCTGACAGATAACTAGGAGTTTACCTTGTAGAAAAAAATGGAACAACCCTATTTTAAAAAGAATAGACAAAACATTAAATGCACATATCCTTTGACTCAGTGATTGTACTGGTAGGAATTTTCCTGCTGTTATCTTCACACACATACACTCCAGGCACATGTCCAAAGACCCTCATGATGGCAATATCTGTAAGACACAGAAACCAGAAATAGCCTATGTACCCCTCACTAGCACCCTGTTAAGTAAACTAGGGGACAGCCATACTCTACATTCCTATGCAACCATTAAAAAGAATGAAAGAGTCTCCATGTGCTGATATGGCAAGAATTCCAAACTCATTTTTAATTAAAAAAGGAAGATGTCAGTATATGCCCAAATTCTTTCCCTACAAGAATACGTAAGAAACTATTAATAGTCATTATCTTTGAGAGAAGCATCTGTAATCTGAGGGGAGAGAAACTAAATTTTCATGTTATACCTTCTAATGCTTTTTTTTTAAAGCTCTCTGTGTGTGTATTACATTTTTAAAATGTTAATAGGGCTCTCAGGGTGATGGGATTATGGGCCATTTTTATATTCTTTGTGTTTTTTTATTTAAAATATTTTAAAGAGGAAAGCAGCTATTTTTCTGGAATTGTTTAGTCCCAGTGGTTCCCAAAGGCAGAGGGATGGAGCAGACATTTAAAGGGCTATCCTCTGTCTCTTAGAACTTTGCAAGCATTCCTTTCAGGACAGAGAACAGTGTCCTCATCTTCTGAGGAGAGACACGGGGAGACAGTGGTAAGAGAACAAGGCCAAAGGCTGGGTGCCAGGGAAGTGTGGAGCTGGGGGGGCTCCCAGAGTGCCTGTCCAGCCGTCCTGGGCCCTGATCCCTCCACCTCTTCTGCACTTTCCTGTGCTCCTGGTGGGGCCCCACATCTCTGGGATGGAAACCCAGCCACACAGGGTTAACCTTGCGCTTTGCTTCACTGAGCCTGGTTGAGGAGGGGGTGGGGGCTGAGAAAGCCCCAGCTCCAGGCAGCATTAATAAAATGCAGGTGTTTGTATAGTTGCTTTAGAGAGAAGGGGGAAAAAGAGTCCTGACTGCAGCATATAGAAACCGAAAGCCGAGTGTGGTAGAGAAAAACGTGCCTGCAAGTAATGAGAAAGCATTTTGCAAAGAGCGCTTTGGCTTTGGGGTCGAGAAGAATGCAGCGGATTCTGGTACAGGCCTGCCCTGTAGCTCCCCCTGGGTGTGTGTGCCTGTGTGCGTGTGCGTGTGCGTGTGTGTGTGTGTGTGTGTGTGTGTGTGTGTGTAGATATGTGGACATAGGCCTCTGTACACACACACACACACACACACACCCCACCACCACCCATCTTTTCCCAGCAACACCACAGACAACATCAGTTTGGCCTTCACTCACTTTGACCCGCGGTTGGTTCTGACACTCCCCTCTCACCGTGTCTGTCTTTTCTCTCCTGTCTTCCTCCCTCTGGCCCTGTGCCCTGTACCTTCCTTCCTGCCATCATTCCCTCCCTGCTGGGCCTCTGGTAGACTGTGTCTCTGTTTGGCCGGCTCCTAGCTCTGCCCCAGCTCTGCCTGCCTCCCCACCCTTTCCCAAGCCCCACCTCCCTGTGCTCAGGAGCCCAGCGGAGGTGGGTCCGCCAGCCCCTGCTGCTCTGGCTCCAGCACCCTGGAGACTCAAGGTGATGGGAAAGCAGGCACCAGGAGGGCCTCCCTCCTCTCAGCCGCCTCAGGGCAGAAAAGGGATGAGGTGGCATCGGGTAGCTGTGAGGTGGGCAGCAGCACCGGAGGTGGCTGGGCCCTGCAGGGTCCTTGGTCCTCCCTCCCACACACCCCCAGGGAGGGGGAAGTGACAGAGAGCCCCTGCCTTTTATAGGGGTTCTCTCAGTTTGCCCCTAAAGCAAGTTCTTCCTGTGGCTTAGTTTGACTCTTTGTCTGAGACATACTGAGGAATACAACTGTAAGCGTGTAGTTCGACACAGGAAAAGGCTTCGGGAGATCAGGGTGGACCCCTGCTGGGCCCCAGGTGGGCTGGTGGGGGAGTCTTGGCTGGGGGTGAAGCTCCTCCAGATGGATGTAGGTTCCTGGTGGCACAATGAGGGAAGGGTGTGGAGATGTGTCGGGGGCTCCTACACTGCCCCTGAGAGTGTGCGTGTGAATGTGTGTGTGTGTGTGTGTGTGTGTGTGTGTGAGAGAGAGAGAGAGAGAGAGAGAGAGAGAGAGAGAGAGAGAGCAAAACCACTGAGCCAGAACCCGTGCGGGGCGAAATGCCAGCCCAACTGCATGATAACGGTGTTCCCCAGAATTCGGCACCCTATGTCAGAGTGGACAGGGGCTGGCAGGAGCCCTCTCCTCTGGCCTGTCTCAAATGGGAGGACCAAGGTCTAGAGGATCAGGTTTTTACTTTCTCAACTCCCACCCTCCACCCGCCTATCTCCCCAGCTCCCCCACAAAACCAGGTGGAACAGGGGCAGAGCGGCAGCAACTCAACCGTCTCCCCCTCACCCCTGCCCACGGCCCACAGGCCGGCCGCGGCGCCTGTGGAGGAGGCAGGACTGGGAGTTCCGTGGACTCTCCCCACAGTGTCAAGTGGCTGGGGCTGCTTGTGGGACAACTCCAAGCCTTAGACTTGTCACCTGGAATAACAGTGGGAACCACCCTGGAAAATGCAGGATGCAGGGTGCCCCCACCAGCACAGAGTGGCCTGGGGGCCCCCCCCTGTGTCCCTACAGCAGCCTTCCCTCCCCTCTGGGAGTGGGGTGGGGGGAAGCCTGGCATCCTCGGTGCCCCACCCCCGTCTGAAAACCTCGTGGCGCTCTCGGGGCATTATTCTTCCACCGCCCTGCGACTCAGAGCGCGTGAGGAGCAGATGTTTCTAATGAAGGGCCCAGCCCAGGGCCCTGGAGGTAACAGGCAAGCCGTGCAGCCCTCGCTCCCGTGGAGGGGCCGCAGCCCCCAGACCTCTGAAAGCACAAACTGCCCAGTGAATGGAACACACACTCGCTTGAATTCTCAGCTCCTTTCAGGAAATTGCCAAGTTAGCCCTTGGCTTTCTCCTTTCCGATGCCCGCCCCGTTTCCATGGCAACCGCCTCTCCATCCTCAGGAGCCTCTCCCGGTCCTGCCCACCCCTCCTCTCCACCACCCTCCGCGTCTCATCTGTCTGGGTGGGAACCAGGATTAGAGTTCATCGGCCCGGGATGCTTTCCCAGGGCCGCTTTGCCTTCGTGATCCCTTTGCGGCAGCCCCGGCCCCTGCCCCAGGCTTTTCAAGTCCCCCAGACTTAATGACGAGCCCTGGGTTTCCTCCTCTTCTCTTTCTCTGCCTCCAATAAAGCCAGAGAATTAACCCAGATTTTAAGTGCCCTGGTTCCAAGCTGCATATCAAAGGGCGCTTCCCCAAGCTGCTTCTGCATTTCAAAGGGGCTGATTTATCACTTTCGATTAAACCCACACATTTTGGGGAAAGAGTTTTACCCAGAGGTCAAACTCTGGAAAAACAAATGGATCCCCCTTCACCCCCTCCTGGGGTGCCGTGGGCTATTAGTGTATAAACTGCTGGCGGGGAGGTGGGAACAGGCTGCCGGCGGCACTCCTGGGCAGCCGGGGCCCCAAATCAGCCACATCCCCAAGAGCACTGTGGTGAGGAAGAGGGGGAAATGCCTGGAAGGTGCTGAGAGGAGTTTCCAGGCTGCTGCTCCTGGTCTCTGTGCCTGACACTGGCCAAGTGCTAAGGTCTGCTTCCTGTTTCCTCTGCCTCTTCTGGAAGCCCTACCCTGTGCCCTGAGCACCCTCCGAGCCTGGGCCAGCACCTCCAAGGGAGGGTGCTCCGCGCCTGCCGCTCTGGCCCTCCAGTGCTGCGTGGCCAGTGCCTCCTGATGCGCGATGCCCAGCCTTGGCGGGCTCTCACCGCGCAGCTGCTAGGGAACTGGGACCCTGGGTCACCCGCACTCTGAGCTCTCTGCTGCCCTCACAGCGAGACCTCCAGACCTCATCCACACCCTTCCTTCCCACAGCCTCCCCCCACAACACACACACATTCACTCACTCTCTCCTGGACCCCTGCCACCGTCCCCAGGCCCCCTCCAACCAGCCTCAACTCAATAAATTGTCGCCGTTATTGCCAGCTCCTCAAGGACCTCCTTCTACCTGCCAAAGGCCTCATCCCCCAAAGTCCGGAACCTTTCCTTCCTCCCAGCAGACTCCAGTCTCACTGCAGAGTGTGGGGTTCTCCCCTGACTTAGCCCAGATCCGATTCCCAGGCTTGCTCAGGCATTAAGCCCCTGCCAAGAGTGCAAGTTTGGTGTTCAACTGACCAAAAAAGCCAGGAGCAAGTAGCCAATGAAGGAATCCTCGGCAGAGGCCAGGCAGATGCCACAGCGTCCTTGAGGACTTCTTATCGAGCACCAAGGGGCCAAAGGAGGAGAAGCAGCGCCCAAAAGCTGACCTCCAGAGAGGACGTCCTGAATGAGGCCTTGAGAGGCACAGATCGCAAGGCAGGTTTCCCCTTAAAGGACACATCTCTGTTTCCCTTTCTCACCCTCCACTGGCTCATTCATTCGTTCATTCATACATTCATTCACTCACATGACCCCTTACTGAGTGCCTACCATGTGTCAGGAGAATTAGACAGTCGGGCCAACAATTGACTACAGTGCAATGAGAGAAACCCTCTCTCCCATAAAGAGGCTGGCATCTTGCATGGTCATTGCCTGATCCTCTCTGTGGGGATCCAGTGCGGGCTCCAGATGCAGGACTTGACTTGAGCTTGAAAGATGGGCAGGAGCTTAGCAGAGAGACAAGTGCTTTCCAGGCAGAGGATGCAGCAGGTCCAAAGGCGTGGAGGAGCCCAAGGCCACCACAGGTGGTGGTATTAGGCAGATCAGCATGTCCAGCATGAGAGAATGTGGAGGGAGCTCTTGAGAGACGAACCTGGAAGGGCAGGTGGGCGAGGTTGTGAATGCCATGCCAAGGAACCCAGTGCCTCTGCCACGCCACCAAGTTCAACCCCAGCGAGGTCAAAGTTGTATGCCTGAGGGGCACTGGTAGGGAAGTCGATGCCACATCTGCTCTGGCCCCCAAGATCGGCCCCCTGGGTCTGTCTCCAAAAAAGGTTGGTGATGACATCATCAAGATAGCTGGTGACTGGTAGAGCCTGAGAACTGTGGGGACACTGACCATTCAGAAGAGGCAGGCCAGATTGAGGTGGCACCTTCTGCCTCTGCAATGATCACCAACGCCCTCAAAGAACCACCAAGAGACAGAAACAAGCAGAAAAACGTTAAGCACCTTGGAAATATCACTTGTGATGAGATCGTCAGCGTTGCCCAGCAGATGCAGGGCGGCTGCAGTGTGAATGGAGCCACCCTCAGGACATCAGAGATGACATCAACAGTGGCACAGGGGAGTGCCCAGCTAGTTAAGAACTACAAAGGAAAATATTTCAATAAAGGATCATTTGACAACCCAAAACAAATCTTAAAAGGACATGAAGAGAGAACTGAACTGAGGAAGGTAGGGAGCGATACAGGAGCCGGTGGGGACACAGGAGCGAGAGCGAGTGGGAGGCTGTGTTCCAGCGCATGCGCCTGTTAACGCACCACTAGCTTCTCTGCTGCACGTGCTCAGCCCCTGCCTCTGTTTACCCCACTCCACCTGGGAGAAGCACGGAGCCGACAGGAGCCCTTGCTACAGAAATCGCTCATCACTCTGTCCCCTTGGATTAGCTGGGAAGGCCCGTAGAACCTGCGTGTAGAAGCTTCCCTCTCCCTGGAGGGAGGTGAGGGACACTGAGAAAGTCTGGGGCAACTACACAGGGCCTGGCAATGTCTGCAGACAAGGGGATGGGCAGGAACAGGGTGGCAGGAGTGGGAGCGCCACAGCGCAGCCTTAGAAGGACTCCCGTGCGAATCCCTCCCAGTGCCAGGGCAGGTGCCCAGAGCAGCAAAGCCCCTCCCGTCGCGTTTCAGCCGCAATGCGGTGGACTTCCCTGGCCGGGACTCGTCAAACCACCTGTCGCATGACTCCCGTTTCTGCAGCCTGTGTCCTCTGGGAGTCCAGGCTCCCTGCAGAGTGAATTGTCCCAGACACAGGACTTCTGAAGTCACAGGAAGAAATGGGGGACAAAATAAAGAGCAGGGCAGGGAGCTAATGGTCCCCTTTCACCTTCATAATGTTCATCAGGACCCAGGAGCTCAATGACCTGCCATCCAGCACGTCACATGACACAATAGACTTCGAGCAGTAGATGTGTCCCCCAGAGACTGTCTGAGGGTAAAAATGGTGCAAGTCAAGTAATAATTTTAGGTATCTCAGGAGGGGTCAATCTTTGTATGGTATTTTCATACAATTTGGATAATTTAAATAATTTTCCTGTATCTTAGGTTTGCTTAAAGCCAGGGGCATTGCTAACAATAACAAGAGCACCAACTGCTGTGGCCTGGCCCTCCCACTGGATCTGCAGTCTGCCAAAGGTCCCTCCTAGGTGCTGGCCTCCCCACTTGTCTTCCCTGGCATCTTTGTTCAGGTGACACCCAAGTCATCCTCACAGCATCTTCCTTCACCCCCTCTTTTGAGCATCCAAAGCTCAGGATGCCCTGAGGGGGTGAAGGAAGGAAGGGGAAGAGAGAAGACTCCACCCTGCCTTCACGGGTCTTCCCCCGAGGTCCCTACCATGCACAGGCTGCATTCAACTGGCCAGCTGCAGGCTACGGGCGCTCGGGTCCAGGTCATTTTTAAGTTCACTGCAATGCAGGCACCGAGCGCTGGCCTTTCCAAAGGCTGCCTTTATCCAGAGACTCATTTCCTGACTTTTTTCTCCTACGTCCCTCCAATGAGAGGAGGGCTAGAGAGGGAGAGAAAAGAGGAATCCCATCTTACTCGAGGATGCTGTTTTGTATCTCTTCCCTCTGAGCTTTCTGGGCATGTTCCCCCTCCTCTCTGTGGACTCGACACCCATGCCCCTCACCCCTAGACCGGGCCTCCTCCTCCCTCTTTGTCCACCCGCCCTTCTGCAAAGCCTCAACGCCCGTAAAGTAATCTCCTCCGTGGTATTTCTCTACCTGGTCTCAGGCTCCGCAGAAAAGCCACGGTCCTCTGCCGGCCAGAGCTCACATCTCTGATTCAGCAATAGAGGCAGGTGTTCAGGGCAATCTGGGTTAGGTCCACTGGAAACCAAAGGAAATGCCACTGGGCTGATTCAAGGCTTCAGAAGTGAGTCAGCCCCCAGCCATCAACCATCGCTGTTACCCAGTATCACACCCTCATTATTCATGAATTCTTGTCTTCGGTTTACTAGACAGCAGAGCCCAGCCAGGACTTGAGCGCCTGCAGATGACTTATTGGCCTGCTGTGGGCTGCCCATCAAGTACGTGCCCTGCCTCTGTCTAAAAACTGGTGTGTAAGAGCACCAAGTTCGGAACGTCTTCCCATACGCCTCTGGTCACCCTGAGCAGTCTGTGCTGTATTTCACACCTTGGAAAAAGGTCCGCATGAATGCAATGAATGGGAAGAGTCCTAGAGGAAAGCTGGGAGAGGGTAGGTGGCCAGGTATGTGCAGCATCTCTGCCCAGTCCTCCTTTGCCCACAGTCTAGGCTGGCACCTCCGCCACAGCCTGCATCCTATGGTATAGACCAATGTTATTTTTGTTTTTCATACCTTCCATGGCCAAATAGAGGACCTACCCAGTTGGAGTTGGAATTGGATGGTGGCTTTCCTTCATATGGGGCACAGGGGCACTTTTCTGGGTGTAGTGGAATAATGCTGTGGCCGCAAACATGGCTTTGGAGTCCCAGATGCTTGGACTCAAATTCCAACCCTGCCACATACCAGCCCAGCAAATGATTTGACCTCTCTCGGCCTGTTTCCTCTTCTATAAAATAGGAATAATAACGACGACAACCCTGTAGGACTCTTGTGAGTTCTGAATGTCATCGTGCACATAAATGCCTGGCACACAGTGTTGCCACTGTTGTTATTATTATTACTACCACTACCACCACCATTCTCCTTAAACCAAACTATTGTTTAGCGTAAGAACCCTTGTCTTGTTTATTTCCACATCTTCAGCAGCAGGCACGGCACAGTAAATGGTAGTTAAACAGAACTTCAGAAGGTGAAGAGTCCCAGAGGGTAGGAATGGCATGTTTAAAGGTCCTGTGGCAGAAGGTGCATGGAAAATTTGATGAAAATGCCATAGGAAAAAAATGCAATTATTAGCCACAGGGTCCAAGCAGATGGCCCACGTGGTCCTCCGATTCCTAATTTGCATGGCGAGACCACTGAAGCCTGGGGCCTCGATTCCCCCTCGGGGCCTTCTGCTCCTCTCGCTGGCCAAGAAACTTCACACAAGACAGAAACACCTAAGGTGACCTGCACCCCCAAAGACTCAGGGAAGTAGAAATATACCGAGAGAGGATCCTGAGGCCTTTCGTGTTAAGTTACCACAAAGAAATAATCCTCCAAACCTGTCTGGGCAATTTGTACTTGGAATTGGATAATTAGGAGGTGGTGGGGAAGGAAGCCTGGGCAGAGGCTGAGGTTCCCCAGGGAGAGGCAAGACTTTACAGACCAAGCCAAAGGCAGGGATGGGGAGAGGTAAGAGGGGTCTGTCTTCCATTTAGCTCCAAACCCCCTGGCCCCAACGTGCCCATGTCACGTGGGAGTGGCCCCGTGCCACCAGCTAAACTGAAGGCTCATCCCCTCCGCATCCCCTCTCCTCCAACCTCTTGGAAAACTGTCCCCCACCCCCACCCCCGTCCTGTCCCTCTCTCTAATTCTTCAAGAGCCTCCCTCAACTTCAGCTGTTAGCCCTCCCAGGGGCACTTGCCTTTAACAGAAACAAGAACTCAGCACCCCACAGGAGAGGCTCCTTGATGGTTCCCCTTCTGGCCCTTGGGACAAGGTTTCTGTAGGGGCTTGCTGAAGCCTGGGGACAGGAGGGCAGGTCTCAGGAGGCAGAATGCCAGTCAGGAACTAGGCCCAAGGTGAATCTCCCCAGCTCTGTCTTACACGCTATAACCTAGTTGCGCTGTGTTTTTTTAAGGTCAGATTTGTTGAGATTGAATTTACATACAGTAAAATCCATCCATTTAAAAATATAGTTCCGTGAGTTTTAACAATGCGTGCAGTTTTGTAACCATCACCACAATCAGGATGCAGAACATTTCCACCCACCCCCTCAAAACTCTCCACTGCTTCTTATATCAACCCCTGCCCCAGCCACAGCCCCTGCAAACAGCTCATCAGGGTTTTTGTCTCTTTAGTTTCTTGCCTTTTCCAAAATGTCATAAAGATGAAATCATACAGTACATAGCCATCAAAGTTGGTCTTTTTTCACTTAGCCTAACATGCTATATATATTATATTATAATAACATAATATTATGTGTTATGATAATAACAATAATCTCCATTATTATATGCATGAGAAGTTCATTTTCACTGACAAGTAGTGTTCCGCTATGTGGAGGTACAACAGTTTACCCATGCAGTAATTAAACAACATTTGGATTGTCCCTAGTTTGGGGCCATTATGAATAAAGCCATTATCAGCATTTGTATACAGGTTTTTGTGTGGACATAGTTTTTATTTTTCTCGGTAAATACCTAAGAGTTGTATTGCTAGTGCATATGGTAAGTGTATGCTTAACTTTATACCAAACTCCCAAACTGTTTCCCAAAGCAGCTGTACCATTTTGCATTCCCACCAGCATTGTATGAGAGTTCCAGTTGCTCCACATCCTCCCCAGTACTTGATATTGTCAGTTTTTTTGTTTTAAATGTTTTTTTATTTTAGCTATTCCAAAGGTATGTAGTGGTTTCTCATTAAAATTTTAATTTAGTGATTAATGATGTTAAACATCTTTTCAGGTATTTATTTGACATTCATATTTCTTCTTTGGTGAAGCGTATGCTCAAATATTTTGCCCATTTTAAAAAATTGGATTGTTTTCTTCTTACTGAGGTTTAAGAATTTTTTTATATGTTCTAGATACAAGCCCTCTGTCAAATATAGGTTTTGCAAATATTTCTCCCAGTCCGTGGCTTGTCTTTTTATTTTCTTAACAGTGCCTTTCTAAAAACAGAAGTTTTTAATTGGTATTTAAAAAATTTTTTTCTTAGAGACAAGGTCTCATTACGTTGCCCAGACTGGACTCAAGCCCCTGGCCTCAAGCAATCCTCCACCTCAGCCTCCCGAGTACGTGGGACTACAGGCACGCACCACCACACCTGGCTATAGAAGTTTTCAATTTTAATGAAATCCAATTGATCGATTTTTCTTTTGTGGATTGTGTTTTTGGAGTCATATCCAAGAAATCTTTGCCTAACCTAAATCACAAAGATTTTCTCCTACGTTTTCTTCTTTTATACTTTTAGGTTTTCTTCTTTTGTACTTTCTGTTTTTGTATTTTATGCTTTAATGTTTTATATTTAGGTCTATGATCCATTTTCAGTTATAGGTCAGCATCCTTTCTTTTTCTTTTTTTCTTTTCTTTCTTTCTTTCTTTCTTTCTTTCTTTCTTTCTTTCTTTCTTTCTTTTTATGCATATGGATGTCCACATTTTCCAACACCAGTTTTGAAAAAGACTATCTGCTGCTGGGTGCAGCGGTGCACACCTCTAGTCCCAACTACTCAGGAGGCTGACAGGGCAGGATCACATGGGCCCAGGAGTTTGAGATCAGCCTGGGCAATGTAGTGAGATCCTGTCTCTAAAAAATAAAAAGACTATCTTCTATGGTCTGAATATATCCCCCTGAAATTCATATGTCGGAACTTAATCGCCAGTATGATGGTATTAAGAGGTGTGGCCTTTAGGAAGTGATTAAGTCATGAGGGCAGAGTCTTCATGCGTGAGATTAGCACCCTTACAAAAGAGGGAGATACCAAAGCCACTGGGGACTTGATCTTGGACTTCCCAGCCTCCAGAACTGTGAGAAATAAATTTTTGTTCTTTATAAATTACCCAGTCTCAGGTATTTTGTTACAGCAGCAGGAATAAACCAAGATACTATCTATCGCCATTGAATTCCCTTTGCACATTGTCAAAAATCAACTGGCCATGCATGTGCGGGTGTATTTCTGCACTCTCCACTCTGTTCCACTGCTGTGTGTGTCCTTTCACCAATTCCACTGTCTGGATCATTCTGGCTTTACGGTAGTTCTTGAAATGAGGTGGTCTGAGTCCGCCTAGTCTCACTGTGTTCGAGGCCCTCCTCTACAAGCCTTTCCTCTTTCCTGTGGTCTTGGCCAGGAAACAGAGGCTGGACAATGCTCGAAGGCTGTGATGTGGCCTTGCAGGGCCTTGAGATGTGAACCCTGTGAGCTCAACTCCCATCATACCCGCCTCCTAGGAATGCTGATGTGCTTCTAGTTCTCTGCTTTTGCCTGGTGACATCAGGCCTCCAGGCCTTCGCCTACACTGTCACTTCTGCTGGAAGGCCCTCCCTTGGTGCCCACTGCTGTCAAGAAAATGTGTGAGCACAGCTCCCTCCCCCCATCTGTCACCCCCACTCAGGCAGGGGTCAAGGCCATCTGAGCAGGTAGATGTAGAGCAGCTGCTTCAGGAGCCTGTGCTAGGGGACAAGCAACAGCCCGCACTGGGGACAGGCTGCCCCTGCCTCAGTCTCCGTGAGTACCACTCGGGTGCCCCATAATGTGGGAACCCCTGCCTGATGTGGCCTAGGGTTCATACACGGGTGCCCAAGGATCCTTGGACAGTGATGTGTCAGGGACATGTCAAGGCCAGAGCAACCAGACCATCTGCTCCGCAGGGAGGAAGGCTACTTGCAGGGGCACTGGGTGTTTCCCAGCCCTGGGAAGCAGAGCCCTGTCTGCCCTTGTGGTCAGGTCCCCCTGAGAAAGGGGTCAAGAGAGGACCAAGAACACCCTGGCTTTATTCCGGGGCAAAGGGGGGCCCTTCAAGCAAAGAGAACCGTCTGAACACAAGAGCCATTGAGGGGCAGAGGGAAGAGCAGGGGAAGCGCATGGAGGCAGGAAAGAGAGGTTCGAGCCCCTGCTCCCCTTCACTGTGTGAGTCACTTAACTTTCCTGGGCTTTGGGTAGCTCTTCTCTGGCAAGAAGACAGTGCCACCGCCCTTGAGGGGTACATGCTGCTGGAAGAAGTAAATGGAAGCTCCAGAGAGAGCCCTGGTGCGGCCAGCCCTCCTGCCCAGATCCAGGCTGCAGGCTCTGGGGCTCTACCCAGGGAGGAACGTCACATTCCTGGGAGTCCGAGTCAACGCAAAGGGCTCTCTAGGGAATGAGGAACCCGGAAAAGGAAAACCAGCTCTGGTTCTTGGCGAGCCTGCTCGCCTCCTGCAGCCCTCACAGCCTGGGCCCCCGAGCAGGGGCCTGACTCACAGCCCTGGCAGGAGAGGAGCAGGGAACTGCCCCCTCCTTGCCCCGTCAGTCCGCACCTCCTGGCTCTGTGGGCCCCTCTCCTTCCAGTACCGGCAGAGCTGAGGAGGGCAGTGGGGTCAGGCCGCTGCCAGGCCGAGCGCCTAGCCAGGGTGGGAGGAGAGGGTGAGCAGGGCAGGGCAGCCGCCAGAGCCTCAGGGAGGAGGCAGAGCATTCCTTCGAGTCCATTCAGCTGCTCAGCTATTTCCTGCCTGCTCCAGCACCACAGGCTCCCCCTGCTCCTACTTAGCCGTGTCCTGTTTACCGCCTGCCTCCTGCAGCCTGCAAGCTCCACCGCACCCCGAGAGCTCCCTGGATCGAGGACGGACACACGTACAGGCTGGCCTGGCCTGCTAAAGCTTGACAGGTAGAACAACGCTCTCTGGTAGGGGCCCCCAGGGTCTTGATCATCCTCAGGGGTAGGGAGCACTGACCAGTCCTTCCCCAGGGTTGGGACGTCGCCCTGGGAGGAGGAAGAGGACACTTCCCAGGCCTGGGCTGACTCACGGCACTGAGTGTGAGTCACCCCTCCATGAGAATCAGCCCGTGCCCTCTGGTGGCCTCTTCACTGCTGGAGGCCCCTGCCCCGTGCTTGTCTTCCGCAAAGCTTCCCTCCTGGCCGCCCCCACCCACACCAGCACAGCTGAGGCAGACACAAGGGCCCCCGTGTCACTTTTCACTTAAAGGCTCCTCTGTGACACCAACTTCCTATAGGAGAAATCTTTGGGGGGTTTCTAATTGCAGATTTGGGGGTGAAAGACTTGGTTTCAATCCCAGCACTGCCTCTTTCTACCTCTGCTACTTGGGTAAACTATGTAACCAATCTTGGCTTTTGGTTTTTTTCCCCCCGTGGAGTAATAATAATACCTATCTAGCACAGTTGTGACAGTGAAATCAAATAATGTATGTGAAAGTTGCTGTATAAAATAAGCCATCAACGCACGGTAATGAATGCTATTACTATATAGGGATAAAAGGAAAAAAGTTCCCTTACATATAACATTTTTTAATTTAAAAAATATATATATATTTTTAAGAGGCAGGGTTTCACTGTGTTGCCCAGGCTGGTCTAAGACTCCTGGGCTCAAGCAATCCTCCCACCTCAGCCTCCCAAGTAACTGGGACTACAGGCATGTGCCACCATGCCCGGCCACCCATTCTTAAAATAAAAGTAACAAATCCCTGTCCCTGTGAAACTGTGGACTGATGTGAAACAAAATAAAAGCAGGTAGAGGCCCGGCATCGTGACTCAAGCCTGTAATCCCAGCACTCTTGGACAATCGCTTGAGCCCAGGAGTTCAAGGCTGCAGTGAGCTATGGTCACACCACTGCACTCCAGCCTGGGTGACACAGTGAGACTCTGTCTCTAAAAAAGTAAATAAATAAATATAAGCAGGTAGAAGATTTTCTCTAATTTCCGTCTAATGTCCTCTGGCTGTAGAAATTGCCCCAGCCCCACTGGGGAGGTGGGGATGGAAGTGGGCAGTGAAGCGCAGGGTCAGTTTGGCGACCTGTGGCTCCATGTGAAGACCCAGGGAAGGCTGCAGATGTGCCCTGAGAACAATCCATCCCCTCAACTCACGGAAGCCCACTGGAGCCCACCGCGAAAACATAAGGCACCCTCATCCCAGCCGCCCCAGCCCCTGCTCTCTAACACAGGGTTTCTTAGCCGTGGCACTTAACACCTTTAACCAGATAATTTTTCGTTGTGGGGCTGTCCTTATGTTGTAGGATGATGAGCAGAATCCTCGACCTCTGTACTCTAGATGCCTGTAGTGCTCCTTCCCCCCGCCAGTGTGACAACCAAAAATGTCTCCAGATGTTGCCAAACGTCTACCCCCATCATTGGGAACCACTGCTGTGAGGTGGCCCGGAGTTCCCACCTCACCCGAGCCCTGGGCCTGGCTAGGGTGTCTCCCCCAACACTCGCTCGAGGAAGCAGAGCCAACCAGCCACTGCGTCTCAGGAGGGCAGCCCGGCCCAGCTGCTGGCAATTAGAATGGGTGGGCCAACTCCACAAGAAAGGCCAGTGCTGGGCCAGGGAACAGTCTGTAGAGGAGCCAGAGGGGCAGGAGTGAGGCTGGAACAAGGCGACAGGTGGTGGTCTGGGGGCCCTGACCTGGCACTTTCTGCTTGGGCAGCAGCCCACCCTGGGGAGGCCCCTGGGAGCTGAAAGGGAGCCCAGAGCCCCAGCAGCTCAGCTCTACCCGCCTCTAGCAACCCTGGAAAGTCCAGGCCCAGGGCAGACCACAGTGTTCAGGAGGCCCAGGCCGGGTCAGGGAGGTGACAGGGACCGAGTTCAGAGCCTCGCACCGGGATAGGGGCTGGGGCACAAAGCCTCCAGTGCAGTGGATTATATAAATGCTATAAATGCTCTTTCTCCAGCAACGGGATGGAAGAGAGGCCCAAGAGGAAGGTGTCAAAGGAGGAATTTGGAGCAAGTTTTGTCAGACGACCAGGAGTTCTCCAGACAGAGAAGCAGGAGGAGGAAGAGCGTTCCCGGGAAGGGGCGCACAGTCCGTGCAGGGGCAGGAGGTGCCCAAAGAACAGGCAAAGGCCCACAGGTCTGTGTGGCTGGTACAGGAACCTGGGGCAGCACGGTTCTGCCCTTGGGCGATGGGAGTGAGCGTGGGGCGGGTCTGACTCCCATGGGAAAGGCTGGCAGTGTGCAGATGAGTGGCCAGTTCACCAGTGCCCCATTCTCCTCTCCAGTGACACTCAGGTCACTCTGGCAAGGTCAGCGTGTGCTGGTGCGAGCGAGTGACCTATTGTTCCTAGAGAGACCTAAGTTCAGGCACCCCTTGGCCTTGGTCAGTTCCATGGGGAAAACACTGAGACACCCTGCCCTGCACAGTGACAGAAAGAGGTAGCAGTCACCTGGCCCGAGACCTGCAGTCAGGAGGCCTGCAATCAAGTGTTTGAAACAGGGTCTGAACGCCCTGGCTCTCCCCGAGTACAGAGCATCCCGCTGGGGGTTAACGTTCTCCTCCTCACAAAGCTCTGGCCCACTGGGGCCACACGTTTCCTCCAGGCCATTCTGGAAAGTCACCATAGCTGCAAGCCCAGCCCTCACTCACCCCAGGGCAGGGAGAAGATCAAATGGAGCCAGAGAACACAGGGCTCACCCTGGCTGGAGGAGACTCCGCCCCCGCCCTGCCCCTGTGGGTCCCTCCGGTCCCACCCAGTCCCAGGAAAGGGCTAGGACAGTTTCCATTTCCAACCTGTCTGGGCCTTTCCTTTCTTGCCCAGGTAGCTCTGCTGGGAAAACCTACAACAGCTGAGCGAGCTTTTCAGGATTGGCTTGATGCCAGGGCAAGGGATGGGTTGGCCACACGCAGTCATCTCACGTGCTGTCGAAGTACTTTTCTTTAGCGGATCTCAAAACCTTTTACCTACCAGAAATAAGGGTTGTCCCAGCTGTGTGGGAGGACCCAGAGAAGAAGGGTCACTCGCTAAGCTGGTAACAGCTTTGCTGGTAAAATGAATGCTTCAAAAGACTGGCTCTAAGGGAAGCAAAACAACAGAATCCAAGCTAAAATTACATCCCTAATAAATATTATTGGAAGTTAAAAGAGAAGTTCCCTTTGTATGGAAATCTATACAAATTGAATAAGCACAGAGTGGAAAATGTGTGTGTGCGTGTGTGCATGCGTGTGTGTGTGTGTGTGTGTGTGTGTGTTCAGGGAGGAGGTGGAAAAGTAGAAGATGTGGCCCTCACTCTCCCTTCTGCCTCCTGTGGCACAGACCCCTGAGGGTGCCCTAACGTGGAAATCTGCCCCTGAGACTCTGTCCCCATAGTTGCCTTCTCCTCCTCTACGCCCAGCAGGGCTCAGCGCTCCCACTTGAGAGGAGACGGCCAATGCCGGCTACCTATCCTCTTGCTGGGCACCTGGATATCCTCCCTGAAAGAAGAGCCGTTCCTTGGGAGTGTCCTTCTGGTCACCCTTCCTTTCCCACTGCCACAGACCCTTACTGACTCACGCTTAGCTCCCCCACTCGCCATTCCCACCAGTCTTATATGCCGCCACCAGATTAACCTTCCTAAAATCCTGCTAAGATTGGTCCCTACCCTTGTCCAAAGATAGTGCCCAGATTCCCTAGCAGGACATCCAGAACCCTCCCCAGTCTGATCTTCCACCTCTGGTCCCCCCACACCCCCTGCAACATGAAGTCTCCTCTAGACATTTCATTATCTGCTCACTGTTCCCACATATGCCTTGAACCTCCCTCCCTCTCCACCCTTCCAGATCCTTGCCACCCATCCTTAGGAACCAACTCTGCCACGAAACCTTCCCATAACAAGGCCCCTTACAGAGTCAGTTGCTCAGGACATCATGTTACCTCCTTGGGTTCAAATCTGGACGCTCCCTTCTCCAAAGGCCTCATTATCCATCTTCCTACCCTACCCTTGCGCACACACTGCCCCGGCTGTGCGCTCTCTGCCCCGTAGAATTGGGCTGCCAGATTTAGCAAATAAAACTTCCAGACTCCCAGTTAAATTTGAATTTCAAATCAACAACAATAACAAAAATTAGTATTAGTATATCCCATGTAATATTTGGAACACCCTTACGTTAAAAATGTGTCGTTTATCTGAAATTCGAATTTAACTGAGGATTCTATATTTCCTCTGGCAACCTCACAAAGAAAGCACAAGCTGATGTCTGATGCTTTCCATCTCCTTCAGGGGCTTCCTTGGGACCTGTGTTGTTGGTTCATTTTTTTTTTTTTGGATTCAGCAGAGAATCACCAGCTCCTGTTGGCCCTCAAACCCAGAGCCCACTTAAATGCGTTTGGTCCCGTCTAAACACCTGTAAGCAGCTCCGCGCAGACCATCTGTGAGAATATCTCCTTCTTCAGTACCTTATGTTCTCATTAAACATTTATTCCCAAGACTGCACAGTGGAAGACGGGTTTCAGGCAATAAAACGGAGCATTTCTTACTAACCAAGGAGACAGGAGCTCTGGAGCCAGGCTGCTTGGTTTCAAATCTCAGGTCAGCCACAGAGTGGCCGTGAGGCCTCAAGGAAGAGACTTAGCATCTCTAGGTCTCAATTTCCCCATCTACAAATCAGTGATAATAGTAGACCCTACCCGATAGGGTTGTTTCGAGAATTAAATGAGATAGTGCATGGAAATTGCTGAATACCCTGTCTCTGATAGGGAAAGCACTCAGTAAATGGTACCTGACGTTGTCAGTGATTGCCTAAGACTGTCAGTGGCTGCTGGCATCTGCACAATCTCCTTTCACTAGCTGCTCACCCAAATGGTGGTCACGTGTGAATTTGCATAAGCAACAGAATTATGGCAGAGTCACAGACAAGGAAGGGGGTTTCTCCATGGGAAACTCTCACCTCTAGGTGAGGTGGAGCATGATATACAGTGGCTTCCTCTAAGAGTGCAGTCTGTCCCCACTCCTCCAATCAAATTGCAAACCATTATCCTCCCTTTTCAAGCTCCTAAAAGAATGGGTCTCACATCTTTAAAAGACTGGTACAATACATGAGTGGATTAATAAAATGTGGTATATGTATATCATGGAGTACTACTTAACCATAAAAAAAAAATAGTGAACTGACACCTCTTGTACTATCCTGGATGGAGCTGGAGCCCATTCTTGTAAGCGAAGTATCACAAGAATGGAAAAACAAGCACCACATGTACTCACCATTAAATTGGTACTAGTTAATCAACACTTATGTGCACATATGGTAGTAACATTCATCAGGTGTTGGGCAGGTGGGAGGGGGGAAGAAGGGATGGGTAAATTCACACCTAATGGGCGCCAGTACACACCGTCTGAGGGATGGGCACGCTTGAAGCTGTGACTCGGGTGGGGCAAAGGCAATATATGTAACCAAAGTATTTGTACCCCCGTAATATTCTGAAATTAAAAAATAAATTAATTAATTTTTAAAAAAAGACTGGTAAGAATTGAGCTTCTTGATGAAATGGCTGTCAGGTTCTAGACCTGACTGGATGTGGACAGAGGAAGAGCTAGCCTTGGCCTTCTTACATGAGCCTCAGGGCCTAAGGGAGAGGAGATCCTGTGCCCAGATCCTTTTGCCTCCTGCCCACCCATCCTCAGCCCCCAGCCTCCCAACTGCTCCCGAACCTCAGCGTAGATGGGGTACCTTGGCCTTTTTGAGCAGACTCTAAGTCAATTCAATAAAAGCTCAATCACCAAAAGATCAACTTGCTAAATGACAATTCTTTGAATTCACTAAATTCACAAATTTCACAAGAACTTCTTGAATATTTTCAATGAATATGTTTTTCTTAACAGCAGTTTAAGGAATTTTTAATTTATCAGAAGCTCAAAGGCCTAGAATGATTTCGTCTTCTTATACATACGCTCTTTTATGAATGTATTCTTCCATTAAATGTTATTTGAATTAAAATATTTTATTTTTCCTATGAATGTATTTGTGAGAAATATATCCATGAAGAATATATTGAATCAAATAAGAATATATTCTTAATGTATAGTTACTAACATATTTAGGCAGAATGCAATCAGATGTTCATGGAAAATATATTTATTGAGTATATTTCAGAAGATTATTGTTTGAAATGAGTTTTTGATAAATGAACAAATTTGGTAAACTCAAAGAATTGGTAAATTGACTTTCAGAGGATTGGCCTGCTCAAGAGAGAAAAACAATTTCTCCCTCTTGTTATATGTTTAGGATTTGTTTCTGAGAATTTCTAGAACAGTGGTTCTCAAACATGAATGTGCATTAGAATCAGTGCAAAGCTGAACTGCTGATTCTCAGATTACAGCCCCAGGGGATTCTGGTTCTAGGTGGGGCAGGGCCCAGGAATCAGTGTGTTAAGTACAATTCCAAGGTCACTAATGTACCTGCAGATCCCACACCTCACTTTGAGAACCAGTTTTACTGTGTTGGAGGAAATAGTTAATCATGAAAAGTCACTGTGATATTCTAAGACAGGATTTGTTTTCCTTCTTTTAGCATGCTTTAAAATCACATTTAGTCTTAACACTAATTTTGTAAAATAATAAAATCACGTATATCCCACCGTTCTAACACAATTTTTTTTGCAAACAGCCTTCAATACGCGTGTATATTTTATTGATTGCCAAATATACATACTTATTTATATTCTACCTTTTCTGTTTTCCACCATATAAGAAACATTTTCCACTATTCAGCTTATACTGCACACGGATTTACTCTAATTTGTTCAACTAGTCCTCTAATATTTCATATGTCCTATGTGCTGTGTTGTTTCCAATTTTTAGGAGCATCTAACATCTTCAAACCTGAGGTTTTTTCTTCTGTTCGATTTCCTTAGAACTCATTTCCAGGACTGGTATCAGTGGCATGGCGGGAACCTATAATGGTTCCCTACAGAGAGAACACAGAATAAGGACCTAAGACCATACCTGGAATGATGGGAAACAGGGATACTGTAATCCTCATTAAGTCACTCTCTTGGAGCCCTAGAAAAGGGCCCTAGAAAAGGGTCCCAGTTGGTTTTATAGATCAATTTAAGGTCACGTCACTAAGGAAGTTAGACAAGTAGGGATTATGAGCTTCTTACAGAATCATGATTTTAATGCAGCGTGTATAGGAAGGCCTGAGACACTGTAGGTACTTAATGTGTTCCAGTATGTGATGCATAATAAAGATACAGAGCTTAGCTCATTAACAGCCTGGCATAATTGAATTGCATCATTAAGTCATTAACACTCCTTGCCACACCACCCAGCACGTCTGGGTACGATGAAGAGGCGTCCCATTGAGTCCCAAGGTCTTGGGAAGAGTAAAGCCATCTCCTCCACTTCCCATCCGGCCCTCTCTTCAGCTGCTCTGCCAGTAGAAGAGGGAAGTGAAGGTCTGTATGTAATGAAGACCATCAGCGAGTCTCACTTCCTACCTACAGCTGAGGTTGTGACAGTTTGCTCACAAACCAGGGAAAACCAGGAGGAAAAAGCTAGCTGCCCTTCAGATGTGTAATGTAAGGAAATTATTCTGCTTTCACTCCCATGAAGACAGGATCTTTGTCTCATTGATACCATAGTAGGTGCTCAACAAATAGTTGTTGACTGAGTAACAGATGGCCTTTGCTCATAAAGACTGCCCCTTGCCAGGCACAACGGCATGCACCTGTAGTCCCAGCTACTTGGGAGGCTGAGGCAGGAGGATTGTTTGAGCCCAGGGAGTTCGAGACCAGCAACACAGAGATGCCCCTCTCAAAAAAAAAAAACAGACTGTCCCCCAGGCTGCCTCTCCCTGCTGTGCTCTGTAGGGGGCGCCCTCACTACCGCCTTTGCTGCAGCCATCACCTGGGATGCAGGCACCTGTATCTCTGCCCTGGGCAGTGCTGACCTTGCCTTTATTTATCTTCTGGATCTGACCTCTTGGAAACTGTCAACAGTGCTCACTCTGGACAGGTTTTTTAACCTAACAAAAGGCAGGCATGTGGGTGCCATATGTTTATCAGCCGGCTGACCATCCCAGTAGCTACAGAGTCCCACTTCAGTGGGACATTATAGAAGCATCCTCTGTCTGGAAATCTGAGCCCTGATTCTTCTTCCTCAGCTGTCATCTCTGTCTCATGCCAACCCTCCTGAGTTTTCCTCCCTCATTGTGCAGGTGGTATCTCCCTTTAGGTCTTCACCTCCTCTCTGAGATCCAGCTACCCCAGCTAGGAAGTATGTTTGTAAACCCAGAACCAAGGATGTTTTTCCTTTCCCTGTTTTCTGTGTCCCCGAAAGCATAGGATCTTTTTGAGCCTCACGTGGGACTGCCCAGGACCCATCTCCTATAGCACCTCCAGCCCCACCTCTTATTTTACAACAATCAGAGATCAGTTGGACATACGTTAAGGGCAGAGCTTTGGTTCCACCAACTGTAGACCATACATTCAGGTGGGGATAGCAGTCGGGGAGCCACCTGCCTTCCCCCTCCCAGTTCCCCTGATTCTGAATCTCAGGCAAGAAGTGGAGAGGAGTGCTTCCTGCCCCAGCCCAGCTGTCATGTGATGAGCCAGAGAGGGCAGCCTCAATCCAGTTGGCCCAGGTTGAGGCCCAGACAATCAGACACCTCCTAGTTCCCACGCTCAGGCAGCAGGCCTGAAGCAGAACTGGTTTCATAATCTTACCTCTGCCCCGTGCTTTTTGCAAAATGATCTGCCATTTGGTTCCCACATCACAATCATAGTATTTATCTATGCAAAACAGCACCTCATTAAAAAAAAAAAAAAAAGAAACACATCACCATTGGCCCAACCCCTCATTAGAGTATAATGTGCAGGCCCTGGACACACCCAGGGTGGAACCAGCACCCAGACTGGTCAGAGTTTTAGGCCTATTTCACTAGCTCTGTCCCCACCCTCACCCCATTCCTCCTGAGCGAACCGTGCTGCTCCCCACATCTGTGTGATGGGAAACAACAGCGAAAGAAAGAGCCTTTTGGGACTGAGCGATGGGTTCATCGGGGGATTCCCTCCTCAAAGGGCCTTCTCCCCGAAACTGTTATCTCTATTTAAACCCATTCCTATTGCCTTCAGCCCAGCTTCTACAGTGATATTTGCTGACTACTGACCTATTTTTGAGAGCGTGTTTGAAGATTCTAGCAGGGGAGTGCAGCTACTCATACACCCTCAATAGAAGAACGACGCTGCTCTATCAGGGAAGGTCATCCTCTTCCACTGAGTGCGCGGCTGTGGAAGGGACGCACATGGAGCGGTGAGGGAGGAAGGGGACACCGCCTAGCCAGCCAGATCAGCCACAACAACCCTGGCGATCAATGGGAGGACAGATGTCACAGCTAGATCACCCTCACATCCTACTGACCTATTTTTACCTTTTTTTCTCACCAGAATGAAAGGGCCATGAGACCATGAACCCTATTACATTTTTCAGGGCTTAAACCAGTGCTTGGCACATAGTAGGCCTTCATTAAATATTTTTGGAATGCTCAGTTTAATTTTTGACCTCATAATAGGCAATTCCATGATTGTTTCTCTGCCAAATGGCTCCCCTCCTGTTCTCACTTGAAATACACCACCTTTCGGTTGTAAGCAATCCTTTCTATCCTTGGCACGCATGGTATTGGAAATAAAAGTTAAAGTGCTTTCATTTTGAACAGTAATCTTACGCTTTTTGCATTGTCTGAATGATCTTAATTCAGTGTGCAATATTTAAAATGTACAGAAAAGAAATAAAGGTATAACAGCCATGTACTCACCACTCAACTTGAAAAAACCTGAAGCTTTACCACTACCACTGACTCCCCCAGGCTACCCTGCCACCTATTCCCCTTCCCTCCCCTTCAGAGGAACCTATAGCCCAAATTTGGTGTCCATCCGAGTTTTTTAGTCAATACCTATGAGATTTCCATCTATATGTCCTGCAAGCGGGGGTCAGACCTGTGTTCTCAATCTCAGCTCCACCCTGCACCGCACCTGCGCTGTGCCCCAGTTTCTCTATCAGTAAAATGGTTATAATAATACCTGTCTCTTCCCCACTTCTGAGTCTGCAGATGAGCCAGATAAATGCAAAATGCTTGGAGCATCAGGGAAGAGAAGTGCTAGATAACCCCACAGGGGCAGCTAGTGCAAGAAGTGGCAGCAGGCACCCACCGCGGTTTCTCACGGCCCAGAAGGGCGTGCCAGCACGTTCCCCTTCCTGTGCCTAGGCCCCCAACACCAGCACGTTCTCAGCAGCCAGCCAGCTCAGCCTCATCTCCACCGGTGCTTGCAGGAGCCCATGGCTGAGTCAGGAGACAGCCAACATCCCCCCCTGACCACGGGGGACTCATTACATCCACAGAATGGGCAGCCTCTGGCTGTGCAGCATTGGGGGCCTTCCTGTCTTCCCTTCCTGCCTCTCTGTGAACCAGAGCTGTGCTGTCTACACAGCAGGCTCCTAAGCAACAGTGGTAATCGGGTCAGCTGTACTCCTGAAGAAATGGGGAAGAAAGGGCGGGGGTCCACTTCCTGAAGGTCTCATCAGTACCATCCCTGCGGCAGCAGTGTCTGAGGCAGGTGTGAATGCACCTCCCAAAAAGTCCAGAAAGATCAGCAAAGTTTAAGACTCCCTGCTCCCAGGACTCAAAGAGAGAAACAAGGTTGAGAACACAAACCCGACCTTAAAAAAAAAAACACATAGAAACTAGATAATTCCCACATACAGGCATCTGCCCACATTCACACCAGAGGGCTTCAAGAGAGGGAATTGCGGGGAACAGGCAAGATCTGTCTGGCTCGTCTGGGGGCTCCAGACAGGCAATGATGGAGACGGCACAGTCGGTGGACAGGGGCCCTGGTCTGAGGGTTCCCCAAGACACCGTCACTCGACTGAACCAGTAGAGGCCTCTGAAGCAGGGTGAGTGTGGTCAAAGAAAGTGGCAAGCGTGGTAGGTAAAAGAGTTTACTAACACAGATGTTATCTATGGCGGAGAAGTCACTGTCATCAGAAAATATTCCCCCATGTGCTAAGTGTTTTCAGCACTCAAGCCCGGGAGGCGATCTGGAATGCTGATGTTGCAGACAAGTGCAAGCACAGGGCAGCTCCTGGCTCCCGTCCTTGAATCTCAAGCCTTCACTGCCAATTCCAGGCACTCATCCTGGAGCTAGTATTCAAGACAGCCCTCGAGGTACACAGTGTTGCAAGAAAAATCCCCAGGAGGTGGTCCAGAAAGCTGGCCATCACCGAGAGGCACCAATGGGAGAACTGGAGGCTTGGATCCCTGACGGGGCCGTCAGGAGTTGCTGCAGATAAGAATGGAGAGGGTCAGGGTGGAAAGCAGGGCCCCTATCGGCAACCTTCCTGGTGAAAGAGAAAGAATCCCAGGCTGGCGGCCAAGAGAGCTGAATTCTAGCCCTAGCTCAGCCACTTATGCTATGTGATCTTGGGTGAGTCATTTCATCTCTCCGGGCCTCAGTTTCCTCATTTGTAACATGAGGGGTTCGGTTGGATTATGTCTAAGGTTCTATCACATTAACATCCTATGGACAGCATCAAAGGACAGGAAAGGGACCAACACTGGGATATCCCGAAATGTAATGCTCAGGACCACCCGAGCAGAATAGAGTGTAGAATTAGAGCTGGTATTTGGGAAGCCTCAGAACAAGCTGCAGGGCTTTCCTACCACCAAACCTGCTTCCCACGGTCACACACGGCAGCCTGACCTCCTTGCCCCCTGGTCAGAGTATGAGCCAATGGGCTCCACGTTGGGCAACCCAGTTGCAGGTCCAGCACTTATGCAGGCGGCGTGACTTCAGGCGAGGCAGTTATCTTTTTGCCATGCCTGTTTCCTCATCTCTAACAATCTTCGCCTCCTCCCTGCCCCATGAGGAGGCTGTGAGAATTCACTGAATAATGTCCACAAAGCACTTAGCTCGCAAGGGGAGAAGAGTCCCACATAAATAGAGGATGACGAGGATTGTTGTGACAGCTGCTTGGTTCCCTCAGCTATTCCCCAGCCCTCCATTTGCTGCTGATGGAAACTAACCTGTTGTGAGTCACTATTGTCTCATTCTCAGAGTTCAGTGAATCCCCCTAGAGCATCACGTCCATATCTAGCCTCATGGCCAAGTGAGGAGCCATCAGAGAACAAGGCTAAGAAAATATGATGCCACAACTTTTCTAACACCTGATTCCACTTTGCTTTTTACCTGCTAGACTGGATGTTTCATAAGGGCAAGGACATCTGGGCCACCACATTGCACAACTGCAGGGGGCATCATTTGCCAGCATTGAGTTGAATGAATGAATGGCACAAACTGCCTAGCTAATATTTGGGTAGAAGAAAGGAAACTAATATTTTTGAATGCCCACCATGTGCCAAGAGCATTCTATAGTCTTTATTTCATTTAGTCCTCTCAGTAGCCTTATGAAATCAAAATTATCCTCCCATTTTATGGTTGGGAAAACTGAGGCTCAAGTGTTAAGTAGTCACCAGGGTGTCACACCAGGTAAGAAGCAGACAAAGAATTTCAATCCACGCCTGTTTGACCGGGTTCCAGCCACAATGCCTCGAATGTGGGTATGGAATGGAGGAAAACTCCTTAAACCAAGAGATGCTGAGACACCATCCTCCATAGGGGTTTCTGCTAGACCAACAGGGTAGTAGCATGGGAAGGGTATTGCTTACGAGCGATAGGGAGGCCTCGTCAGACCAGGCTCTTAGGCAGCAAGTGCTGGTTGAGAAAAAGCCCAAGTTTCAGTAAGTTCTCAAACCCTTCAGGAGAGGCAGGGGAGGCTGGGCAGTCTCTTCTCCCTTCCTTTCTGCCTATTTCTATCTCCACTCCCCCCACCCCCATCACACACACATACACGCACACACGAAATCCCTGCTCCAAGGTCTCTCCACAAATACAAATATACGGACACACAATGTCTACACTCCTTTCCCAGAGAAACTCCTCAGTTGCAAGAAGACCGGTGAGAACTGGTAGGCGGGAGCGTGTGCAGTAAGACTCACATAAAGAATACGAGGCTTTCTCTGCCTCAACATGGCTCAAACTCAGGAGCATAGGAAGTAGCCTTTATTCTCCACCCCCTGCTGGGGCCTTTCCCCGGTGTGTATGGCATGGGCATGGCTCCCCCAGCACCGGGGATCGAGCCGGGCTCAACCCCTCCATTACCAAGCTTTGTTGACCTTCATTAGGCCTTTGATATAGGAATAATAATCTCTGCTCTGATAGCAGAAGGAACTGTGCTTTCCAACACCACAATGGGCCTTGTTTGAGGAGCGGTCCTTAGGAGAGCCCAGGGGAGAAGTACATATTTACTCAGGCCTGTGGAACTTGTAAAGGAATTATTGACAGTGGAGAGGCCCTTCCAATGGAATGTATATCGCAAGGCGTGGTGACTCCTCTCACCTGGGGCCCGATAACTGCCGGATGCCCCATCCCCTGGCTAACAGCTCGTGACTTCCCTAACAGCTGCCTGGAGTAGGGTGCTGGGATTGAGCGAGCTCAGAATTCCTCTTGTTCTTTCCAGAGATCCACTTTACTCAGCCCTTTCAACCCCCAAGAGATGAGAGTGTTTAATAGGAAAATTTGACTGGAGCTTCCCTCACTAAAAGATGGACAGGATAACTTCACTAAACAGGGCGCCCAGGACTGAAGACTTGTGCTTAGACTTGTGAGCCTAGGTCCCAGCTCTGCCAATACCTGCTATGTCAGTTTGCTAGGGCTGCCATCACAAAATCCCACAGCCCGGGCAGTTTAAACAACAGAAACTACTGTCTGACAGTTCTGGAGGCCGGAGGTCCAAGATCAAGGTGTCGGCAGGTCTGGTTTCTTCTGAGGCCTTTCTCCTGGGTTTGAAAATGGCTGCCTTCTCGCTGTGTCCTCGCATGGCCTTTCGTCTGTGTGCGCACCCCTGGTATACAATTTCCTCTTTGTGCACGGACACCAGTCAGATTGGACTAGAGCCCACCCTAACAGCCTCATTTTAACTTAATTACCCCTTTAAAGGCCCCATCTCCAAATACAGTCCCATTATGAGGGACTGTGGGTCAGGAGAGACACAATTCAGCCATGGCACCTGCCTCGGCCAAATCATCTTCCCATTCCATGCCTTTATCTTCCTCACTTGGAACCCGTTTCCAGGCTGGTGGGCTTCCCGAGGAAGACAGTATGTCATATGCCTTAAGCAAGCATTGTGTACGACAAATGTCAAGGACAGAATAGGAAGCAGGCAAGGGCCACCGTGAGCCAGCCTTGGAAAGCCAGCTGCATGAGCAGAGATCACGGGCAGCGCCCAGCTAGAGACCATCCTCTCTTTGCAACGCTCTCTCCTTACTTCCACAGGCATCGTGTACAGATTTTGATTTAGACACTTTCTGGTGACCTCAGGCCTCTGTTAGTTAAAGGAGACAGATTTCTGTCTCCATAAAATATCTGATGCTGATATTTTTTATTAATTTTTTTCTGGGCCTCAGGGGTAAAGAATTGAGTTAGTCATACTATTGGATTCATGGTCATTGCTGTACCCATGACATTCCCCTCACACCAATAATCACTATACTGTTATGCTTCTAGAGATTCTTCGATAGGTATATATCCTTATAAAATATATGGTATTATGTTGTGGGAGTTTGTATTTTCAATTTATAAATGGTATACTCTAAGCAGCATTTGGTTTTCTGCTTCTTTTTTTCCAGTTCTAAGGTATTGTCATATTATGGAATGTACATGGAATTATCTGCTTCTTAGAGCTATGAGATTCCATAGTATCTGCCCACCACAGTCAGCTTACCCATGCACTTGGCCATAGACAACTAATGCCACCAACAAGGCAGAAGCAAATGCCCTGATGGCCTGTACAATTGTTCTGAGGGAGAATCCTGGGCCCCAGATGGACACATCCTCACTGCACCGAACCCTTCCAGATTGCCTTCTGCCAATCAAATCTACTTAACAAACCACTTGGTACAGTGCTAAATTTATCAGCTATTAACAAAAGAATTCTATACCCCGGCATCAGGGTTTAACCTAGCTCTGCTATGGGCTGGCTGTGGGATCTCATGTAAGTCATATCACGTTGTCTGGGTCTCAGAGTGCTGGTCTACCAGATGCGTGTGCCAGGCAAGGTCAGCTCAAGGCCAACCCGAACGCCCCTGGGAGTGTCTCTGGGGTGGAGAGCAAGATCATGGAGAAGAAACAACTTGAACCTCAAGTCCTGGCTCTCAAAACCTGGTGAATTACTGCAGAAGACCATTTCCTCACCTTTACTTTCAGAATCTGTATGTGATAGGAGTCCTTTGGCAATGAAGTGAAATCGGAACATAAAGTGCTGTACATAAAGTACCTGGCACTTCGAGGAGATGTTCAAACAAATATCAGTTCTCTTTGTCTCTGCCTGACCTACATCCCTTTCGCTGTTTCATTTTGTTGTTTTCAGTTGAAGAATTCTGAAATTTGTTAGAATTCTAAATTCTGACAAAATGTACTGTTCATTCTCTCTCTCTCTCTCTCTTTAATGAGGTGTAAATACATATTGTAAGGTCCACTAATCTTTTTTTAATAACAACTTTATTGAGATAGTCTCATACCATAAAATTCACCCTTAAAATATACAATTCAGTGGATTTGGCTATATTCACAGAGTTGTGCAACCATCACCACTATTTAATTTAAGAACATTTTCATCATATCAAAAAGAAACCCTATACCCATTAACAGTCACTACCCATTTCATTCTCCACCAGCCCCTGGCAACCACTAATCTACTTTCTGTCTACTCTTCTGGACATCTCATATAAATGGAATCATACAATGTGTGGGCATTTATGACCAGCTTTTTCACTTAGCCTGTTTTCAAGGTTCATCCATGTTGTAGCATGGATTTTTTATTGTTAAATAATATTCCACTATATGACATACCACATTTGGTTTCCATTCATCAGTTGATAGACATTTGGGTTGTTACCATTTTTGGGCTATTATGAACAAAGCTTCTATGAACATTCATGTACAGATTTTTGTGTGGACATATGTTTTCAATTCTCTTGGGTATACACCTAGGAATGGAATTGCCAGCCCTATGGCAACTCTATGCTTAATTTTGTAAGGACCTGCCGAAGTGTTTTCTAAAAAACCACTTTATGATCCCACCAGCCATATATGAGGGCTCCAATTTCTCTTTATCCTCTCCAGCACTTGTCATTGTCTGTCTTTTTATTTTAGCCACCCTAGTGGGTGTTAATTGGTATCTTATTGTGGTTCTAAAGTGTACTAATCTTACATTAACAGCTTGATGGATCTTTAAAAATGTGTACACCTAAGAAGTCAATTGAGATATAGAACTTTCCTCTCATCCCACGCCCAATCACTATCCTCCTGCCCAAGGTAACCACTGTTGTGCGTCATTGTAGATTAGTTTTCCTGTTCTTGAACTTTATAGAAATGGAATCATAGTGTATAAACTCTTCTTTGTCTGGCTTCTTTCACTCAAAAAATGTTGTGGCATCAGTGGTGTCAGTTATTTTTTTATTCCCATGTCGTATCCATTGCATTTGTGTACTACAATCTATTTATTCATTCTCTTATTAGAGGACATTTGTGTTTGTTCCAATGGAGTAATTATGAATAAAATTGCAAAAAAAATTTTTGTACATTTCTTTTGGAAGACATATGAACTCATTTCTTTTAGGTGTATACCTACTAGTGGGATTTCTAGATTATCTGGTAGCTCTAGCTTTAGTAGATGTTGCTAAAGAGTTTTCCAAAGTCGTTGTACCAATTTATACCCCCACCCATAGCGTATGAGCATTTGAGTTGTTCTATGTTTTCCTCGGCACTTGAATAGTCAGTCTTTTTAAGTTTTAAGTTTTTAAAGTAGAAGTTTTAGTTTGGGTGTGTAATAGTATCTTATGGTGGTTTTCATTTGTGTTTCTCTGGAGACTAATCACGTTGAGCATCTTTGTTCACTGCTTTAGTCTGAAACTCAGCTAAAGGGATCTGACAGACAGTACTTACCTCTCGCTGGTGGTTACAGAAAGAGCTAAGGATTGGGGTACCCCAGGGAGCCCCATCAAGGGTGATGTCTTTATATCCCAGATCCTTGATCATACTCTACTAATTATGAAATCAGATGGTATGAGTTTACTTATTCATTTTTTAATTATCAATATTGTATTTCCAATGCCTAGAACTTTCCTTGTAATATGTCCTTCCCCCAAGAAAGAATATTATTAATGTAATTATAAAAAATTAACCAATTTCTAGGCAAAGACTTAACTATGTTTAAACAACAGAACTTTCCATTTAAAAGTTAAAATCAGATGAAGTTATAATCTAGTAGTTAATGAATGTTTAAGCTAGTGCTTCTTTTTGTTTTTTTAAATAGAAAGTTTTCATTCTTTATGATAGCTTAACAGAAGAAGCAGTTGAAAAGGGCAGTTATTCCTCAAATTAAGTTTACTCTGTCCTCAAGTTAGGGAGCAATGATGTGAGAGGTAAGAGTTTCAGAAGATTCTTAGGACAATCACATCATACAGGGCTCTGTGAGGGGGACAGGGAATGGGGGGTATGGGAGGATGCCAGGAGAACCACCGAGGCAATTGGAGATGTGCCGTTCCCAACCCCCCTACGCCAGGCCCCACGTAAACAGAACCTTCCCACCCAGCAACAAACTCCCATATCCTCTGCCCAGTAAATACTCCTAATGTGTTTATGCCTTGTTAAGCCCTTGGGGCAAAGGAGCAAGCCCCATGTTAAAGCAAACAGAGCAAAAATCATCCCACAACCTTTATCAAGTACTAAACCAATTTTCAATGTGGAAAATTTCTTCTTAATAGGGAAATGGAAAATTACGGATATAGTATCATATAATCTTAGAGCTGGAAGGAACCTTGGAGGTCATCAGTTGAACCTCGAGCCTACTTCTGGAATTCACATGACTACATCTCTGCTGTCCTCTACTTGAATGGTCCTATGACTTTCTCAGCACCTCCAAGGAAGTTTTCCACTCATTGCTGGATAATTGTTAGACAGTGGGTCTTATGTTGAACCAAAATACTCCCTCCAGAAAATTCACCTTCCTTCATAGTTTGAATGAGTCTATTTTCCTCTCCTTTGTGAGAGCCCTTGGAGTATTTCAAGGCTGCAGGCCTGACTCTCCTCTCATCTTTCCTCCCCAGGCTAACCAATCCCAATTCCTCCAAATACGCAATAATCCAGTATAAAACTTGGCCACAGACAGGCAACTAGTGTGCAGTCTTCCTTACACTTCTTTCCCTCATCATGAAAACGAGATCCCTGTCAGGTACTGGGGCGGCACACTTACTCTGGGAAGTTGCCCAAAATTACAGACCATGCTTCTGTGACACCTTTGCAAGTTCTCTCAGTGAAGAGGGATGTGGGGCATACCCTATCAGATAGGATGATTTAATTTTTTTACAAAAGTTTTTAACAAGCTAGAGTATTTTTAGGACATAAAAGTAACACTGTTGACCCCAGTCTAGAATGAGCCCAAGCAGTTTTCCCAGGAAAGGAGTGGGTTCTTGCTAATCCTGTCGCATACTCTAACTTACTTTAAGTATTTTCCAAGCACTCATGAGTATAGAACAGTAGTACCTTCAACTACTGGAGCTTCCTTAGTCCTGGTTTTATCTACCTGGGCAAAGTGGCCCACACCAGCGCAGGTGAGGAAGAGGGCATGGAACTTCAGGGTAAGAGTTGGCACAAACAGCTCATGTTCACGCCTTACCTGGTGTGTTGGTAAACTGGCTGCTTCACCATCCCATGTCCCTAGAGCCTAGACTCCAGTGGGAAGTATTAACAGAACACTTGTGAGCATGTGCACAAGTATGTATAGAGACACATACACACTCACAAACACACACACATCCTCAAGGCCTTTCTTATCGGCACCCCCACTTGTGTTGAGCTATCCATGGGAGGGGGAGAAAATAAAAACCAGCTATTTACCAGAAGATTCCTGGCCTTTCTTTGAAGGCTGAATGATTTTATGGTAGAGGCAATTTTGAGCGGCCAGCAAAACAAGACAAAGGTCTTATTTGGTTTATCAAGCCCAGGTTACGCCCATTGTTCAGTGGGCCAAGCAGCGTTAATCAGTACCCGGAACTTTGAATAGAATCTTTACTAAATAAATCTGTGTAGGTATTCTTGCTCCATAATGATAAAGTACTACTTCTGGTGGGAAGGCAAAATCACTAAGATTTTAAGCAACAATCTTTCCTTACCTATAAAACAAGGAGTAATGCCTACCCCAGAGATATAAGCAGTTTTTAATTCTTTGGAGGGAAATCTATAACTCATGCCAAAAATGATTGCCAAAATAATGTTAAATGGAGCTTTCTGGAAAAAAGGCATTGTGAGTAAAAGTCCTATGAGAAACACCTCTTCCCAATTCCATCTTATATTCTCATGCAAACACACAAAGGGGAAAATTGCATGATTTTAAAACCAAAGTATCCTATTTTTTTAAAATCACATATCAAAATTTGACAATGCAAAAGCGATCTAATTACAACACCAAGGGGGATGGTTATGAAATACCAATAACGGTTGATAAATGCTCGCCGTATTCAGCGAAACACATACACAAAACTTTGACCAGAAGCACGGACGTTAGAAGGTCACCATCAGTGTGATGAAAGCCTTGGAACACACCTCTGACAAGGAGGAAGGTAATTAGAGATCAGGTGTCTTCCTTTTGATGAATACAATCTCTGAGAAGCCCAGCTTGAGAGGGAACTAGAAACGACCAACTATTGTTTTTAAAAGGGTTTTCCTTGGGCTTCTTGGGTTATTGTGCAGCCCATTCTACAAGCCTCTCATCCTCCCTCCTGGTTGTCAAAACAAGTCTGTGGGAGAGGCCTTCTCAGGAATGTATGATGCTCTGTTTAATATGGAAAATGACCCTCCCAAGGCCTGGGAAGAAATGAAGAAGCAGATTTCCTACGCAGCCTTCACGCTACAAACTCCAATCCAAAGCCTCATGAGGATGCCAAGAGAAGGAACAGTTTAGTAGGGTGCATAAGAAAGATCTGGAAGTTGTAGCTTCATCAGAAAGTTGCCTCCCAGTCTAATTGCAGGCATCTAGAGGATTAAGTCAACTCTAAGGATGATTCAATTCAAGTATTTTCTCATTTTCTTCATTTTAGATTCTTATAAAGAAAAGTGGGAACTGTTTCCCCCCTGCTTAGAGAAGGAAGGTGGGAGAAAAGCACTCTGATGCTTGCAGTTACAACTCTCAAGAGGGACGACTGAATTTTTAAAAGATTAGCAAATAATAAAACATGTTGCTTTTTGATCAGGCTTTTGTGAATCTCAGCCTGTGGACTTACTAGTTGTAACATCTCTGAATCTCCATTTCCTCATTGATCAAATGGGGCTAAGACCTACCTCAAAATTATTACAAGGATTAAATTAGTTAAATAAAGTTCAAATTTAATCCCAGTACCTGGCCCATGGCATCCAGAAAAGAGTAGCTATTATATTATTACATAATTGACTTTTCATTGTTGATTCATTCATTGACTGGGGATTTGATGCAGAAGAATCAATATTATGAAAAATCAGTTATTGTGTTGGTAGGCAATGCTAGATTTTAGAGTATAGAGAAACAATTTAGTACTGAAATCCACGTGCTCCTGCAATACTGAACAGATAACATTCCCACAAGATCCAACTGGTACGCGTCTGCTGTGATATAACGGGAAGGGCCTGGGTTTTAAGTCGAGCATACCCGAGTTCCAGTTCCAACAGGGCTACCCACTAGCCCCATAACCACGTAGAGGTTACTCAGAAAATAGCATATAAAATTTATAAAGCATTTACATTCTTTTATTTTACAGTACCATGTTTTCTTCTTATAATCAGTTTTATTAAAAAGACCTTGCTTTTTTAAAAAAATGAAAATTTAAGCACTCTTTCAAATTTTTTGTTTTATCTTTAAATTAGAGGAATACATTATGTAAAGTTTGGAAAGCAGGAGAGAATAAAAGTCATAAATCCTACCCTCCTAACACAACCCCCATCTCCACTGCGTATTCTGTTGCAGTGAACACATCCTCAAGGCCACCTTACGATCTTGCTCACCTGCCTTCCTCCTCCATTCTCTCAATTGTTTTACTGGCTTGTTATCAGGCTCACAAAAACAAATAGCGCACACACACACACACACACACACACACACACACACACTCCCCTAAACAGAAAGAGGCAAAATATGTAGACTTCAAGAATTCTATCAGATCGACCTGTGAGGAAGGGAACTAGAAGAACCTCCGAGAGTTTTACCCTATTGACACTTAATTCCCTTGAGTCTTCACATCTGGATGAGTGATCTGTTGGATATTATCCACCCAGAAATCTCTAACAGGAGACCCAAGGAAAGGCGACACAAAAGATGGAAGGGATATCTAAGTCAGCTGTGGAAAAACCCTCTGATGTTCCCAGCGTGTTTCGTTTGGGAAGGCAAGTGCCAACCATGGACCTCCACTGGATTAAAGAGAAAATAAACCCAGCAGAAATGGACTACTTTCTGAAATATATGGGCAGGGAACACTTAGTGAGGAGACACGAAAACAAATCATCTATTCTTTGGGACATGCTTATACTAAAAAAATTTTGTCATTTATCTGAAATTACAATTTAAGTGGATGTCCTGTATTTTTTTTAATATGTTAGGTTTGAGGTTTCTACTTTTTAACATATTTTTGTTGAGATATAATTCACAAACAAAAAATTCACTCATTTAAAGTGTACATCTTGATTATTTTAGCACATCTCAGAGTTATGCAATCACCATAGGGTATCTGGCATGTGGATTGGTTTTAGAGCCAAGAGGCTTGCTGGAGAGTCAGTCTGGGAAGACAGAGCAGTAAGGATAGATAGAGAAGAGGTTCAGAGAGAGGGCTGTGATATCGTGCAATATATATTTAGTCTTTTTCATGGCCTGTTTTTATTTGCTAAATCCAGCAATTCTACCTGGGATCTGGGGCAGGGATTGGGGAAGACAGGCAGAAGAAAAAACAGAGACTCTGAGCAATGAAATGGAATAAACCGACAGCAAAATATGAAACATAAAAAAGGTTTGAATCTAATTCATAAATATCAACGTATACCATAGAGAATGTAAAAGCTTTCATAATTGAGCCTTTCTAAAATGTAAGAAGCCTTTCTAAAACATAGCTTCCCTCCCCCTGCACGATGACCTGTGTGGAGGGGGATGGAAATTTTGTTCATCAGCCTTCCTGACACCGCCACCCTTGCAGGGCAAACAGCCCTGCCCCATGTCTATCAGTGCTTTTTCCTCCCCGAACATTCTGGTGACTTGTGTGGCTCTGGGATTGAGGCTTTCCCCATGGTAGTTCTGTGTGAGAAACCGTCTTTCATGTGTGATCCTGTACCGAAGAGCGAGCAGGGAATATGACCAGCATCCACACTGACTTTGACGCATATAAGTTTAGGCATCTAATAAGTGTTTTGTCCCGTCCAGGAAGTAGCCGGCCATGAAATCAGATATGGGGAGGAAGTTTGTCCATGGGAGGGGCTCCCTTACAATAGAGTCTGCAGGGACTGGGGGAGACAGGAATGCTATTATAGCTGGGCCGAGAGGCTGTGCAAATGTGGACAGCCAAAGGGAGCCTCGGCCAAAACATTTTCCTCTGCCTCCAGGTACTGCAAGCGTCCCACCCAGGTGTTACCGTGAGTCCAGCCAAAGCTTACTGAACTACTCCATCCATTCTAAGGAGTAAGGTGTCCAGGGAATATTTGTGAGTCAGTAATTCTTAATGTTTTAGTTCCCTGGTTATAAATGTATCAGCTTATGGAAGAAAACACACCAGTTAGCACAGTGACTTCTGAAAAGTTCCACTGACAGCTGTGACAGCAGACCAGACGGCGAGATTACGAAACTTTTTTTACTCACAGGGACTTCTTAAGAATCTAATTTGTTTTCCATTCCCTCAATGCTTTGTTCGTGGTAGGTACTTAGTAAATACTAGTTGAATGTCTGAATGAATAAATGAATGAGTGGATGGCGGACGGTAGATGAGAATGGAACCTGAGACCAGGCAACGCGCCATTGTGGGAAAAGCCCTCGAACAGTCATAGCTTTACCACATATAGTCCTGCGATTGGGTCAAGTCACTTGAACTCCATGACCTTCAGCTTCTGTGGCTGTAAATGGGAATCACCTCCTGCCTTAATGAGCGGTTTTGAGAATCAAACAAGATTTCATATGCGACAGTGCTTTTGTGACCACAGGCTATTGTACAGACCCAGGATAATCAGATAGCACTCAAAACCCAGTTCTCCCCACTTCAGCTAAGTGACCTTGCTCAAGCTAGTTAACCTAACCAGGCCTCAGCTTTTCTTTTTTAACCTACAAAGTGGGAAGAATAATCACACCAACTTCGTGAATTGCCGTAGAATTTAAATGAGATTATACGCACGCAAGAGAGCAAAGGTGAGCTCCTGTTAGCGTCTCTGCTCTGGGTCGCCGCTGTCCATATTTTCTAAATGGCTTGTTATCCTGCATTGCCCAGACTTGTTTCTCTGCCAATCCCCCAGTCAGCAAGTACATTAATTAGGTGATAAGTGATTCCTTGATCTTTTTATTATTATTATTCGATTGTGAGTATTAAAGCAGGTGGCCATCTGACTGGCCATAGGTCACGGATGCAAAGCAGCTGCAGGGGTATCTCGGGATTGTCCCCTTATCACAGTCCTGCACCCAGGTGTTTCCTCATCTCAGGAGCCGCCCTCTAGGTTTCCTCAAATTGTGTCTTTCAGATGAGACCCACCCACTGGAGCCAGGCTTTGAAGGAACTGACCTCCTGTGTGTGAGGAAGTACTTCACGGTGATGGCCATGGCCACCCTCTCAGGAAACACACTGAGCTCTCCTCCCACGCCCCCTGCCCACTCCCAGATCCTCGGGCAAAAGCGGAAGAACCCAGCAAGCCCTTCCACCAAAAGCAGCCCTGAACCCGATTCTCCACCTCACTGAGAACTGCCTGGCTATACCAGACAGGGGGTTTTCGTTTTTCCTTTCTAAAGACTCATTTTAAGACTCAGGAACAGTGCGTCGGTTTATACTATTCATCTCTCTTCTTAAGCCACCACATCAACTTATCGACTCTGCTTCCTCTGTGTCATCTGGTGGATGCCACACTTTTAAGGGCACTGTAAAAGGCACTTCCGTCGATGCCAGACCGGGCGCCCTCACGGTCTGAAACCTCAGAGGGTTACACCGAGAGTCCCGTACGCCTCTGTGCCAGGGCAACGTGCTGAGACCTCTCACCCCAAAGTACCGGGACAAAGTCTCCTGTCCCTTGTCACTAGTTTTCGCTGAGCCCAAATGCATCTGTTTGGTATATGGATAGATTTTTTAATTCCTCTCACAAAGTCTAGTGCTTCAGACAAAGTCAGCCCAGGTTCTGCGCTTTGTCTGTATTTCAGCAACTCTCCTGCTTGATATTAAAAATAGCTTTGTCTAGTCCATCGCGATCAGACCCAGGAGACAGGCGCCTGCTATTCTAATCTCTGCTTCACAAATAGCTCTCCATGGGCTGGAGCATCTTTCAACACTTCCAGGGGTCTCCAGTTATAAAACAGGGCCAGGCCTAGTTACCTAGAAAGGTGGGCTCTGTGAACTCTCCCGGGCTGTCTGTGAGGTTAACACGAGGCCTACACAGTCACACTCCCACCAGGAGCCGTGGACCTCCAATCGGGACTCCATGCTGAGGAGCAGTGAAGAGCATCCCCCACACTTAGGGGAGCCTGCATTTCCCAGGCCAGAACCTACAAAAGCTTCCCTTGAGACTCAAACTCAAAACAGCGCTGGCAAACAGGCTGCCCCTCCCCTCCCGCTCCCCTCCACCCCCTACTTCCACCTCCCTTCCTCCCCCAAGCCCATCTTGGACTCTGTGAAAAACCATAGACCCCTCGGTTGCCAAGGGAACCAAGCCTTTTATTCCATCCCAGTGCCTGACTGGTTGGGGCTGAGGAGTGGGGCAACAACTGGTGCCCAGGCCTTTGGAAGCCCCCACCAGACCCCCCTTTTTCCCCAAAGCGGGAGGGGTTGTGCAGCCCCGTTGCCTTTTCACCCAAGCCCAGCTGGGTGGGACGGAGCCCTTGGGCTTTCGGCTCGGGAGATCAGGGCTCCCCAGGCCCTCCTTGGCCCTGGCCCTTTCCAGAGGACAATGGCCTCCATGCAAGGGAAAATTCCATCGCCCAGAGTTCAAGTCTCCAAGGAGTTGCTGGGGCCTCTGTTTAGCCTGGAGTGGGCTCTGAGGAGCCCCTGCAGCTGCCTGTCTTGTTTTCCCCCTCGCTGTGTTTTATTTTTAACCCCTGAGCCGCCAAGGATTGTTTTTCCCCAGCCAGTGCCTGGGAACGAAGGGAGGAAAGAAATAAGGCTTTGTTCCCGCTGGGAGCTAATTGGGAAGGACAGGCGGTATGGCCAGCCCAGCTCCATTGGGGTGCGAGGCTCCCACCCTGCCGCTGCACACACCTCTCCGCCACAGCGGCGGGCCAAGAGGCTGGGCGTGCAGGGGGTGCTCCGCGGGGCTAGCAGGAATGCAAGCGCGGCCTCCCTGCTGCAAGGGCAGCTGAGCGCCATTTTCTTGGGCTCAGGAGATATGAGGGAAATAAGATGTTGAGACCTGGAAATGTCTACTTTTTCCCATTTCGATCCCCCCAAACTAAGCCCTGCTTTTCTCCTCCTGCTGTTTCTTCTCAGATCTGCATAAGGAATTCTGGAGGGAAAGTGAGGGAACTTGAAAAAAGTAAGAAACCAGAAAAATCAAGACATTATGCTTTTAAATGCTAGATTAGTAAATGGGAAGCACCTAACGGTCCCACTTACAAGTTTACCTTCCTCCCAGGTTATTTTTACTCAGGATTTAATTTCATTGCAGATCAGCTAGAAATCAACGGCAAGTTTATTCCACTGCAGTTTTGTTTGAAGATTGAACAGATTCCAGGGAAAGAGGACCATAGAACCTGAGGATTATTTTGTCCCATTTAGGAACTGAGCACATTTCTAAGGAACTACGAGCCCCGCCCAACTCGCAGCAAGCCAACCCCCCATGGGGAACGCCCAGCCAGTGCATCCAGGTAAAGACTGCTCATCTGTGCATCAAGAATATTTGAGAAAAACAAAGAGCTCTCGAGCAGTGGACAATAGCGCAAAGGGTGCCTGTACCTGGGCACACCTGCTTCTCTCCCTGAAAGACAGTCCCCGACCCAGGCGTGCAGGCAGCTGGTGAAGAGGACAGCTGTGGACTGACACAGGGCCAAAGGGTCAGTGCTGGCACTGGAGGAATGCAGATTGCTATGTGATGCGCAGACGTACAACAGAAATAAGCTTTATTAAAACTGCAGCTAGATCTCTGGCACAGCCCCTAGTAAATCCTGCTGACACAGGTCCCACACGGCTGTGGTGTGTCCTTCCTCTGGTGTGGCAAGACTACATTTTCAGGAAGCTCTTGGGCAGAATGAAGCAACTCAAAGCTCAGGAGAAATGTCTATGTGCCTTTTGGGGCTGGGGCTTAACCTCCCCCCAGGAATTTCCCATCACATGGACAAAGGCATGGAGAGTTAGAGCAGTAGAGGGAGGGCTGGGTCAAGCTGGGACCCAGCACCCCTGAACCCAGCCAGGGCTCCCACTCACATCGCCCCACACACCCTCCCTTGCTTTTGGTCCAAGCGTTTGGAGCCCCAGACGCCTGCACCTCAAGGAGCATGTCAGTTGTCCTGCCGGGACCCACCCTGGGCCCACCGCCCCCCTCCCTCAGAGTCTCTGAGGAGCAGGCGCTCATGCAGCCCAGGAACAGGCCATCTCAGGGTGGGCGCCCTGCTGCACGTCCTGTCCGAAAAGACACCCCTCCCCCTAACCCCACCAACGTTGACTTTGCACTGGACCAGCTAGATTATTTCTTTCGGCTCTTCTAAGACAAACTGCTGGCTGTTGGGAGACTGGCCAGGGTTAAGATGCAGCCTTGATGTGGCCATTTTCACAGCCCCAGCGAAGCCCTCGGTCGCTGCCAAATTCTCACTGAGTTGAATAGAGTGGAGGGAAGCTAACCAACTCACCAGAATAATAATAGCTAACACTCAGAGGGTGACCACACGCCAAGACTGTTCTCAGCGTTTTATGTGTATTCGTTTATTTTCACCTCATGGTAACCCCGTAAGGTAAGTACTGTTATTTTTCTGTTTTATGGATGAGGAAACTGAAGCAAGGTTGCAAACCAGATGATCCAAAGGGCAGCAATACTGCCTCCCGAAGGAACCCCAGTCAGGAATCCCAGATGAATTTTCCCAGGATCCCGTCCTGGGAATCACATGTCCACACTGCAACATCGCCTGGGTTATGAACTGCAAGAAGAAAGATGTAGGGCCCCTCTGGAAGAGAAGGAGGTAGGCCTGTGGTCTACCTGGGCTCACGTGGCTTCTAATAGAGTCAGGAAACTTCTATTCCCATCCCGGCTCCGCCTTGCCCATGTGAGCGTCGCCCACTGTTCCAGCCGGGGCTCCACTCTCCTTGTTGCTCAGCCACGAGGTTTCCAGAGCGCTCAGGTCCTCTGAAGAACAGTGACAGGCAGCACATGTCGGCGTGACGACAGGCCCCCAGACAGAGCAAATCTGACAAATAGCTACTCACGCCACACATGAGCCTTAGTGTGCACGTTTCAGTGTTTTGGGAAATATGTGCTGTTTTGAAATGTGTGTCTGTTTGGGCCGTGAGTAAGTTTGGGGGGAAAGGGGGCAGCCGCCTTTTTTTTCCAGTTAATGAAGTGAGGCTTCGTGGAGGAATAAGATTTTCTTAGTCACACTTCCTGTTTCACACTGACCTTTTAAAAGGAAACCCACAAGTAAACCTGTGCTAAGACCTGCTTACAAAATCTACCCATAGGTATAATAAAGATGATCTAAATTAAGACCACTGTGGGCCAAGCTTTACCTGAATCAGTGGAAATAATAAGATCACGGAGAGGAGCTGATGGCCTGAGATAAGGGGTGTGGTGGTGCTCCTTGCACTGCCAATCCACTGCATGGGAGAGCTGCACGATCGCGGGACAGGAATCCAAGCGGCGAGGCAGAGAGAAACCGTGCAGCGATCTTTTCATCGGTCTCTATGTACTCAGGGCTTAGCCTCTCATTATAAAACGGAGGCTCTAAAAATTAAGAGGATGCTTGCACTGATTTCAAAAGAAGTCATGATGATTGGGTCATAAAATTAATTAAGGGAACTAGGATTATTTAGCCTGCAGAGGAAAAGACCAAAAGGTAACCGTCGAACTTTACAGTTGGTAAGGGATTGCTTATTTGAAGCTGCATTTCTGTGCCTTCTGACCACAGAATGGCCGGCCCACATTGCAGCAGAGAGACGTGGGGCGCACAGGATGTCCTGGAGACAAGTGGGGAACAGGGCAGCCGCCCGCAGAGCCGAACCGTCAGCTGGTGGGCCTGGGGACCCACTGCCCGCGTGGATCAATCGCCATCGCTGTCTGTGTCGACTCAGGGAGAACTCCACAGAGGAGATATTAAGTTTTGAAAGCTTGGTTTGTTTTATTTTGTTTTGTTTTGTTTTGTTTTGTTTTAAGCAAGGAGGCCTGGAATTTGGCTAAAGTAAAAAATCAGGCAAAGGAAACAGCAATAATATTAGCAACATGGAGTGAGGAATAGGGGCAGGCGATGACAGGAAATGGCCCCGAGAGTGAGGGAGACCTCCCCACCCCAGCAGAGAGAGAGGCAGAGATGACAGAGACAGAGACACAGAGAGAAACAGAGAGACAGGCAGAGACAGACAGAACCAACCCTGAGGTATCCCCACTGAAACACCTCGAAGTCTCTTCCCAGCCAGCTTCCGCATTTCTCTCCCATCCAAATCCACACCGAATCCTTTCACCCAGACCAAGACTGACTTTCAGACCCCTCTGTGCACCCCAGGAGATTTTGTACTCAAGCACCAAATCCAACAAGGTCCCTGAGGAACTTGTAACAGCCTGTTTTACAGAGAGGAGAGTAACGTTGCCGAGAGAGAATGGCCCGGCCTCAGTGTTCCGGAGAGAGAGACACCCTTCATTCCCGGGGAGAACCCGAGCGTCAGGCCACCCCTCCCTCGTGCCAGGCAGATCCACCCCACGGGGTCCCCTCAGCCACTGGAGCCCACAGTCCTCTGTCAGAACCAGGCTCTGTGCCCCCCCAAACCCCCACCCCACCCCCACCCCATCCCCACCCCAGGACTGAGTGTTTCAGGGTTCCTGCCCCCTCCAGCCAGGGAGGCAAGTGGGGAGGATGTGGTTGGGGGCATTGGAGACACTGCTCCACCACGTCACAGTCAGGCGAGCCCTGAGGCCTGGCGAACAGTTTCCCCCTCAGCAGCAGCGCACGGGTGGGAGTGGGCAAGGCGGTGGCGGGGTGGGGGTGTCTGCTAGGCCACCACTTTGCAGCTCATGTCTCCTCTGAAGCTATTCCCACAGCCACGCCCCTCAGAACCCACCCCGGCTGCTTTGTGTTCCCAGAGCCCTCCACCTGCTGTTCTGTGACTCCCCTTAAAATAAAATTTTGAAAGGCAGCCTGTGTGGTGGTTACGAGCATGGGTTCAGGGTCACGCAGACGTGGGCTGTGTCCTGGCTCCGTCCCTAACAAGTTGTATGGTTCATGTAAGCCCCTTGACCTCTTCGAGCCTCAGTTTCCTTGTGTACAAAATGGGAATAACAGCTATTCCAGGGGATGACTGCGAGGATTGAGTTAAGGTGATCCTAATAAAAGGCATTAGAAGTTGCTCAGAGCGGCCACAGCCATCTCTCCCAACCGTCCTGTGCATGAGCATCTGTGCACAAGCAACAGGCGGTGTCAGCCCCAGGCAAGGGAGAGCCTCAGGCAGCCGGTGGAGCTGGAAGCCAGCCTCGCTGTGGTCCTCTCCCTCCTAAATTTCAGGGGACAGAAAAGGCCCACCTGCTCCTTGCTTGGTGTCTCCCAAAGCACCTTCACCTCCCTGGATAAACAAATCCACAAAGCACAAGTGGCAGCTGCAGAGAAGCCTCTGTTTCCATAAAAGCCACCACCTGCTTAGCCAGCTCACTGCTAGCTTTTCCTGCAGCCCTGGCTTGGAGGCCTGGAGAAGGTTCGAGTCTGGCGATAGCATCACCTCGTGCCAAACTCTGAGAGGGGGAGAAAAGGCCAGCAGGGGCCTGCACTGGGCACCACTGGAACCCAGCATGCCCTCGTCCCACTGAGCCACCCAAAGGCCAGGTGCTGGCAGGGTCCCCTCCCTTCACAGACCCTGCATGCCAGGCCAGACCGTGCCCAAAGAGGGTGTCCACAGTGTGCGTATACCACTGAGTTTGGACACGGTAGCCCTAGAAAGTCATGTCTATATGAGATCCTCCCTACCCCAGCCTTTTCACGAAGTTGTTGTTATAGGGACGCACCACAGTGTAATCCACGAGTGTCGCCTGGGCAACTGCTCACAAAGGGAAGCAGGCAGGAGGACCCCAGCCCAGCTCCTTCCCATGGGGTCACCCGGCGTGCTGCATGTCCAGTGCTACCAATGCGCTGGGTCATGGGGAGGCCCCAGTGGAACCTGAACAGACTGAATTCCTGGGAAACCCAGCCATTCTGGTCCTGTGTCCCTGGGTTGTATGTTTTGAAGCTGTCTTGACTTAATTAGTTCTGTCCCATTTTAGGATCTTCAAGGAGAATTCCTGAGCCATCTAGATCTCTCCTGAGCTTTCGAGGGCAAAGATGCAGGGTGAACTGACCCCAGGGTCCCAGCACATTTTACCAGCCTTCCTGGCCTGGCCCTTAAAACCCCGTTTGACAGGACCCTGCCCACTCACCAGCCTGTCGCAAGGCACCCCCTTCTCCTCCCATGCCCCGCCTATGTCAGCCCTCCCTCCGCCTGCCTGGAAGAGTCAACCTCTTCCTTCCCCCTAACCTCTACTTCACCCTATACTTTTACATTTGAATTTCAAAAGCTACGTGCTTAAGATTTACATTCCTCTTAGCTGGTTGAGATCTTTCAGGACGCTGACCCCATCTCCCAGTGTCCTCCTATCTTTCTCAATTTGCGACGCCCACGCTGTCCCAATAATCCTTCGCGTTGCTGTTTTTGCTCCCTATAAATTGTCATTAAAGAGGTTGGATAGGGATGAGCCCTGCAGCCCACTCCTAGAGACTTCTCTCCTAGAAGTTGACATCGATGCATCCATCTCTATGCTAATGGCAGAAGGACAGGGTGGTTTTCCGGTTATCCAATGGCTATGGAGCAAACTACTTCGAACACGGTGATGTAAAATGCCAGCCATTTTCTTCTGCTCACAGATGCCTGAGAGTCAGGAATTGGGGCAGAGCACAGCCAGGAGGGCTCTTCTCTGCTCCACCCTTTCTAGAGCCTCAACTGGGAAAAGCAGACAACAGGGGGCGGGTTCAGGGTGGGGGGTGAACTGAACAGTTAGGGACTGGGAGTATCTAGAGGATTCTTCATTCACATGTCTGGTACCTGCATTAGGATGACTCAAAGGCTGGGCTCGGCTGCAACTGTCAGATGTAAAATGACATGTGGCCTCTCCATGTGGCTTGAGCTTCTCGTAGCATGCCAGTTGGGTTCCAAGAGTGAGTATTCCTGGGGAACCAGACAGAAGCTGTGGGGTCTTTTATGACCGAGCCTCAAAAGTCACAAAACATCACTTTCTCCATACTCTACTGATCAAAGCGCTCACAAGACTGTCCCAATTCAAGGGAAGGAGCATAGGTCCCGCCTCTTGATGGAAGGCATGTCTAAGAATTTTATAACAGCCACTGCAGCACTGGGAGCCTACACCCAGGTGCAGAATCACACAGAGTTGGGAGGCTCTCCCAAACCAGGGCGTCTGCTCTGGCAGGCTACCCAATGGCAACAAGCCATTAAGGAGAAGCAATATTCAGAGGCCTCTGACATCCCTGCAGAGAGGCTGGGGTATAGGGCAGGCGACCATGATAAGGATCCTCTAACAGAACAGGGGGTCCAGGTCATTACCAAGTCTCCTGAGAAAGGCAGAAGCGCAGTTATCACAACTGGAGTGCACAGGAGGTCAGATGAGCAGCATGTCACATTGTGCTATCACACAGGCTTAGCAGAGCACCTAAGGTCCCTCCTCCTGAGATCACATGAGAGTTTGTCAAACGCCCATGCTGGAATTAAGAAATACTATGGCATATTCCTAATCTGACAATTCAGATGTTGCCTTTCAAACATGCATAGACTATTGTTAATCTCTCAGCTGAAATTTTTCCAGTGACCAACGGGGATCTCACTAGACTGGGAAATGGGGTGAGAAGTACACAAATCCAGGGAGAAATAGGAGAAAGCAAATGGGGGAGGTCTTTAGGATTATTCCTGAGTTCCTCTAGAGATGCTAGAAGGGAGGTGGGGCCCAGGTGGCCCCAGCCTCCCAGCCACCTGGCTGTGAGCTCTTAGTCAGCCTTCTGCTCGGAGGCGAGCCCCATTTCTTTCAGGAAGCAAAACATTTGCACTGATCTGAGGTTGCTTGTGGCCATCTTACTTCACAGGCTAGGAGTATTTGGGACTTGGGCGTTCCTAGAGGGGCAGCAGAGAGAAAATGGCTCAGAGATGATCTGGGAGAGTGAGGAAAGTAAAATTGGTATTTGGGGTGCAGCTTTTCCTGGGAAAGCTGTGTGCAGTGACCCAGGGCACGATGACCTGGCAAGAGCCATCAGCCTCTGGGTCTCCAGTTCACGCAGTCCTGGAAGCCAGAGCTGGGGGTGCCACTCTGAGATCATCTAGTCCAACTCTCACATTTTAGAAATGAGGAAACTGTGGCAGAATCCACTTGTACCCACCGAATATGCTCCCCTGCATTTCCCAGGCTTCCTTGCAGTTAGGTGGTTAATTCTGGCCAATGGACTATAAGAGACATGTGTCACTTCCAGGCCCAAACAGTTAAGAGATAATGTACCTCCTCCATCCCTCTTGTCTTCTGCCACTGTGTCCTTGGAGCCCACACAACCTAGGGCATAGCTACAAGGTGGGAGAGGTTCTGTCCATCCTCATCAGAGCAGGAAATAAAGCTTCATTGTGTTGAGCCACTGAAAACTAGGGGCTTATTTGTCACAGCATGGCTGGGCTTAGCCTGACTAATTTACACATCGAGGCCTAGAGAGGAGATGTATGGATATGAGTGGCCCTGAGTGATGTATATCAGATCCCTCTCTCCCCCAGTCAGGAAAGAGGAAGCAAAGCAGGTGAAATGGTAAATTTTCTGCCCCGGGGTGATGACCAGATAGCATTGACCCTCTCACCCCTTGTGCTTTATTGTTTACAAAACCTGTTCATAGACCTACTCTTGCTTAATAGGCCAGAATACTGGCCTATCTTGAAAATAGTATATATAACTCTCTTTTTCCCTCCCTTCTCCAAAAAAAATTCTGGTTGGCATAGGCTTATTTTTTTGTAGAATGTTTATTTCACTATTTAAATTTTGCCCTGAGAAGGTTCCGGTAGTGTGGACATAATGAAAGGCAGCTGAGGAGTCACCACGGCTGGGAAACTCCGCCCTGGGGGGGAGCCCCTGGCTGAGAGAGTCCCCTTGGTCCGTCCCCACAGAGGCACAGCCACCCGCAGTCCCAGTTAGACCAGCAAATGAAGAAGTTGGATTGGACCACATCAAAGCAAGATTTCTTCAAAAAATCCAAATCAGATCCAGGTTCCTCTTCTTCAGACCACAGAGAGTGGGTGAAGAGGACCTGCTGGGGCTGCTTCCTCTTTCAACAAAAAGGGGAATGGCTGCAGACCTACGGGTGGCCATTTACGTCTGGGAAGAGGTGACAAGTTACAGGCCCGGGTTGGGGACCCAGGCTCTCTGGGGCCCAGTGCTGTCCAAAGTGCAGCCTTGGCTACAGGGAGACCAGGCTCCCCCTGAGAGCCCCAATCCCTTGGGAGCCCCCAACCTTTGCTGCCCACCCAGGCTGACCTGATCTGGGTGTCACTTCCAACCCTTACCTGCCCTCCTCTCTCTGTCAATGCCCAGATGGGTAACCCACCCCTGAGGTCCCATTTGTCCTCCAGTTCCTTCCTCCTTGGGCCTCCATGGTCTGACTTCCATCTTTGCCTTGATCCTAAAACTGTTCCCACCAAGAATGTCCCCTAGATACCACTGCCTAAACAGGAAGACCTTAGATTCAACCTGGCCTCGTCGCTTACAAGTTTGTGGCCTTGAGCAAATTATTTACCTTCTCTGGTCTCAGCTTCCTCACCTGTAAAATGGGAATAATAATAATAGGACCTGCCTCATAGGGTTACTGTAAGGATTAAAGGAGGTACTATGGGTAAAACACTTGACAAAATGCCTGCTTCACATCATCTATCATGCAATGAATACAACTTAACAATCATTCATCCAAAACTCTTGGGGCCAGAAATCAGAATTTTTCTTATTTTAGGAGGTAATATGGTACTTAGGCCATCTCTAGCATATGTCCCCCCGTGGGTGCCAGGGCAGGACCCCACAATCAGACACATTCATGACACTGCAGCAAACACGTCATCATTCCCTTGGAGGGCCTTAAGTCGAAACTGCAAATAACCTCTCCAGCTCAGGTCAGATTTCACTGCTAAATGAGATTTGGCACCAAATTGACAAAAACAAAACAAAAACAACTTTTTTCCTTGAGATCTTTAGATTTCAGACTTGCAGATAAGGGATTCTGAGTTTGTGTCAGTATTATTCCTATTTCCACAATTGGATTTTTCTGCCACCTAGAACATAGTGTGTGCTCAAGGACTCCGTCCTAGGAAGCCTTGACTCCAGAAGTCTTCCAGACTCTCTCCCCCGGACCCTAACTCTCTTCCCTTGGAGCCAGCAGCCCACAGGGGTCGGTGCTGTGCAATCTGAAATAGTTTTATACTGTGAGGGCAAGAATAGCGTTTTCTCCTTCTCTGGTCTTCTTAGTAATAAGTACAGAGCTGAGTATACAGTCAGTGCTTAATCCATGGCTCTTGAATGAATTCTGTGACCACTCTATGGTTCTCCTTCTAATCTGGGCTGTCTGGCACTGGAAGAGGTGACACGGAGTACGGAAACCACGTGGCTTCTGGGCTCAGCCAAGCCTGGGTTCCAGCCTACTGTAACCTCGCTGGCTACGTGTATTTGTCTCTGAGGCTCAGTTTTGCATCTGTAAAATCAACATAGTAACTCATCTTGCAGGGGTTTCCCCAGAAGAAGCCATGTGTGCAAGGTACCTAGCACAGGGCCTGGCACTCACTGGGGAAATTATAATGCTTGAGTCACAGGGTTGTTGCGAACTAGGTGAATGGAAGCTTATGGGGGCTTAAGAAAGGTGTTGGCATGTTGAGCGTGCTCAGTACATTTTGGTTTTTGCTATATTTGAGGGTTATAATTTTGCCTCTTTTTGTTGTGGTAAAATATACATAACATAAAATGTATCATTTTACCCATTTTAAGTGTACAATTCAATGGCGTTACGTTCATCATATGCATGATGCAACCATCACCACTATCTGTTTTCAGAACTTTTCCATCTTTCCCAGCTGAAACTCTATATCCATGAACCAACTCCCCATTTCTTCCCACCTCCTGCCCCTGGTAACCTCTAATCCACTTTCCGCATCTGCAAATTTTACTACCCTAGGTACCTCGTATAAGTGGACTCATACGATATTTGTTCTTTTGTGGCTGGCTTATTTCACTTACCAGAATGTTTTCAAGGTTCATCCACGTTGTCAGAATTTCCTTCGTTTTTAAGGCTGAGAATATTTCATTTTATGTGTGGACCACACTTCGTTTATCCATTAATCTGTCGATGGACACTTGGGTTTCTTCCACCTTTTGTCCACTGCGAATAGTGCTGCTACGAACATGGGGATACAAATACCTGTTCGAGGCCCTGTTTCAGTTCTTTTGGGTCAGTACCTAGGAGTGGAATTGCTGGATCATCTGACAATTCTATGTTTAATTGTTTGAGAAACTGCCACACTATTTTTTCCAGCAACTTCAAAAACATTTCAGTTGTTATTATTTCTTCACTCATTCATTCATTCAGCAAGTAATTCATGGGTGCCAACCATGTACAGGCACCGTGCTACATACTGGAGATATATTAACACAAGGACCAGCCACAGTTACAAATGCACCCGCTGGTACGCTGCCTGTTTAACTAACCTCACCCGGCAACACCTCCGACTCTTCCCTGGAGTTCTGCACTGATCTGAGGATTCTCTCTCAGCATCATTCCCATTTCACGGCCTCTCCCACCGCTGTTCGAAAACTTCTTCCCGCACCTGCAGGCTGAGAGCGGTCCCAGCGCACATCGCCCTCGCTCACGCCTTACTGCTCCTTAAAGCTTCTTTAAACCGTATCACCCTCCCCAAAGCTTGCAGAAGCTCTTGGCTGTGCTTAAGCTCTTACTTGCCAATCAGGCATTTCCAGCCTCTCTCCCATGTCACTGATCTTCACTGCTGTCTGGTCCCCCAAGCAACTCCCAGAGCATCCTCACGCACCCCTCGGCTTCCATCTGTTCCTCCACCCCCTGCATCTCCCCAGCTGCCCTGGAATCCCTACTGGGCCCGGCCTTTCTTCAAAACGCAGTGAAAGTTGGATTTTTCCATTCAAAACCATGAAACCCAAGTCGGTGAAAACTTTCCAGATTAATCTGCCCCTGGAGCTTCAGGTATTCCCTATTTCACAAAATCAATTTGGTTTTAACAAATTTCTGTATGTGACTCCTTGCCTAATTCACCGGATGTGAATCCTACCACTGATTGCCATCATCAATGAGAAGATGGGTTTGAAAGAGAATGAGCCCCCCTGGGGCACCTGTTCCACAATGTTCCATGGGGGAGCCTCGGCCTTTTGCCTTTGCCCTGTCCTGCCAGGCTTCCACAGGGATCTTCAGCAGGAGTCAAGCTCAGACACCCAGAGGGGGAGAATATGTCCCTGCCTGCGAGGTCCTCCCCCCTCTTCTACTCTGTGGTTGGAGAAATTTTCCTGAGGGGCTGCTCACTGCTTTCAGCCCTTTCTCAGCCAAACCTGCCTCTGACGGTTAAGGCACCGATTCCCCTCTGATGTCCCCCAAAGGCTCCAGGTCACATCAAACCACGTGGTTTCCTAAATCCCAGTTTTCTCTAACTAGAACAACAGGGAACTTTTATTTTCCCTTCTCATCTCCACCTCCCACTCGTTCTCACCGCTTCCTTGCAGGCCCCTCAACCCATAACTGGTTGGGAATTCATGCTCAGCCAACCCGAAACACTAGCATACCTAAAAACCACATTTAAATTTTATTACTTTTCAGGGAAACAATTTACAATACAACCTACAATAAATTGGGGAAAAGAGAAACCAACAGAAGTTCTCCTGGGTGGGGACAGTGGGGTAGATATACCTATTTTTAAAACTTTGTTTTTAATGAGCAAGCGGTTAGCAAAGTAACCAGGCCTGTGGTGTGCTAGTTGTCTTATACACTGGTGTTTCTGCCTCATTTACCCAGTTCTTTTTTTTTAACCAGAGGAATTTTTCCCCAATGGGGAATCCCCTGATTTTGCGTTCAAAGCTCCCCAAATATAGTTCCTCCCTCTTTTGTTTGTGTATTTTTCTGTCAAACACAGCCAGGCTGAGACAGTACACTTCGGAGTGCTGGGGTGGAACAGGAGGTGCCCTCTGTGAGCTTTGCGTTTCTTAGGTTCAAACCTTGAAAAGGAGCACATCACCCCAGGGTCCTGATTGGCCATTTTTGTGTGTTAGAAATTCCATGAGGTGAGTTTAAGTAAACTTGCTGGAATTGGATTCACAAGGATCTTGTTTGTTGAGTGGGTTGACACCATGTCTGTTACATGACATCAGGAATCCCTTGACCAACTGTCCTCAAATCCCCAGGGCTACGGAAAAGCAAGCGCCAAGCCTAAGGTGCCTTAGAGAAAACTCCCCTCAGTGGGTATAGCTCACTCCCTCCTACCACTCAGCTCACAGCTCCACCAGGAGCACAGCCGGGGCTGACCTCCACCATCAGCAAAGGCTGGTGACTTCAGGGACAGAATGCCGGGAGACACTCTTCAGCCCTGCAGTATCCAGAGAAGAATGTTGCCTCCCGCCCTTAGTGGCTCTGCTAAGACCTCAGAGAGAACCAGGGGAAAATGAAGCCAGCAGGCTCTGGAGGAGATGCTGCTTAGGGACCTGCCATCGAAAGCCTCTCAGGAGCCCATCAGTCTACCTGCCTCACCCCTGCTGCCAGCTGCTCCTGTCCAAGGCCACCCTCCCCTGGACCTTGGATTCCACCCCCTGGTGTAGCCCAAGAGCTTCCCTCTGTACGGGGCGCTCCCTGTCTGCCTGACCGGTTTCTCCTTCTCTGCTGAAGCACTCCTACCAGTGCACGAGCATGTTCTACTACCTCCATCTTTAAAAAGAAATCCCTTGGAACTAGGTCACCCTTCAGCTACCATCCTATTTGGCTGCTTCTTTTAGAGTAAAATTCCTCAAAAGAATATTTATCACAGTCGCTACCGCCTCTCCTCCCATCTTTTCTTGAACCCTTTTTAACCGGACTTTGCTCCCTAACACTCCCCTACAATCGCTCTTGTCAAAGGTCACCATAGTATCTATGGGTCAATTCTCAGTCCTCCTCCTGCCCGACCTGTCCACAGGGTTTGGCAGGTTGGTTGCTCCCTCCTTCTGGAAACACTTCCTCCTGCTCACTCTCTACCCCTTGACTACTGTTTGCAGTCTGCTTGATTAGGGGCTCCTCAGGGGCACCCCAGGGCCTCTCCTTTCCTCTGTGCTCACCGAGTGATCCCCTCCCCTCCCCGCTTTAACTACCACCCATAAGCTGATGCGTCTGGATCCTGGCTCTGACGCTTCCTAGTGGGATGACATTGGACCTGTCATTTCACCTCTCTGCACACCAGGGATACTGATAAATACCTCATCATAGAGTTGTTAGAGGATTAAACAAGTTCGTTTTATAAAGCTCTAAAACAGTGGCTGGTAGGCTTATAAAATAAATGCTCTTCCCCACCCCTTCACCTGGCCAACTTCAACTCGCCCTTTAGGCCTTGGTGTGCCTGTTACTTCTAGATTTCAGCAGCACCTTCCTCTCCGTCACACTGAGAAAACTGGTCAACACATAGATCACCTCTGTGGCTGTCAACTCTACCTCCCCACGGCCCAGTAAGCTCCTGGAGAGCAAGGACAGTGTCTCCCTTCCTTCCTGCTGCATCCCCAGCCCCCAGAGTGATGGGGACAGGGCTAACACCCCCATGAATAGTCGCATTCTGGGGGCTCAGTGAAGGCAGAGGGCCTCTCCCAGGGAAGGAGCTGCAGACGGATCTTGGTCAGGACACGCTGGAGAGCCTGGGCCATTGAGGAAAGCTGTGACACTCACATCACCCATGACCTCCACAAAGGCCCTTTGCCCTCCATGCTCCTGTGCCCTGGATGACACAGCTCTATCCTGCAGGAGTGACTGGTATGGCCCTGGTCACCTGTGTGACGCTGGGAAGAAATGGTTGCAACTCTCTAATTCTTCAGTTACAAAATAACAACACTCTTAGTGCTGTTGGGAAGGTAAAATGAGGCACTGTGCTTAGGACATTGTAGAAATGCAAGTTTTTACTTTCCTGCCTCGAACACGGAATAGAATTTTTCCACAGGTAGTGAAAATGGTAGAAATTAAGAAGCTCTAAGAAGGAGTAAAACTTTCACCTTTTGTGCCATCCTGAATTACACGTTTGACCTTGGATAGGGTGAACACAATCGCGATTCAATTCAACTCAACTTAACGAAAAACTATTTATAGTTATGTAAACTATTTATAGTTCTGTATATTTATTTATATTTACTACGGGCACCATAGTGAAGAGCCTGACAAGAAGACAGTGAAATCCCAATTTCACACCTGTCTCTTCTTGTTTCTCTAGAACTTTGTATATAAAGCAACAAAGGACTCCTTAAAGTCTTTAAAGTCCTGCTCCGTTAATCTCAAGATTCAGATGGGACAAGCTTCTAGTGAGGGAAGGAAGTTAATGTTGCTTGAGTATCAACACTGCCGGCTGCCTTCACCTGCTTTCTGATGAAATCCACACCACTGCCCTGTGATACGGGTGTTCTGAACACATCACTGAAACCAAGCTTCATCTCTAGAATCCCAGCAGGCAGGGCTCCATGTACGACTGAAAAATCCCAGAGCCTCAGAGCACACGTAGCCTGTCATGGTTTGAGGACGGGGGGAAGATACTGACAGATCTTTAGAAGTCCTTGGCCCTAAAGTAATGGCACCGTCTGCAATGTGATTCAAAAGAAAAACACTACAAATTCATAAAATGCAAAACTTACATGCATGCTTAAGCTAAAATTGCTTCTTTCTAGATGTTTCTGAACACAAAATTCTCAATAATTTTGTCAAAGCTGCATTTTCTCATTGCTTTGGGGCCTCTGCCTTGCTGGTGCCCTCATGAGGCCCTTGGTCTGCCTACTGGACAAGGTGTTCTCACAAGATCAGGGGTGAATGGGCTTAGCCAAGGCCAGCTATTGCCCAGCCTCCCCCGTTTGCCCCCAATGCAATAAGGAGTCGATTGTCTCTAAGCATTTCATAGGGTCACCCCTTATAAGCACCATTTACAGGGTGTTTAGAAAATCAGAAAATCCGATGAGGCCTGTGAGATAACTAGATAGATAACTAGAGAACTGTTTCAAGGGCACTGGGTGGGATTAGATGCTCAAATCTGTCTTCGTTTCTTTTTTCCCCCTCTCACATGAAAAGAAAGACAGATGCGTAGCTTCTCCATGGGTTGGTACAATGTCTGGGTTCAGGCAGAAAATACTAGTCCTCCTTGAATATACACCCAGCCCTCAGAGGGTTCCTTGGAGGATCTGTTGAGAATTTCCTGTGATTTTGGACCCAGATGCTCTTCTCCAAAAGGCCTTGTGATCATGACTGTAAGTATCTCTGGGAGGACACTGGAGGAACACACTCTCAAAATAATATTCAGCCTCAACATCTTAAAGAGTGCAGGGCAAAGTGGCCAGAGTACTCATTCTTGGCAAGGTTGTGAAGAAATAGGAATTTGTATAAACTGTTGGAGGGAGAGTAAATTGATTGTCTTTTTTTTTCAGACAGAACAATTTACAAAATCTATCAAAAATTTAAATATGTAAATATCCCCTTTGACTCAGTTATTTCATGCCTAGAAATTTATCCTACAGAGATCCATTCACACAAGGGCTCAAAGATGTATGAATAAAGATATTCATTGTAGTCATGTTTATCACATTTTTTTAAAACTGGAAATAACCTAAGTGTCCACTAGTGAAGGAATAGTTAAATAACATATGGTATATCTGTCTTACAGTACACTATGCAAGAATTATTATGTTATTAAGTATGAAATGTCCGATTTCCTTAAGTACTAATTTTGGCGATTGATATCTGACATTTCACTTTGACACATCTTGTTTTATTTTTATTGTGAAGGTACATCCTCAGTCTTTCAAATGCACATTTTGGCTGGTGATTATCTTTCAAAATGTTTTTCAGAGCAATTTTTGTGAAACCACAGATAAGTCAAAAATTTGTGTTGTTTTCAAATATGAGTTCCATCATAGAACCAATGCATCCCAGACAGCTCAAAATATCAATGAAGTGTTTGGGAAGGATGTGGCTAATGAATGCATCGTTTGAGAAATTCTGTTCTGGTGATTTGAATCTTGAAAATGAGCCACACAAGCGACCTGAGACGAAGGTGGATAATGATGAGCTGAAAGCTGTAGTGGAAGTGAATCCATCTCAATCTATGCATGAATTAGCAGCAAGGTTTGACCTTACTATTCCAACAATATTGGACATTTGAAACAAATCAGCAAAGTAAAGAAGCTGGGTAGATGGGTTCCACATGAATTAAACAAGCATCAGACAAGAAATCATCTCAAAGCTTGCCTTTCTTTGCTGTCACAACATAAAGGTGAACCATTTCTACACCATATTGTTACTTGTGATGAAAAATGGATTCTTTTTCACACTTGAAAGTATTCAGCACAATGGTTGGATAAAGAGGAAGTGCTGAAACACAGTCCAAAATGGAAAATATTCATCAAAAAAAGCTAATGGTGCCTGTTTGGTGGTCCAGTGCCAGTATTATCCACTACAGTTTCATGAAACCTGGTCAATCAATCACAGTGGATGTCTACTGCAACCAACTGGACAAAATGATGAGGATGCTTGCAATTAAGCAGCCAAAATTGGCCAACAGAGACAGGCCAATCCTCTTGCAAGACAACACTCGACCACATGTCACACAAACAAAGCTGCTCAAACTACAGAGGCTGGACTTGGAAACTCTCTGTCATCCACCATATTCGTCAGACCTTGCACCAACTGACTACCACTTCTTCCAGACTTTGGACCACTTCTTGCAAGGAAAAATATTCAATTCTCAACAAGCTGTGGAAAGTGCCTTTTGCGATTTCATCACCACTCGCTCTCCAGGCTTCTTCGCTGTTGGCATGAACGAGCTACTGTTAAGACGGCAAAACTGTGTGGACAGTTAGGCGCATACTTTGGTTAATTGTACTGCATCTTATTTGAGACATAATAAATTACACTTTTGATTCAGAATCAGACGCTTCATATTTAATGACCTAAAACAATAAAGTTAAGATTCATGTGCATATGCTAACATGGAAAGAAGCCCACAATCATTCATTAAGTTAGAAACACAAGTTTTCAAACAGTATGAACTAAATCGTGAGTGTGGTTTTTTAAAAGTATTTACATATATATTTGTATAAGCACAGGAAACATCGGGAAGATATTCACTTGGGAGAAGGGCTTTGGGTGATGAGAAGGAGGCAGAAAGAGAATGGGGGCTTTTATTTTTTGCTCTGTATCAAATTTATAAATTTTCATATAAGGAACATATGTCAATTTCAAAATATAGTTGTTTCATTTCTTTCAGAATGTATGGAGGCCTTTGGCGACAGTCCTTATGGCGGCGTTTTATTGGCCACATATGCCACAGCTAGAGTCACTGCCACTGTTTCAAGTTCCAGACTGCTCTGAGTATAATAGAACCCGCAGCCTTCAGAGATAGCATCATGATCACCTGCTGCTGGTGAGAGGATGTTCACTGCTCTGTGTGTTTGCTGGGGACAAAAAGAGCTCTGCAATTTACCAAGCACCTACAAAACGTAGGCGCTTACCTTACCTCACAGCAGCCTGCAAAACGGGCAGGACAGGAATTCTTACTCCCATTTCTCCAGGGGTGGCTGGACAGGATACTGACCTTGGCCCCAATCACATGAATGAAAAGTCAGAGCACCACAAGTGGATACGGTTAGAAGCAAGTTAAGCTAATGTGTTCATCTCTACTGCAGAGGGATACACTTCTCCCCACAACCAGACAGGTGGCCACTCTGGGCCAGATCAGGCTGTCCCTCTCTGGTCAGGTCCCAATGGAAGCAGCCCCACATTGCCTTTAACTTTGAATTTTCAAACTATCTGACATATTCCAACAGTGAAGTCAGATGCATAAGGAACCTATTCCAGCTCTTTAAACTGAATGCACAGTTCTGTGTCCTACTACCTGTTGCTTAGTAATGTATTGTTATGAGGTGACTTTCATCCCCCCAAAAGTCATATATTGAAGTCCTAATGCCCAGTTCCTCAGAATGTGACCATATTTGGAGATAGAGTCTTTAAAGACTCTATCTTTAAGTTAAAGTGAGGTCATTAAGGTGGCCCTACTGCAATATGACAGGGTCTTTATAAGAGGAAATTTGGACACAAGCACGGATAAAGGAAAGACCAAATGAAGACACAGGGAGAAGATGGCCCTCTACAAGCCAAAGAGAGAGGCCTGGAACAGTTCCCGCCTTCCCAGCCCTCAGAGGGAATTAACCCTGCTGACGCCTTGATCTCCAACTTCTACCACCCAGAACGAAGAGACAAGGAATTTCTGTTTTTTGAGCCAGTCCGTGGAACTTTGTTGCAGCAGCCCTAGCAAACCAACACACACATCTCTCAGCAAACAACTTTGCTTTCCTTATTTCCAGCTTCTTGAAACAGGGCCTCACTGTCCTGTACAAATTATAATATCTAAAAAATCCTCCAGAGAGTGACATGAAGATAGTTCTGCTCTACAGAATAAAGTGCCATCCCAGGCAAGATTTCTTATTGTCTTACCAATAACTAACAGGACTAAATGCACATGCAATAACTCTGATGTCTGTGGGTGAGGCCAGGCATGAAACACTTCCAAGAGCAGTCTGGCCTCCCTGAAGATGAAGACCCCGGCACGGCTTTGCTTCGGGGTCTTTCTGTCTGTTTAAAGATAAAATGCATATAAATCCCAGAAAAGAGAGCGGACAATACAAAGCCTTTAAATTTGTTCCAAGGAGGACAATTTGTTTTAAAATTATGGGTTTGTGGGTTTTTATGGCAAAAATAATGCTTACTTTTAGAAATTTTGTAAAATATAGAAAATGTAGGAAAAAGAAAATTGCCATAACTCTACCACCCGAAGACTGCCTGTGTTTACATTTTGGTATGTTTTTGCTTTGCTTTATATAGTCGTATTGCATAATTGGATACAGAGTTATATATACAATTTTACATACTTTTTTTATTTATAAAGCATTCCTCCATGTTATGATACTCTCTCTGTAAACATCATTTTAAATGACTGCAAAATATCCCATCAAGTTCATCAGTTTTCTCAAATGTGAACTGCAGAACATCCGCCTTAGAATTATACAGGGTATGTTAAAAATGCAGATTTCTGGATCCCATCCCAGACCCATTAAATCAAAATCTCTAGAGGTGGAGGCTGGGAATCCTTTTAATAAGTTTCTCAAGCAACTCATGAATTTACGAAAGGTTGAAAACCACTAAAATTAATGTAATCATAGTTTTACATAATCTATTTGAAATGCTGGACATTTCAGTTGTTTCCAGTGTTTTCTTTTATAAGTAACTGTGTAAAGAACATCTTTGTGCATAAAGCATCTTGCAAATTTTATGGCATTTCCTTAGGATGATTTCCAAGAAGTGATATTATGATATCAAAGGCGTGAACCTGTTAAAGATGCTTGATAAACACACGACACACCTGCACACACATTTAAGCACATGGCCTGTTCAGGTTTCAGGGAGAAGTCCATTGCCAATTATGTACCCATATTCCTGGTTTATACTAGCTCTTATTTTCCAGCTCTCTTTTCAGCAGTGTTCTGTGTTTATTGCTGAAAATATTGAGTCAAATCACAGTGAAATATTATAGGTAAGGAATGAGTGGACGGCCAATAAGATATCCTGTATTAATACGAGAAGATACTGGCCTAACCCCATGCCAAACCAGGGCAGCAGATAGCCACGGGCACTCTGGCGGACTCCAGACACCAAGCAGAACTCCAGAGGAACACAGCAAGCAGCACCTCAACACCTCGCCTCGACTCAAGGTCATGACCAACATTTGGAGGCAGAAGCAGAGTGAGGCTGCATGTGTAGGTAGGAGCTGGGCTCACCCTGCCTAACGAGGAGGAATCATCTTTCTTTCCTTTTTTTTTTTAAAGGTTAACCAAGGGGAACCGGGGTTTTTTTTTTATTTCAGAGTATTACGGGGATACTATAGCAATCGCTTTTGTGATGCTTGAGTCAGGGTTAAAAGTCAAAAAGACACCTGCACTCGAATGGTTATTGCAGCCCAGGTCACACTTGCAAAGATGTGGAATCAACCCAAATACCCATCAATTCATGAGTGGATTAACAAAATGTGGTATATATGTATACCATGGAGTACTACTCAGCCATGAAGGATGACTTAATGCCTTTCGCAACAATTTGGATGGAACTGGAGACCATTATCCTAAGTGAAGTATCTAAAGAAAGGAATCATCTTTCAAAGGACAAAGATCGCAGCAGCTGACAGGATTTGAGGAAAATTGGTTCACAGAGCCCTAGTATGGTCAGGGCAGGGCAGCTTCTGTACAGGTGGAGCCCGTGGGCTGCCAAGGGGTCAGGGAGAGCCACGACATGGAATAGCAAGTGCACAGCAAGCACACTCTTCCTAGACTATGTGTCAAAATGGCTTGGGGGAGAGGAATTGACAGAAGTATGGGCAACCCGTGTGCTCAAGGCAGCCAGAACACATCTATTGTTTGACACTTATGCAGCATCTACCGTGTGCTAGGCAGTAGTCTAAAAGCTTTACAAAGGTCAATTTATTCAATCGCTATAAGCAAGCCTGTAAGATATCATCACCCTCATTGTACAGATGAGGAAACTGATACAGAGAGGTCAAGGAACTTGCCCAAAGTTGCACAGCTAATAAGTGGTGGAGCCAATATTGAAATCCCAGCAGCCTAGCTCCAGAGTCCATGCTTTTAGCCTTGGAAAGAAGGACTGGTGGACGCATGGGAACACAATACACCAAAAGAAAGATCAGTGGGTGAAGCCGAAGCCACGGAGTCCAGGAAAGTGGCACTTAGAGCTGGCGCATGCAGCGGGTTGGCTGAGCGACCATCCTGGAGCAGCGTGGAGCAGCATGGAAGATCTACCCGCGAGAGGGCCCGTGCACACCCATGATCCAGGCGTACACATGTGCGTGCGTGGCCTCTGCCCTGTCGGCCAGTGTGGCCTGTGTGCAGCACTCCCCATGCCTCCCTCCCACCGTCTGCAGTCCCTGGGACAGCAGAGGCAACCCCCTTGGTCACCCTGCCTGCTGGCTTCAGACTGTGGCGCCTAAGCCCCTGGGGCGCCCTCTCCCTAGCACACTAACTCCTCCCCTTAGGGAACACCTCTGCATTTTATATGAAGGACTGCAGAAGGACTGCAAAATCCATCGTTGCAATCCATCATCCCTTGCCTCCAAGGCTTTCCACCACTGCAACTAATTATCTGTGTTGTAAACTCCCATGTGGAAACAATCTACGGGATTTCTCATCAAACCTGGCCGGCAGGCTGGCAGCTCACACACCCCATGGACTGGAGCAAGCCGGCCTCCCCCTTTAAAACAAACATATTAAGTTAATAATAACACCAACCATGTTTGACAGCCACCTTTACTAATTAATTCTCATTTGTTCCTACTGTTAGGAAGGTGGGGTAGGACATGCCCAATTTATAGATGAACTGAAGCTCCAAACAGATTTCTCTTAAGGTAGCACCAAAAAGTTATCAAAGAGTTTAGCTTGGAGCCTTCCTCCCCGTTCAGCCTTACCCTTTTCTCCACCCCGACCTGGTGGCTCACTTAACCTAAGCTCTCTGAAGGCCAAAAGCCAGGTTTGGAGTGGAGAAGAGCCTAGAATCTCCTCCTGCCCACTCCAGGGTGGTGACCAGTCCCTGCCCCTTGACTGGAGTGCAGGTGGCTCCTAACAACCACCCCGAGTCCACCTGGCCAGGCAAACACATGTGGGGATCCCAGCCATCACCCCATTCCGTCCTCCCACCCCTCCCCAAGGAGGCGGATTATGCTCCCATCTCCCAGATGAGCAACCACAGCTCTAAGAGGTCAAATGGCAAGCTCAAGATCACACAGCGTGGAAGCAGTAAGACCACAGCCTATTGTCTACAGCCTCACCCTTTACCTGGGGATGACTGGTTAAGCAATTTATTCTAGATGATGTCATAGGCAGCTTCCAGGAGAATAGACGGCTCCATGCCCAGCCGTGGGCTCTGACCACAGAACCCATCCTCTCTCCTCACACCTGTCTCCAAAGGACTTTGGACTCTAGCCATTAAAGAGCTGAACTGTTTGTGGGCTCTGGTGGAAGGAGGGAAGATCCCTGCTCCTACTGTGCAACTTCTATTCCCTTAATCCAAATAAATTTACCCAAACAATGCTGTTGCCTGGGCCGGACACCCCTGGACTAATGTCATCAGCCATATACTCAGTCTATGCCTGGGAGACCTTTACCCTAAGCTGTTTTCAGTTCATGCGTCCCAAGATTAGGACACTTCATTGGAATGCCCTCTGTCCATGTCTCTTAGCCTCACACTCTATCTTCTCTCCCTTCTATAACACTTACTGAGCATTCTCTATGTGCCAAATGTTCCACTAGGACCATTAACATTCTAGATTATGTTTAATTCTTGCAACAACTCTACAAGGCATGTATTGTTATCGTGGTTTTATAAATTTGGAAACTGAGGCATGGAGCGCTTTCATGCCTCCTGTAGGTCACATGGCTGGTGTACAGCAGAAGTGGGATCCACCTTCAGACACTAAGTTTAAGGCGCTAGTCTCCAGTTGATAGGAGTCACCTTTTATAAGCTTCCCCCCCGCTTACCCTCCCACAGCAGAGGGTGCTGAACTCTCGGGGCTAATGGCCTCACAGTCACATCTATCAGCAGGTAATGCCTGTGGGGCTGGTGACAGCACGTGTCATTTCTCAAGAAGACTCAGGGGCCCAGATGCAGAAACCAACACCCTTACCTCGACCCCAGCTACTGGACAAGGGGCATCAGTTGACTCTGAGGGCTGAGAGCCCCAGGTTTTTGAGGTTGTACTAAAAAAAAAAAAAAAAAAAAAAAAAATGAAGTTCATTTGGCTTCCTGCTCAGTCTGGGCCTGGCTAACCATGTCCCACCTGGACAGCATGGTGGCTAGGAGCTCATGAGTAATAACACCATCAGGATGTGCTTGAGCCTTAGACCTCCAATAAGAGCAGCTGGCATTTTCCTAGATCTCCCTAAGGTCCTAGAGCTCTGTGATAGACATGATCTCACGTATCCCTATTATATCCTCATGAACCAGAGGGAGAGGGGTGGCCAAAGGGATCCTTTTCCTTATTTTAAAGATGGAGACACTGAGTCCCAGAGGGGAGACAGCATTTGCCAGAGTAAGTAGCAAGAACTGAAACCAGGTCCCATTATCTGCCAGGACACCACAAGACCCTTCCACTCCTCACTCAGGCCCAGGAAAGAAAGAATGTGTTTCTAGGTCTCCCAAAGCAGCTGGACTGGAGCTGGCTTCATGGTGCTTGTTTAAAGAGAGGCAGTGGCCCCAAAGGGAAAGCACCGCAGACAGCCAGCCAGAGTGAACAGCGTTGGGCCACTATCCGCAGGCCTCCCTGCGTCTCCCGCAACACACACACAGCTGCTCTGCCCGGAGATACCACAGCCACAGCCACTGCTCTGGACACACTGGCAGCCTGTGGACTCCACCTTCCCCCCCCATGCTGGGATCCAAACACCAAATAGCAAAGACCCTGCTTGCCTGAAGAGCTTAGCTTTAACCCTGTGCTAGCCACAGCAAGGTCCAACCAGGGATTGCTCCTCCTCACCTGCCTCAGGCAGTCGGCAGGACAGGGAGCTTGACTGGCAAGCCTGCAAGGCCAGGAGGCCTTCCCTGACTCCAGCCTCCTCAGAGGGTCTCCCCAGGCTGGCCCTGGGGTCCTAGGAACCTCTCTTGAAATGGCCCAGAGAGTGAGCGAGGCCTGACCGCTTAGCCAGGTGCCCCATTCCTCTTCACCAACCCAACTCCTGACTCTGCCCTTCACCCCAGCTCACCCATGTGGTCCCCTTGTCCTGACCCCCGCAGGCAGGTCCCCAGGCCTCCCTCTCCTGCCAGTTCTGCCAGCCCGGCCCTGGCAACTGGCTTCTGCAGAGAAAGTTAGAGCCAGAAGGACCCTAAAGAGCCACCCTCCGTGTTTTACAGATGAGAAAATCGTGATCCAGAGAGACCGAGTGACAGATCCAGGGCCACCACTTGGTAATGGCAGAGCTGGACTGGTTTCCAGGAATCCAGGAAATGTTTGCTCCACCAACCTGCACACAGAAAGTCAACTTAAGGTGATTGGATGGCAGTGGGGGTGGGTGGAGAACAAGTTCCATCCCTTTAGGGTGAGCAAACTAAGGCCGGAGGGGTAGGGGGCCTTCCCCAGGCCCCTCGTTCGCGCTGTTTGTCAGTGTGATCAATGGAGGAGAGGCCCTAATCCTGCTGGTGACAGCTGATGCCCAGACTTTGAGATTTTGTAACTTCACCTAGTCACCTATTAACAAGCAGCTCTGAAAATCCTCCTACAGGGCCGCCCTAAATTTCCCCATGTGCAAGATATTGTTCTTCCTCCGAGGGGCACTGCCACCCAGGACAGCTTCTCCACGTGGAGTTCAGTTTCCAAGTCAGAAAAGAAGATGATGAATCCGACAAGGAATAAGGGCCAGACAGTACTTTCATTTTAAATATTTCTAATGGAGAAAATTCTAAATTATTCTAGTGACAAAATCACTACTTGCCTAGAGAACTCCTTCCTACTCATCCTTTAGTTGTGGGTACCTTGGCACCAGAAGGCCTGGTTTTATGCTCCAGTTCAGTAGCTGCATACACTCATCCCCTCTGAGCCTCAGTTTTCTCATCCATCAAATAGGAATATTATCTCCCCATCTCTGCCTCTCTGTGAGGTTGAAATTAGAAAATGGACATAAAAGAATGCCTGATTTATAAAATGTTCTACGGACATAAGCAATTATTCGTTATGAACATAATGTTCTCCTTTCTCTATTTGAGAAAGACACTCTGTTGGGGTGTGGGGGGTGTTGGAGGGGGTCTTAGGTAAAGCAGCCGGGTGGCTCCCACCAGCCTGATTCAGAGCTCCTCTCTGAATCACTGCAGCTTCTTTCTCATTGTGCCTGGCTCTTTCTGAGCTCTTTCTGAACCCTGCAATCCCCAGCTCACCCCACACACACATCCCACAGTTGTCTGCCCACCCCGACCACAGAGGGATGGAGCCCCCAAGCATTTCCAGGAAAGGGCCTCGTCCTTGCCTTCTCCCACTCCCAGCTGCCCACCAACCTGGGGATGCCCGCACGGACCCTCCTCTCCCCAGAGTGGTGTCAGCAAAGCTACCCAGAAGCAGGGTGACTTCTGGTCCCTAAAGCAGAAGAATCCCCAGTGCTCTCAGGTGGATTAGGGGCTTCCTGTGGGAAGGCTGGACGTGGGCTTGGGCCAGTCTGGTGGCACCAACCCCTGGGTATCTCCCATGCTCTGAACCCCACACTAAATCAGAGGGAGGGGCTGGGAATGAGCATTTATTAATCCTCTATTATGTGCTGGGCACTTTGCCCATATTAGTGCTATTTCTTATAACCTGTGGAGGGGGTTATTATCCCCGTTTAACAGATGAGGAGAAACAGGTTCCAAGACGCTAAGAAACAAACCCGCAATCACACAAGACGTAAGGGATGGGACAGGAATACAAATCCAGGGTTCTTACCTCTCAGCCTGGGCATGGGGTGGATCCAATACCCATGGTCATTTCCTGAGTCTGTATATAGCAGATTTACTGGAGCAGATCAAAAGAAAAGAAAGCATAAAATTCCCTAGACTTCTGGAGTTTTTTATTATGATCTCAAATACTGGAAGTAAATATAAAAAATAAAAATAATTACTGTTAAGGTAGATTTCTCTAATATAATTGCATTTCCTTCTCAAAAAAGATTCCTTCCCAACAATTTCCTTTTCCCAAAGTGAACAGCTGATGTATGTAAATAGTAACAACTAATATTCATTGACCACTCAAGATGCACAAAGCCTTATACAGAAATGCGCTCATTTAATCCCACAACCGCCTATGCAGCAGGTACTACTGTTACGTTTCACAGATGAGGAAACTGAGTGCAAAGAGATGGAGAGATTTGCCCCAGGTCACTGAGTTAGAGAATTTGAGACCCAGTGGTCTGATGTTGGAACATGTACCCGGACCCATTATAGTTGACATTCCCAGCTCTGGGATTTCCTGGACCAAGGCAGGACCCTAACCCAATGAAGGCACCTGTCACGTGCTGGTGCCAGAGCATCAGTGAGCCTCGGTCACTGCTGAACGGAAGGGAGTAAAGGTAGGAGTGGGTAGAGGGGAATGGATGACTTGCTGGGGGGTCTTGGGGATGACTCGTGTACTTGGAAGGGTTGAGTTGGCCATCAGCAAGGTGTTCTGGATCTCCCAGGACTCTAGTCTCCAGGGCTCTAGTCTGGTGTCAGCTCCAACCAACCAGGCGGGGCTAAGAGACCAGACAGACGCCTGCCACCGATGAGGCTGAGGCCAAGAGAAGGGAGCCCCCAAACCCTGACACAGCAGGGCAGCCAGGTGAGACTGACAAGCTTCTGCCCCAGGAGTTGCCATCTAAGCATATCTCAGGGATGACTGTGTCTCCCACTTTCTGGGAGCCCCTCAACCTCCCATCCCCACCAGTCCCCCATTGGTCCCATTCTCCTCCCCCCTCCACATCCCCTTTCTGCCTTCCACCCCCTCCCCTAGCTTCGGCCTAGTCCCTGCCTACCTCTGCAGCCTCCACAGGGGTCCCGCTAAACACCACCACTTTCTCTTTCCCCCAGACGTCCCCCTCTCTTTTGCTTCCGAAATGCTTTCACCACCTGCGACATCTCCTCTCTGAGATGCTCTTTGCCTCTCTCTGTGCCTAGGCAATCCTGCTCATCCTTTAGCCTCTGTTCGGATGTGGTCCCTGCAGAAAGTCGTTCCCAACCACCGGGAAGGGTAGGCCCCCTGCCATGTGCCTCCAGAGCGGAGCCTGCCTCGCCCTGAGATTCCCACAATCACTCACTCGCTGTGAATGTCCACGCAGGTATGGGCTGTGCCTACAGACACAGCAATACAGACCCAATTTATTTCAGGGAGCCTGAGGAATACGGTGCAGGGAATTCTTGAATTAGCTTAAGCATACAACCATAAAGCTCTGCTGTGGTTGGAAATCCTTTCTCAAATGCCCAGAGACCCAGAGGCTAAGTGAGAAGCAGAGTTGCCATGCCTGCTGCCTTCTGGGTGAGAGGCCCTCCACTCCAAGTGTGGAAAGCCTTGCATTTCAGCTCAAGCCTCCACCCAGCCAGCTTCTTGCAGGAAGTCTGGAGGTGGGGGTGGGGGTGGG
>NW_012150840.1:9248451-9261070 GCF_000956105.1 Propithecus coquereli
GCCCTGGCCACAGAGCTCCTCCGCCCCCACCCCCAGGGACCAGTCTGCAAGAACCTAAGCTTGTATAAACAAGGCCACAGGAAAGCAAGCCCCTTATCTGCTATCAGTTCTTTCTCCAGCTCAGCCACTTGGCTGGAACAGCAGCCGGGAGGTGGGAGCTGGCCATACTCCTCCCCTTTCTCCTTTATCTTTCCTCCCTGGCTGGCTTCTCCTCCCCCAGAGGTGGCTCGAGCTCCCTGGGTCACTGCTCCCCGCCAGCTGGAGAAGGGAGGCAGTAGCTATCTTAACAACCCATGTCAAGGCCGAGTCTCTGATTGTCTGTGCTGGGGAGGCTCCCTCCTCCCTCCCTGGGTCCCTCAGGCTGGGGCCACAGATGTGTTTATCTTGTCAGGGGAGATGGGAGGGGTAGCAGGCAGCAGTCTGTAGGTCAGTGGAAGGGTATGGCGTACCCACTGGGGTCCTATGCTCTAGCTCCGACATCTAGGACAGGAGGGCTGCATTTTGGTCCTCCTGCTGTCCAAACATCCGATTGGAACAAGACAGACAAGAGTTCATTAGGTGCAAGGTCTCTTCCTGCTCTGAAATGTTGGGACGACCAGATAGAGGGCTGCGGGGGAAGGTTGTTGGCTGGAGCAAGTCTGACTGTCTGATTCCTCTCCTCTTTGGACTTCTAATTACATAAGCCTGGTACTGACCCAGAAAGAGGCGGCAGCGGCTAGTATGCTCCAGACTGTCACATAGCACCAGAGGCATTCCAGCCTGAAGAAAGCCTGGGAGCGTAAGGCTTCGGGGTCTGTACAATGAAAATCTCGGAGCCACATCCTTAAGAAGGTAGATGTCTGCACGTCTCAGCCCAGCTGAACTGTGAAGACAGGAAGAGGCACGCTCCTCCTCCCTCACATGCTCCTCCTTTCTCCCTGCCATATTCTAGTGGGTCCTCAGAAAAGGTCAAACAGGGGGAGTGGACTCCATTCTCCATGGCTCAAAAGCAAGACGGATGAGGGTACCAATGGCATGGAGTACCCAGGATTCACAACATATCAAGACTCAAAACCTGGCCAGGTCAGGGCATGTTGGGGATAGAAATGCTTCCTGGGGCTAAAAGAGACCAAAACCCTAAACACTTACCTAAAAGCAGACATCAGGAGATCTTGAAACTACCATATTGTGGCATTTAATTTTATGAAGATGAGACTGAGAAAACTATGACAGTAAAACGGTCCTGAACAGGACATGGGGAAAGTGAGACTTGAGAGTCAGCCTGTGACGAGGCTGAGGTGGGCTCACCAGCAGTTCTGGCCACTGCCTGTTTCTATCAATGAAGTTTTACTGGAACATAACCACATTCATTCGTTCACATGTTATCTATGGCTGCTTTCATGCTACAACACACTTGAGAAGTTGTGACCATATGGCCTGCAAAGCCTAAAATATTTAATGTCTCCCTTTTACAGAAAAGGTTTGCTGACCTCGGGGACAGACCAAAGCAGAGGCCAAAAACTGCACCCCAAAGCAGAAGTTGAGGTCCCTGTCCCATCATGGAGCTACAGGTTCTCTCAATATGCATCCACCTCCACACTTAAAGGCATCAGGGGATGGAACACAGATACTCCTTGGCTGAGGCAGGAAGGATCAAATTGCCTCTTAAACCCATTTATAATTCATTCCGCAACAAATATATGTATTAAAGGGTCTTTTCTAGGCCCTTGGGATACACCAATGAATAAAATTGACCAAGGCTCTTTCCTCGTGAAGTTTATATTCTATTCTTACATTTGTTTAAACTCCATCCCAAGACAATTGTCCACCAACTGGATTTTTGAGGTCTCTGTTTCTCCCAAGAATTTAGGATCTCATGGCCTGAGGCAGAACTGACCCTATGGATCCTTGGGTGGTAGACTGTATTATTGTTCATTGGAGGAGGATTACATTTCCCTGCCCCAGGAGAGTTTAGGTTTGGCCATATGACTTGCTTTGGCCAATGAAACGTGAGCAGAAGTGACAGCTGTCACTTCCAGATGGAAGTTGTAAGGGTTAGTGAGTGATTCAGCATGTCAATCTCTTTTCCCTCTGCTATGAAACCATGAGTGTCCCAGATCCAGGGGTCCCAATGCCACTCTCTCTGCCAGGAATGAAAACAGCAGAGCAGTCTATACAGCCAACTCACAATGGACAGGTAGTAGAAATGCAAAATTACCTTGTTACTGTGGCCACCAAGATTTTGTGATTCTTATGACAGCATAACCACGCACACTTTGACATCGTTTTTGTACACTAGATGTGTCCCAATAAAGTTGATTATGTGGCTTTTTTCTGTTTCCCTACTGACTTTCACTGGGAAATGATCAACTGATTCCACAAGATGACACTGAATCCGCCATCGACAACAGGTACCTTCCCCACCTTCCTTTACACCACAAGCCCTGCCCAGGACCTTTTGCTGTGCTCCGTTGCCATCTCACAGCTCCCCATATTCTTCCTGTGACTCCTAAAGGACAATGTCTCAGATCTGGGTTGTAATCTCACAGTTTTTAAGTAGGTGGAACCATCTAATTCATATACCCTAATCTGAACACTTTAGATACGTCGGCTGGTTGCATAAAGTACATCCACATGCTCATCCTCGCCCTCCATTCTGAGTCCAGAGTGCTCCACATCGGCCCGTTCCGCCCCCTCCCTGCACCGCAGCAGCCTCCCCTGCAGGCGGCCATCCTCGTGCTGTGGTGCGTGCCCTGCTTTCTTGTCAAAAGCCTTTGCCTTCCCGGCCACTGCACACCTTTCCTCTTTCTCTGTTACTACCCTGGCCAGCCCAGGCCGCAGGTGTTGGCTGGGCTTTCCGAAGCTGGAATCCCCAGGTTGGAAAGACTGGTGTGTTCCTAGAGAAATATTGGAGCGTTTATCCCGGCAAGGATGGAGGCTGCCATCTGTGCCATTTGACAGCAAGGAGACGGGTTCTGATCTTTGCCTCACATGGCAGGCAGACCCACAGAGACGCTGGCCGAGCAAGATGGAAAGCCAGGGGTGGACACAGTAGGTAGAACAGGTGAGGAAACAAACAGGAAAATGTGATGCCAACGAGGTTCAAGAGCTCTGGTCCTCCTCCTAGCCCAGAGCTCCACCCTTCTGGGAGACTCAGGAAGAGAAGTTCTGCATTCCTTGCCTTCCCGGAAAGCCACGTAAGCCAGGTGTGGGTGTACATGTCTGAGAGGGAGAAGAGAGGGCAGAGGGGCTAGGGGGAGGAGCACCCTCTGGAGCCCTGCCCTCACAGCAGATCCTGGTACAAGTTCACTGTCCTGGAAATGCGGAGGAGAGAGAAAGTTCAAGGTTAAGGCCTTCTAGGAGTGTATGGGGGTGGAGACAACTGAAAGTCCTCAATTCTCTCCCACTTCCTGAGATGGGAAAGCCCTTTGTAAATGGAAACAGCATGCAAGCATAAAGCAGTGTCTGGTCGTTATGATTGTTACTCACTCTCCCTTTTGCCGCAGGACTCAGCCCAGGTTCTCACCTGATTATAACTCCATTAGAGTCTCAGAGTGACTCTGGAACCTAGCATGTGTCACCCCCGGGGCTCAATTTCTCCTTAAGGACCCAGGGCCTGGCCACGTCCCCAGGCTTGCAGGAAGCTCTGTGGTCTGTGGCATTTTGAGTGTCCTGTCTCCCCCTGTCCCTCCCAGCCAGGGCACTCATCCTCTGGCTCCACCCCCCAAGTCTCCCTCCCTCCTGAAGCCACATCTCATTCACCTGCACCTCCTCCCATCCAGCTGGAGATCAGTAGAGACCCACCTGGTCCGAACCCCACACTGACACAGAGACGGGGGCCATCTGGGGGGTTCCAGGGATGGCGCTCGACCAAGCTTAGAAATAAGTCAATTGTCTTCCTCTCCTTTATGCCCCAGCACAGTCCAGGCCACCGTAGTTCTCTGGCTGTCTCTGGCACTGAGCCCACTGCCCCGTCCCCACTGTGAAGCCCGCCTTCCTTAGGCAGCACCCCAAACTCCAGGCCTTTAATGATTTCTTCAACACCTCCCATCCTGTGACCCATCCTCTCAAGCTCTGCTTTCCCCTGAGAGGCAGCCACCCAAGTACTACAAGGCCTCAGGAGATGCTTAAGAAGCACCCAGCACCAGGGTGTCATGGGGATGCCATGTGAGACATGGTCCTCGCCTTCAGGGGAGTCAAAGGAAGAAAACACATACCTGGAGAAAGGAACTCATTCAAGGCAGTCAAGGCCATGAGTAGGGCTCTCGCTCTATGGAGCTCGTGGGGCCCAGAGTGGGGCCCAGGCCTTATGGAAGATGAGCTTCATCTGCGCAGCAAGGACGGCATAGGCCCTGCTGCCCTAAAACATTCCAGAGAGATGAAGCTCCATCCTGTGTGGGAAAAGCCCCCATGGCTGGAGGCTCTGCGGCATCCCGAACAACCCATGCGGGCTGCTTTCCCTGTGGCCTCTCTCAGACACAGCATGTACCCTGTGGCCTGAGTTCCCGCTTGTCCCAAGAGACAAAAAGCAGGTGGTCACCAGCCTCAGGGCAACCACCCTTAGTGGACCAGAAGCTGGGCGGTCAGGGAGGACTCGGCTGCGGAGAACCAAGGAGACCGGCCAAGGGGGGCCTTTCGGGAAAGGGCTGAGCAACCCCAGCGAGTCATCCGCCAGCAGCCTCTGGTTTCTATGACACAGAGACACGTAGTTAACCACCATCCCGGCAAGGGCATGGCAGGTGCTGGGGGCTGTGCTGGAGATAAGGAAATCCCAACTTTCTGGGTAGTGAGGATAGTTAGGAATGGAAACACGGCCAGGTTGTAAGAGGAGGTGGCCCCATGTCCCAGGGCCAGGGAGTTAAATCTCTGAACTGAAGGGGCTGTGAAGTGAGTGTGGTTCTGTTGTGGCTGGTGGTCACATATCTGCCCAGTGTGACCAATGGCCCAGATGATGTGGGCAAAGGAGCAGGGAGGGTGTCCCTGGGAGTGCTTGGCGATGGGGGAACAGGACCTGCCTGGCCTCAAGGGCTGCTCATAGCCCCAGGACACAGCTTCCCTGGAGAGACACAGCAAGAGCCAGGTGGGCAGAGGAGGTCGTCTTCCATTCTGTCCTTGCCCCTTGGCCCAACCACAGCCTGCCATAAGCACCACAATGGCCAACGTTTGTTGAGCACTTACTATGTGCTCCTCATAGCATTGCACAGTGCGCAGAGATCTCATTTGCTCCTCCCCTAACTCACAACAGCTCTGTAACACGGGTCAGGATGTGACCCCCCCACTGGACACATCACATGGTGATTTTTCCCAGGGTCACACAGCAAGAAGTGTCGCTCAGCCCTCCTCTCCAGGTCCCCCCACACCACATGATGTACCCTCCCCGCAAGGACATGCATTGTATTATTCCCACGTCACAGAGACTGTTGAGGCTCAAAGAGGTTAAGTGCCACCCCCAAAGTTCTGCAAGGAGGAAGGGGGCAACATCGGGATTGAACCCCAGGCTTTCTGACTTCAGAGTCCACATTTGTCATCACTGCCTTCTACTGCCTCTCTTCCCAGTCCCTACCCCCCACAGAGGGCGCAGAGTGCGGTTCAGCCTATTTCTTCCAAAAAGAATCCCTTTGAGTGTAATGTGACCTGTAAGATGAAAATGCACGTGTGGGCAACACCCTCCACTCTGTGTGAGGATGGGCTCTGCAGGCCGCGTAGACACAGATGTGACCATGTCTAAGAACAGAGAGAGGGAGTTGTGCTGGGTAGTAACTCACTCCGCACTATTAAGCAGACCTAGCATTTAAGCTGCTCTTTCTACTCCCCTTAATTTTAAAAACAGGTCCCTTTGTAAGATCATGTGGGCATGGAATATCATTGCATGGGATATCATCATGCTGATGTCTTTTTAAAATTATTGTTATTTTTAGAGACAGGGTCTCACTCTGTTGCCCAGGTTGGAGTGCAGCGGCATGATAATAGCTCACTGCAAACTTGAACTCCTGGGCTCAAATGATCCTCCTGCCTTGGCCCCCTGAGTAGCTGGGACTACAGGTGAGTGCCACCACATCCACACCCAGCTGACTTTTTTTTTTAAGAGACAGGTCTCACTATGTTGCTCAGGCTGGTCTTGAACTCCTGGCCTCAAGCAATCCTCCTGCCTCAGCCTCCCAAAGTGCTGGGATTACAGGTGTGAGCCACGGCACCTGGCCATGCTGATGTCTTTTTGATGACTTATTGTGAGTTAATTATTGCTGGGTGGAGAGAAAATGTGCCTCTGGTAAAGCACAATGGCACGGCTGCCAGGAGGCTGTGTCTCCCAAACGCCAGCACACAGTCACCTGGACCCAGCTTCAGTGCCTGGACTGGCCTCAGCTCACACTGCAGACCATGTGCTGTAGGAGAAACTCCCTCTACCCAGGGAAGCCTGGGGAAGTCTCAGGAACGTTCCCCACTCCTTGGAGAAAGCAAGAAGGCCCGCCTGCTGGCGTCTTCCAGGGCCCAGGCTGGGGACTTTGGGGAGGGCCTCATTTTTGCCAGCCTCTCACTACCTCAAACCCTGCCTGAAACTGTTTCTTCAACCTAGGAAGGTCAACCTGGCTCAACAGAGAGGAGCTCCAGGGCAGGATGGAGGGACATGTGACAAAGCATGAGTTTCTACCCAAACTTGTCCTCCACTCCCTCTCTCTGCTTGTCCCCAGTATGGCTGATAAATTCAAGTGTGGACACGCTGGCAAGTTAGGGCCACGGCTTGGCTTCAGGGTTCCGTGGGGACAGGTCTGACAGTGCTTCGGCCCTGGGCCCGAGCTGCAGCAGGAGGGATGGGGAAAGAGCAGCCAGGAACGCGTAGTATCCTCCCTGGCAGCAGAAGGCAAACTCCAGCCCTGGCCCCCTCTCCTCTCCTCCAAGTTTCTAAAACCAAGTGGAGAAGAATTTTGGACCTTCCCGGAAGCCCCTCACCTGCACATCTCCCTACCAAGTCTGAACAGAGGGCCTTTCTGTCTGCCAACCCCTCTTAGTCATCAAGGCTACATTCCTTGTTCTCTTATTTCTTCTACCTTGGTCTCTAAGGGTTTTCTTGTAGTAACACGTAAGTTTCATGCCTGGTGCTACTGTTTCTGAGAGAAAGGGACTAGACTGTATTCAGAGTTGCATCCCCCATCACACCCACAGGCACATGGTAGGTCTCAGGACACGTTTGCTCAGAGAGTGCCTGCACCCGCCCCCACGCTGCCCGCTCCTGCCTGCCCAGCTAGCGCAGCACCACCACTTCCACAGTCACCCTCCGTCAGTTTGTTCCCTTGCTGTCTGCACCGAGAGCCCTGGAGATAGGACTGTTGTCTACCCATGTTGCAATGCTCCTTGCCTATCACGCGCCTGGCTCACAACTGCTGTTGGTCTTCGTTCATTTAACATGTATTCCATTCCTTCCACCATTTATGTCTTAGGATGCTCTATACACATTCTCTTCGGGTTTTGTTGTCGTTGTTGTTGTTGTTTGGGTTTTTTGAGATAGGGTCTTTCTGTGTCACCCAGTTAGAGTGCAGTGGTATCATCACAGCTCACTGCAGCCTCAAACTCCTGTGCTGGGCTCAAGCGATCCTCCTGCCTTAGTCTCCCAAGTAGCTGGGACTACAAGTGTGTGCCACCACATCCACGCTCAGCTGACATTTTTTTTTTTTTTTAAGAGATGGGTCTCACTATGTTGCTCAGGCTGATCTCAAACTCCTGGCTTCAAGTAATCCTCCCTCCTCAGCCTCCCAAAATGCTGGGATTACAAGTGTGAGCCACCATGCCCAGCCTCTCTTTGGTTTTTAAACCACAACTCCATAAGAGTCTATATATAAAGTGAGTATTCTCCCATTTTACAGAGGGAAAAATTGAGGCTAGGAGAAGTGAAATGGCTTGACCGAGGACACCCAATTTGTAAGAGGGAGAGGCAAGATTCAAACCCAGGCCTCTCAGGTGCCCAAAGCCAAGCTCTCTCATAGACCAGCTGCCTCCCCAGCCTCAGAGTGAAAGCCTCTCTCATTAAACCACTGTAGGCCTGTGGGCTACAGAGGCTGTGTCACTTCAGTGGATGGCCTGTTTCTTCTGGTCTAAGGGAACTCAAGCCTGGAGCTTTCTACTGCCCATGTTGGGAGCATGGGAAGCGGGTGTTTTTCTTCCCTGCAGCCTGGGTGGTTGTTTCCTACAACGCATCCGCCCGGAGAATGACCGGAAGAAGTGGCTTCCGGCTGGGGCAGGGAGGAGCTGGCCTCTTCCCACCCTCCACAGAAGGGATTTTTACTCCAAAGTAGCTACTTTTCCTTGCCCCTGGGGTAGTTATTACATTTGCTTTTAATATAACTGATTCAATTAATTATCACTTTGTCCAATGTCATATTTAATAATGACTGTGTTGAACAACTGACTCCCAAAATGCCTGAAAATTTACCGATCAGCTCTCATGAACCAATATTACATAGGACCAATTACTTTTCAGGGCTGTTGTAAAACCAAATGCGATAACATCAGCGTCCACCAGCAGGTTGCTAGAACCAGCTGTGCGACCTTGGGCAAGCTTCCTCACCACGGTGTGCTTCAGGTTTTGCCCACCCGTAAAACAAGGCAGTGGTAAGGATTATATGAGAAAATGCAGGTAAAGAATGTAGCCAGGGCAAGACCATGGTGACAACAGTGCTCACCGAGGACCAGGCACTCACTCTCGGGATCCTCCCTGGGCAAGGTCGGCCCCTGAGTGCCTCCTTAAATTGTGTGTGCCAGGCATCTCACTTGCCTCCAGCCCCACTCTTGGCACATAGTAGGTATTTGCTGTTCCTGCTCCAACAGCTCCAAGGACAGTGCAATTTAACAGTGGCATAAAGATGAGAAAAGTTATCTAACAATACGTGAGAAAAACAACAGCACAGCACATTGTTCTGGGGCATATGGTAGGTACACGATGAGCCTTTCAGATAATGAGAGTGATATTTCAGCAAATAACAGCCACTGCCTGCCGAGGAGACTGAGCCATCTCTAGAAGATCCAGGCTTGTTTCTGGAAGCAGCTGCTGCAAGTAAGAATCTCTTCGCATTAATGTGAAAGATAAAAACACTAGTGTTCAAAATGTACTTTCTACTGCATAGTAGGTAGATCTATTTTGTAGTATTATTCGTTGCCCAAAATGCTTATGGTAAAATTGATCCTGTGGTTTCCCAAGTTCCCTAACACCCCACTGGGCACCAAACCCAGAGTTGGTGGTGGGAGGAGGGGAAGATGCAAAGACACTGGCTGTATCCAGGGGTGGGGGGAAGGAGAGAGCTGTATGGGCTGGAGGGGGTGAGAAGATTTCACTTGTTGAGAATGTAGGGAAGAAGAATTGGGGTTGATGGCTTGAAAAGGGTGGTGGGAAAATTCTAAAAGCACGCAACATTTCGAAGGATACAACTCTCAAGTCTCTAAATCATTTCCTTTTAATGCAACATTTGAGCAGATTCCAGATTAATGGTGAGGTCTTGCGATAAGATTATTGGATCAGGAATTCAAAGATCTGGTTTCCATCCCTTACCAGCCCCAGACCTTGGGCAAAGCATTTGACCTCCAGGAGCTTCACTTTCTCCATTTGTAAAGTGGGGATGTGGTGAGGAGCAGAGGAAATGAAGAGCATCCACACCAGTGTTCACAATGGCCGTGAGCTGATTGACCATTTGAACATCCCCAGTCAATGATGCCGAGAGCCAAAAAGAAGGTCCCTTTTGGCTTCCAAGATGCATCATGAGCACCACAGGTGAGGGCCACACATGCAGATCAACCCTGAGCCGGGAATATTGAACTGTGCATGCTTAGTTCCCACCCATGTAGCAATACTGCAAGAATGTTTCTGGTTTCCTGGATGAGAAAGGACTTCCATTGCAATCACTGCAGACTTGATGTCTTAATATCGAAGGTGATCTGTGCCTTCCAGCAGGTCCACACCACCAGGGAGCGAGGATCGGGGGGCAGAGGCTCAAAGCCTTTCTTCACATACAAGTCTCGCTCCCAAGTTCAGGAGGCTCTCCTCCCTCTGAAGGTGGGCTGGCTTCTCAGGACCTCACTCCTCCCTGCCCTGTCTGGTCCTTTAGATCCAGACCTTGGGAGAACTCTCGACTTTGCTCTCTTCTGAGCCTGATGTTGCCATAGGAACACCGTAGGTTCTACATGGCAGTACAGGTAACTCAGGAAGAGCAGTGAGGGGAAGGAGAAAAGGCCAGAGACACTCAGGAGGCTGGCAGATCCACTTGAACATGAGCTGTGGCATGTGGGGAAGGGGGTGACCCAAAGGTGGAGGTGTGACCCCAGGCAGCCCATGCAACAGACCATGACTGGATACCTGTCTCCCTCTCCATGTCTTGACAAGAGCTGTCACTCCACTTAAGGTACACAGCAGGGCCACACTGTCCACTGTTTCGAAACTTTACATGGTTTTTATAAGTGTATTTCTTCTGTGTTTTAACAAGGAGATAAATTAATACCACCTATGTTTTAAGTAGTTGTCAGATTTTCTTATGCTCAAAAGCAAACTTTACATGTTAATAAACCAAGGGAAGCAGTAACGACCCATGTGATCCACTCACCTGGTTCTTTCTATAAAAATATCTTCCATTAAGGAAAAAATGCTTATTAGATAAGCAAGTAAAAGTCTTTCAAAAGTAAACTGCTATATTCAACTCAGCTGGGTTCTTTCCTGCTCTGCCACCCACACAGAAGCCTCGGTAAGCATAGAGACTTAATGTGCTGTCCCTCAGAGGTCACTGCCTTCTTAAAGATGACCAAAGGGATGGACAGTGTTTAATAGAATGCATCAGTGGAGGAGATGGTATAGGACAGAAAATTTCCCCTACTTGAGCCAACAGCTGCTGACTCCTATTATGTCTAAAATAGCAGAACAAACACTGGTTTTGATTGTCCATCAAATCACAAGATGCCTAAGGGTGTGGGCATGTGGTTGATGATTTGCAAAAATGGCCACAAGTGTTCCTCTTCCTGTATCCAACCTCCTACATAGGACTTTGTAGCTGCTCCCATTGAGAGGTGGAGTCTGTTCCCCTTGAACATGGACTGGCCTTGTGACTTGCTTTGGCCAATAGAATGTGATAGAAGTAATGTTGTGCCAGTTCCAAGCTTAGCCCTCGAGAGCCTTGCCTGCCCACGCCCGTTCTCTTGCAGTGCTGCTGCCACCATGAGAACAAGCCCCAGCCGGCCTGCTGAAGGATGAGAGACCATGTGGAACAGAGATAAGCTGTCCCAGCCAAGACCCTCTTAGACCAACAGTCCTCACCCTACCTGCCAGCGGACAGCAGATGCACAAGTAAGCCCCGTTGAGGTGAGAAGAACCACCCAGCTAAGGCCCGCTCAAATCGCCCACCCACCAAATTGTGAGCTAAATAAGTAGTTGTCACTTTAAGCACTAATTTTTGGGGTGGTCTGTTATGTAGCAAAAGCTCCATGATGCAAGGCAGGTGTAGTACCTCTGGGCTCCAGTCGTAATGCTCAGCCTATGTGGAGAGAAGAGGAGCTGCAGATGCAATTGGTGCCACCACATCCCTTCATCCTCACCATTCTGGTGCATGTCTGTCCCAATCCAATGGCCAGTCCCTGTATCTATGCCTGTGAGCTCTCTCTAGCCACCCTTACAGCAGGCCAGAAGAGCCGCTTGGCCCTCAACCCATGCCTGAGGGGGTTAGTGTATAAATACCCCAGCTCTCTCACCCCCTGCATGTACTATCTCTGAGCCATGTGTCCCTCACTGGCTCCCAGATCTTCCCAGCAGCATCAAGGTCCAGCTACCCAGGTGTAACTGACTTGATAGCAGATCCTTTACCGGCAGCCTTCATTTTCCTGCTCACCTGTTGGTGCTTTCAGGAACCACCTCTCAAATAGACTACTTGCGCTCAAATCCTTATCTCAGGGTTTGCTTCCAAGCAACTAAGGCAGCACAGACAGGGCTACCACCAAAACCATTGCTATCATCAAGCCCCTCACCACAGGGTCTCACTGCTTCTCCCAGCCTCGTCAGGGAAACAGCTGCACAGATGTTGCCCACTCACCCACTCCCACTGCCACTGAGCACAAACACCCCAAGACGACCCATCACGTGGTTTGAAGGACTGCTGCCTCCACCATCTGGCTTTGTAAACACTCATTGCTTTTTCCTTCACTTTCCAATCCACCAACCATCTCGTCACATACTCAGGAGGGTGGAAGAGGAAAGACTTAGAGAAGAGGAAAAGCCAGGCTTGGAACAGAAAGGTGTGGAGCAAGCTGGGCTGTCCCCACCTGTCCCTTTTACCCTACCCAGATCTGGCAAAAAGCCCAACCTAGCTCCCAGCAGGATGTGGTGCTCAGGGAACAAGTTCAGTAAACACAGCCGCAGTCTCCAAGGGCCCAGGGGTTGTCTGCCCAGCACACACATTCAAAGATATTTACCGAGTGCTTGTTATATGCCAAGCACTGCCCTCGGTGCTGGGAGATGGAAGGGAAAGAAACAGACCGAAGCCCTTGCTCTCACGTAGCTTATATTCTAGTGAGGAGACACAATACACACATACACACACATACTACATGTATGTATCACCCCAAGCCAAGGGCATCTGTCTTAGAGCCTCATAGAACAGAGGGAGCAACAGTGAGC
>NW_012150840.1:9263245-9331818 GCF_000956105.1 Propithecus coquereli
CCCAGGAGTTTGAGGTTGCTGTGAGCTAGGATGACGCCACGGCACTCTAGCCTGGGCAACACAGTGAGACTCTGTCTCAAAAAAAAAAAAATCTCTTGGTTTTTGTTTGTTTGTTTTCTTCTTTTTAGAAACAGGGCCTCTCTCTCTCTTGCCCAGGTTGGAGTGCAGTAGCACAATCACAGCTCATTGCAGCCTCAAACTCCTGGGCTCAAGCGATCCTCCTGCCTTAGCCTCCCAAGTAGCTGGGACTACAGGTATAAGCCCCATACCCAGCCCCAAAATCTCTTGATTTTTAAGTGTTGGCTCAAAATATTTAAAAATACTGTGTAGAGCACAGTACATTTTAACGGGTCAATGGGCTGGCTCAAACCCATGGGCAGTGACCTTTAGACCTCTCTGTCCCTTTCCTCCTCTGCAGTCTGAGTTCTTCATGAAGAAGGGCCACCAAGATACACAGCACCAGGGGGTGCCATTCACATTCAATTCCTGTGTAGCTCAGGGCAGTAAGCAGGGTTCCTCTGATGCTTCCAGAGCCAGGCCAGTGTGGGGCTGCAAGAGAACCTCTCTGCAGACAGACAGACAGATGCTGGCTGCCTCTGCCTCCTTGACACTAAGTGTATCACCCAATTAGCAGAGTCTCGCAAGCTGTACCATCCTATAATTATCTGCTCTCACATTAGTCTTTTACTATATCAGTATAAAATGCTATCCACAGTACAAAATTCCATCTCGTTAATTGATGGTGTCATTAGTTTGTGTCTTGTCTCCCCAACTAAAATGTAAACTCTTTATGAATGAGGATCGTACTCTGTGCCTTTTTGAACCGTATAGCACCTTTTACATTGTAGTAGCACCCAATACCTATCCACATGTTGACAGATTCATCACAGAGGTGATTCTGAATCTGTTGCTATTGTGGGTAGCATTTGGGTAACACTTCAGGGTACAGAAGAGGAGAGCTCTTTTAGGAATATGCAAAAGAGGAATATGCACTTAACAAAACTTACTGAATGATAAAAAAATTAGTCATCTCTGTGTCTTCCATGCCAACATGTGCCAGACGTACAGTGTGATCCTGCAACAAGGGTTGTTTTAATGTTGTCATGAAGAGTCACTTATTTTGCATTTTCTCTCCAGTAAAATGGAATCATCCAGGCTTATTAGCCATCTTCGGGAGAGGCCAGAGAGAAGGAAGAAAGTATAAACTGACTCCATTTATAAAGTATGTTTGAAATCAGAGAGTAATACGTATGTTGTGACCGGATGCATTGTTAGGCGGTTAATGTATATCAGGAAAAAAAAATCCTCAATATGTTAATTTACCCCTGGGTTTAACTATCTATATTTAACCTGATGATTATTCAATTAAGCAGTCTGTTCCCTTGGAGTGCAGCTGTAGTCTTTATAATTTGTTATACAGAATACAACCGTGATTCGTTTGCACTTGTATTTACTCTTCGCTTCCCAAGGCTACTTAATTCTTTTTTCTGTTTTAATAGTCCTAGAACTCCTAATAAAAGAGAGTCAAACAAACAATTTGAGAACAGAGGAGTGAGTACAAACACAGAGTACTTGAAGCACAAGGTAGTCCAGCTGGAAAGAGCCTTGAGATAGCTGAATCCAACTCTCTCCTTTTACAGAGGAAGCAACTGAGACCCAAAAGGGTGGGGTGACTCGCCCAAGGACACACAGCCAGTGAGAGGACACATGCCTGATTCCCAGCGCTCGCTCGCTACTCATTAGCCTTGGGACACCACGGCTCCCTCCAACACTTACAGCTGGGCTTTTGAAGGGCTGATTCCTTAGGACAACTGGGCTCTCAGAAGCTATGACGCCTATGCCAATAGCAAAATTCCATCCATTCCGTATTTGTTGAGTGTCTGCTAAGTGCCCGGCATCAGTCTTGACCCTGGAAATAGACCAGTGATCACGAGCCCAGGCGCCTGCTCCGCCAGACTTACCTTCAAGTTGAGTGAGATGACGACAGACGAGTCAAGCATTAAATGAACGTGGCACTTTAAGAGAGTGATAAGTATTGAAATATTAAACCAGGGTGGCACTGCAGAGAGTGAGGAGGAGGGGGCTGCTTTGGATACAATTTCCCTGACTCAGGGGAGGTGGGGTAGGAGTGGGGCAGCACCTAGTTTGGGTTTGAACATTACCAACAACAGGAAACACACTGTCTCCCAAGGCCAGTTTAGCTTGTTAAAAAGGTCTTCCCTGGACTGAGCTGAAATCCACCTCCCTGAGACTCAAACTTCAGTAACTCATTCTGAGAACGTCACAGAAACCAGTTAGCTAATAGATGTTAAATGTCAAATGCAGAGCATATCCTAAATTAAGACAGTTGTTTCCATGTTTTAATGTGAAATAGCGTGTTTGGGAAAATACAACATACCAGCGAGATGACTTACATGTACTCATTCAGCCTACAGTTCATAAAAGTGTTTAAAACCAGCACTTCAAAGGATGTTCAGACAGCCAAATTCTAGAGTCCTGGACCTGTCCGTGTGAGTCACCCGACATCATTAGAGGACACACCAACTCACTTCCGTCCATAACTCTATTGGGGTTTGACGGCATCAATGCTGCTGGCTCCACTGCCCTGTGGTTCAGCATGAAATCTAGCTCTGCTCATGGTACTTTCAGACACAGTCATGCAATCATAGAACTAAGAATTCTTCTGGCCCAACCCCCTTATTTCATAGACAAGGAAAGGGAAGCCTGGAAATAAGAAGTCACCACCCAAATCCATCAGCAAGTGCTGGCCAGGGTGGGACTTGTCCCCTTCAGCCCCCAAACCAGGCTGTGCATGGTTTCGCAGTTGCACCACTGTGTATCCCCCAGGTTTGTCTGCATGCTGGGATGGACTTCCAATCCTCCAGAGATACTTAGTGCGTGTTCTCAAAGAGAAAGTCCAGCTCCCTAATCCCTTTTCCACGTGGATCTGCACTCCAGAAATCTTCCCAGAACATCTGACCACATGCCGAAGGGGTTCCCCATTTGGGTTTGATGTGCATTATTTGGGTGTCATCCACCGTGGGGGAAGACGCAGCTCCTGCGCCAAACTGAACCGAATGCTGCAGAGGCACAGAGAGAAGCAGAGGTCAAGGACAACACAGAAGCCAAAAATATTTCAGCTTTTACCTGAGTCTAAAAGTCTGCCTGAACCAACTGCCCAGCTGCTCCAATGCCTCAGAGTGTTCTAGACTAGGGCAGGAAAATGGTCAGTGACAGGGGAAGAATGAGGCCTAAGGGGACAGTCCTTCCTGAGCCCTGCCCTCCTTCCCCAGCTTGAGGCCATGGGGGAGGATCCGAGCGGTGTCTGTGTCCACCTGGCCGTGCGTCCTTCCTCCTCCCCGGCTGGCTCTGCTGCTGGCTGCAGCTCTGAGAACCCACAATGCTTCCCCCTCTGACCCTGGCTGTAGCAGAAATGAACAGCTTCCTTGGATGGAGGGGAACTGCTGGAGTGCAACTGAATAATTATGGACAGTATCTCTCAGAAAAGAAGGCACCAAAAGGGGGAATGCCAACTCCAGCAACCATCCCGGTGCCTTCTACAGCAGGCCCCAAGGTCACAAGTTTCAGGTAGACCATAAGGCTGGTAGCTGATTAGACAGTAATCAGCTTAGCCCTTAGAAGGCTCCTTCCGGATCACTCATCAGGCAGAATAACACCCCTCTGAGTGATTTCTTCCACCACCAGCATGCAGCAGCACAGCCACGACGTGGACTTGGTTTCCAGTGCAGCTGCTGCACCTGAGGGTGAGCCCAGTGCAGGTGCCATTTGTTGTCCCCTTTGAAAAGAGGCAGAAAGCAAGCCCAATCTCTGCTCATGACCCCAGAGGGGGTGTAGTGCTGCAGAAAGGGTGTTGAGATGAGATGGAGACATCTCAGGGAAGGATGGGCTAAGGGGAGCTCCTCCATGACTGTGGGTCCCCAGGGACAGTGTACATTGGAACCTGGACCTGCTGAGTGACTCATGCCATTTGACATCTGTCTCCCTCTACAAAGTGGGGCCTGAGAGCACGGGTGTTGCAGTCAGACAGGCCTGGGTCCAGGCTCGGTGGTATACAGCTGTGTAGTTGGGAACTGCGGCTTCTCCCTGAACCCGACTTTCCCCATCTGTAAAATGGGGCTAATGATAGTATTTACTTACAGGGACTATCAAATGTGACCATGTGATGGAGGGCTAAGCCTAGCACCTGCCGTACATGGTATGTCTCCACAAATGGTGGCTCATGTTATTTTTATTATGTAAATTTTAGTACAACGTGCATACCACATGTGCATTTGAGGCAGAAAACACAGAGGGTGGCCAAAGCGGCAGGGCACCAGGTTATGACTCTAGAACGTCTCTGGAGGAAGGGTTCTGTCACTCTAAGGACTGCGAGCGGCTATCACATTCTCAATATGACCTTTGTCCAATGTCTTTTCATTTCCAGAGCTCCTTCCTCTCCATCTCATCTGATCCTCACCACAGCCTGTAATGTGGACAGGTTGCCTATGCTTCCTGTACCCCATGCTTAGAGGAAAAAACAAGTCTCAGAGAGGTTAAGTAACTTGCCCAAGGTCATACAGCGTGTAAGTGGCTGAGCAGTCACAGATCCAGGGCTGCCTGACAGGGCAGGAGTAACAGTAAGGCAAGTGAGGTGCCCAGCTTGCAAAATTTAAGGAGACACTTGCACTTCCCTGGACGGAGCACCTCCTTAAATGTTGCCCTGCTGCCTGACCCCAAGCCCTGGGCCCTTTCTGGAGCACTGAGGTAGAGCCAGCTGTGTGTGTGCTGCTTCCACACGCTACACAAAGGAGGTCAGCCCTGCAAGAACCCACCACCAGAGGCTTGGGGTGGCCGCATCTACCGGCTGAGCTGGGCTTTGCCATGTTGGGCTCCATGAACATTTCCCCAGAGCCCTGCTGCTGGAACCGCTTCCCAAAAGATGGAATGGCGCAGAGGGTGGAATTGGTGCTGTGACAGCCACATCAGGCTTCCGTGCACTCTTGCGCCTTTGGGCCAGGGAGACAGGCTGGGCCAGGCAGGCCATCCCCAAACCCCTCCTATGCCGGCCAGGCCCCTCAAGGGCCTCACAGCCCTCACCAGCCTTAGGGTAGGATAGGCCAGCACAGGCAGGCAAGCAGCCCGCAGGGGCGACTCCTGGGACAGTGGCCCCTTGGTGCTGGCCCACCTGCCAGTCAAGGCTCTCCTCTCTCTAGCCTCCTTAGAGCCCAGCTGGCCCTCAATTGGGCCTCCCTTTACCTACTACAAAGGTTGGGAGGTACTGACTAGCTACAGGAGATCAATTTCAAATCTGCAAAGAGAAAAATTTCTAAAACTTTTCTAAAAACTCTTCTAATCATGTGGATGATTGTACTTGCTAGTTAGCTAACTCGCTTATGCCTGGATTACTGGGAGTTTAGCTTTTCTACAGAAACAACACCTGATCACTGAGGAGTGGTACAGGGTAGTGGGGAGCTGGGCCGGCTTGAGAGCCATCCTGCTGGGATTCAAACCCCACTGCCTCTGGGCAGGCTGCTCACCTGCTCTGAGCCCATTCCCTCCTCCTGTAAAAGGGGACCAGAATAGCACCTACACCCTCTGGTTAGTAAGTGCCTATAATGGGCCAGGTACTGAATTTCTTCTTTTTTTTTTTTCTTACACATTATTATTTAACACTCAGAACAACGTTTTATTTTTGAGGTGTAACTTACACACAGTAAAGTGCCCAAATCTTCAGTGCGTAGCTCAACAAACTTTTACATGTATGCTCTATCTTCTAATCGAATCTCTATCGTCATATATCAGTTTTGCCTGTTTATGAACCTCACACAAATGGACTCATACAATGTGTGCTCTTTTGTGAACAGTTCCTTTCACCCAACTTTGTTTTTACAGTGCACCCATGTTGTCGTGTATCAGTTATTGCTCTTTTGTGTAGCTGTGTCATATTCCCTTGATCCTCGCCACAGCCCTGTAATGTGGGCAGGGTGCGTATGCTTCCTGTACCCCATGCTTAGAGGAGAAAAATAAGTCTCAGAGAGGTTATGTAACTTGCCCAAGGTCACACAGCTTGGAGGTGGTTGAGCAGGGGCACAGATCTAGGACTGGATTTAATGAGTTAATACACAACTGTGTGACTGTGCCAGTGTGCGTCTCCATTGAACTAGATGTAATCATCATCATCACCATCCCATTTTATAAGTGAGGAAACTGAGCTCTAAGCTGCTTACTAAGTTTTTAGCTTCAGGTCACAGAGTAACCTTGAAGCCCAGCAAGGGACTTGAACCTGGGTCCCTCTGACTCCCAAACCAGCTCTTTACCCTGGTCAATAGAGCCCCCCTAGCCCTGGAGTACTGGGATCAGCAGAAATGAACTCTGGCCAGTGTGGTCATGAGCTGCTTTTCCCTGAGGTACAATTGGGAGTCGGGGTTGGGGGAGCAGCTACCTGACCAGCTCCAGGTGGTGAGAAAATTGCCTTCGTTTTGGCCATTGCCAATATTTATTTTCATTGCACCCCCCGCTGATAGCGCAGGCACAGTCATCACTCACAGCCCTGTACTTTGAGATCCTGACTTTGCCAACATTTCGAAACAACTGCAAACAGCCTAAACGTGGAGGAGGCGTCCTGTCCACCAACCAAGAGCTGGCTCTCCCGCGTAGCCCCTGCCTGGCTCCTCGGGGACTAGTTTCCCACGCCACTAACTCAGATGCCACCGTTTGGGACTCCCCGGGAAAGCACCGTAGGCCCTCAGGCCAGGCTTCTCTGTAAGCCAAGCTTTACCCACCAGGAGGTGGGCCCCTCAGTGCTGACCTGGCCTCAAGAAAAGGCCAAGGTTTTGCCCTGCACCTCAGCTCTCCAAATCCCTGCCTGCTGCCCAGGAGGCCAGCAGCAGGCCTTGGAAGGGCCATAAGCAAGGCAGCAAGGGGCAGCCAGCAGCCGGGCTGACCTAGCCACCTCCTCCTGCTCTGAGCTCAGGTAGTGCCCCAGTCAGTCCAGCCAGACATGATTAAATGGTTGGCTAGGTGCAGGGGTGGGAGACCCTGGGGGAAGAAGGGAACAGGGCCAACCCCCTGAGGCAGCCCCAAGGCACCCTTTGGTCTGTCGATCATTAACAGAAGCCACCTCAACGGCAAGCAAAGAAGGAGAAAGTCCAAGAGGATGGCCTGCCCCCTCCCCCCGGCTCCCTCCTCCAAATGTGCCAATCCAGGACCTCGTGGGGCATGAGATCACAGCACTCGGTGGAGGAGGTGTGCGCCGAGTCATCTAGTCTAACTGGTTGCCTCTCGTGCTCCTGCCGAGTCTCCATGAAAGGCCGAGAGGGACAGGAATTAACACTGGTTGATCTGCCGTCATTGTGTGCCAGAGACTGGGCCAAACACTTTCCACATGCTGGCCTAGACACTGGGCACAGCGGTAAAATGCAATGATGGAGCTAGCCTGCCTGGATTCAAAGCCTGACACTGTCCTCTGTGTGACAAATTAATGAACTTCTCTGCACCCCAGTTTCTCAGTATGTAAAATGGGGAGAGTAGAGAACTCCCTCTGTGGGGTCATTATGATCATCAAATGGGTTAGTAATACACATGACGTTCCTAGAAGACTACCTGGCACTTATGAAGAGCTGTCTTTACTAATGGCTCGCTCGATCCTCACAGTAGCCCCTTGAGATGCAGCTGAAAAGTCCAAGGTTGAGTAATTTACCCAAGGCACAAGCTTGTATAATGGGAGCTGGGATTTGAACCCTGGTCCAAAAGCTCCGTCCAGCACCCCTTCTTCGTTCGTGCCACGGATCCTTACCCCTGCCATGATCCACTCTGCCCATCTTACGTCTGCCCCCCACTCTCTGTTGGACCTTAAAGGCCCTCTTTTCATTAGAGTTCCACTGAGGCAGAGCAGACCCCATCCTTCCTCCTGCCAACGAGCCTTCTGGGCCAGGAAAGGCAGGTCATTGCTCAGTGGCCAAAACAGCTCATTTCTTTGAGCTGCTCCAAGGGAAGATCTTCAGCCCACAACCAGACTGTGGGTTTCAGGGCCAGCGGCCACGGAGGCCCTGCCTACGCAGGGCAGACCTCCTGCCGAGATGCCTCAGCGAGGGGCTGGGGGGGAGGCCTCATGCCCCAGGACTCTGGCTGACAAAGCAAGGCCTTACCTTTCCTGCCCTACTTCCCTTTGGAGACCTTACCTTCTGCTCCCTCTGTGTGTTTCCTATCCTCCCGCGCTGTGAGGGAGCTCAGAGATGAGGTTTCCTGCCAGCTCTGGACTCACACCTCCATGGCCTGCCTGCCAGCCCAGAGGCCCCTTCGTCTTCTAGTGGCCCTGAAAGTGTTCTGCTGTTTCCTTTCTCGAGTGGCTTTGGGCCCATCTCCTCTACCTTTAAGGTCCAGATGGTACAAAATCAGGCTCTTATGGCCACCACACTTGGGCCTAGGTGGGCTAAATCCCAGCCTGCGTGACTTGCCCAAGTGACACTTAGGTCCTGGAGCTTCTCCAGGTGGTGAGGAGCCTCCCTGTGCCTTTGCAGCCAACCCTCACCCTGCAGCACCTCCTGGAGTCAACGTCTCTATTTTCTAAATCAAGGAACTGACAGGAAATTTAGGGCTGGCTGGAAGGTATGCTCAGGTCTCTGGGAACCTAACCAGTGTCACCAAGAGTGGGGACCTAGAAAGATGTCTGCCACATGCTCACGTGCACCTGCAGAGAAAGATCTCAAGGTGAATGATTAAATGTCTTCTTTGCTTTTAGTCAGAGAGGATGATCACATGCCACCACCACCACCCACCCCAAACACACAGTCACTGCCTCCTTAAGGGACAAAAGGCCTAGTTTACTCCAGTCCTAGGAAGGGCTGCTTTCCCTCTTCCTACCATCAGGCCCTGCCCTGGAACAGGTAATAGTCCCTATTTTTCTACCTCACACCCCTGGTCCCCAGTAGATACCTGCTGATCAGGGAAGAAGAATCCAGAGGGTACAAGAAGGTCTTCCCAGTCTCAGGGACAGCCCTGGCCTGGCCAATGTCTGTAGCAGATCTAACTACCTTTGAGAGAGGCTTGGTGGAATCAAAAGGGAAATTCAGCTTACCTCCCAAAACTTACCGGACATAAGGAACCAAAGATAACTGAGCCTCCAATAGCAACATAGCTGCCTTCTCAAAAAGAAATGCCCCCAAGGACCAGATTTTTAGAAAGATCCAACCCCCCTCTGGCAGGTAAAACATCACCTCTAAGTGGTCATCTGGCCTTGGCTGGAGCCCACCATTTCTAAGATGATAATCTACCTATCTTGCATGGCACCAAAGGTGCGACCAGGACTAAGGTGGTAGAAACTATTGGCGACTTGCTACGTTCCATTGGCCAGTGTTAACACCCACTACTCCTTAACAGCCCTCCCAACATAGACACACACGTCAAATCCAAGTGGAACCAACCCAATCCCCAGTCCCCTGTGACTGAGCCCCTCACCACCCTAGAAGTCCCCCTCCAAGCATGCAATGCCTCCTTATACCCACCACGGGTAGGTGTTTAGAAGTTCAAACTTGAGGTTAATTTCCTGGGGGAAAAAATGAGCCCAAAGCACCCAAGTAACTCACTCAAATCCAGGCTTGCTAGTGTGCCATTGCTATGTCCCCCTTCATCATTTGAGCACCCCAAACATCACCCAAAGGCTAGGCAGGCTGGGCAGGGAAGACTGGAAGCCCCTGAGCCTTGGCTCCCAGGAAGGACTTCTGAGGCTACGCAGGTGTGGGCAAGCCTGACTCAGTCAACAACTGACACACTGGGCGGTCTTCTTAGAAGGAGCAAGTGCAGGGTCCTTTGCAGAAAACCTACACCCCATCCCATCTAAGCTCAGCAAACTCCCAGCATCAACAATGGGAGCTGTAGGTTTAGCTGTAAGGATGAGAGGAAACCAACCACTGTCCCCTCCCCTCCCCGGGACCGGCAAGGTATGTGACAGGCCAAGTCAAACCACAAACCAAGTAAAACCAGCTCCACCATCAATGTTTCTTGAAAAAACGGGGTTTATTGATTTTTTAAACTGCAAATAGTCGTTACAAAAAGTTTTTTTCTTTTAAATAAATTCACACAAAGAAAGAGAAATAGAAAGCGACGGTAGTGACCAGCAAGAGGAATAATAATTACATTCATCTTATGTGTGTGTGCCAGTTCTGTTTACATTAACATTGGAAAACTCCAAACCTGGAATCCAGAACCTCAAATCTGCGAGTGGAATGTCTTGAGATGGGCACGTGGAAGTCAAAGGGTTTTCTCTCTTTTTTTTTTTTTCCTTTTAGAAGCTATACATAAAAAGTTGTTTTCCTTCTGTACTGTCACAGAACTTTTACATACATTCTCAGTCCTAGTTGTAAAAGGCCTAAAGAGAAAGAAACTCAATTTGCAGTCCAACACAAAGGGGGGAATTTCTAAAATAAATAATCCAACAGTTTTTTGCATTTTTTTAAATTAATTTTTCATTTTTTTAAAATAAAATAACCAAAAAAAGTGTAAAGTTACAAAAATGTCGTTGAAGAATAATATATTAAAACTGTGGAAAAAAAGGAAAGACACGTCACAAAATTTTAAGATTAATATGAAGATCATAATTTAACATAAAAGAATATATTCTATGGATTTGTCATCCCGATAAATATGAACAAAATTAACAAAAAAAGCATAGTTTGGCAATAAATACGTTTTGATAAGTTAAATAAGCTTTTTTATATTGATGTGCAGTGACAAGCAAAATTTTTGCTCTCCAATTTCTGAAAGTTATATGAAGTTTAAAACCAAGGGAAAAAAGCATGGCGTGAGTGCTCTAAGGATAGACCTACGGTATTCTAGAGCAAAAACCATTAAAGCTACTTCTACAGGAAATCGTTTTACACAGATATTGTATGTGGAATGAATACCATTAACTGCTCACCCCTTACATTTTTTTTTTAGCTTTTCTCTCATTTTTTTTTGTTGTTATTTTTTTTTTTAAGATGTCACATATGAACTGGGGAACTTTAGCACCAAAATCAAGTCTCTCATAGTCCATCTAGCGTCCCCTTCCTCCCCACTTAAAAAAAGAAAAAATTAAATCACAAAGTCCCACTTAAGTCAAAATCTTCGTCCACTTTTTCAGCCTGCCTTCCTGCAGACCTCCACAAACCCAGGCAAGATTAGTCAACAGGGGTTCGGGTTGGGAAGAAAAAGGTTTTGAATGTCAAAACAGGTTTCCCCAAAAATCCAAGTCTGGCAACAACTCTGGGGGGGGTGAAATTGGGAAGAGAGGGGAGGAGGAAGTGTGTGGGAGACTGAAACAGGGAAGGTGCACTTGTGTCGCCAGTGGAGGGAGCTGCTGGTTCTGGGCCTCCCCTCCCCCTCCCCATGGGCAGAGGCTCCGGGAGGCCCACGGGTGCCCTCTGGCGCTGAAGAGGTAATGTAGTCACAGTGACAAAGTTAGATTACAAGGCACTAAGTTGCTTCTGTAAACTGTTACTGCTTTTTCTTTTGTGATTTGGCACTTAAGGCTTAAGCCAGAAAAAAGGCATCTACTGACAAATTTGGGACTTGTCTGTTATGCATGGTAAGTGGGCTATAAAATCCAGGGAGGGGGTTTCAAGCCAGAAGAAGCTACTGACAAATTGACTTGTCCTTATGTTAGGTGGGGTAAGGGGAGAGGGAGAAGGGACATTCCAAGGTTCTGGGGGAAAGAGGTTGAGCTTAACCTTGTTAATGTAGGGGCTGTAAGGATGGGTAGGGAGGTAAGGGTCTGGGATGTGGCTGCGGGGTTGGGGGGTTGGGGGTGGAGTAGGCAGGGGGTCCCTCCCTACCCTGGTTTAGTCATCTGAGATGGAAAGTCTGCTGAAAATGGGCAGGCGTCTTGAGTTGTCCAAGGTGGGGGAGTCTGAGCCACTGTGGCTGCTGCTGGAGCTGCTCAGGTAGCCCTCCTGGTCCGAGAGAGAATCCTGAGGGCTGGGGGGAGAGTCAAACATATGAGGGGACTCGGACATGGGCCGGAAGAGGAAGGTGGTCGGGGAGCCACCCCCGGGCAGCCCCATGCTAGGGGCAAAGAGGCTCGCCAGCTCCCGGCTGGAGAAGGCAAAGGGGTTATTGGTGCCATCGGGCAGGGTAGGTGAGCCCAGGAGGTCATCAGCGCTCAGGATGGGGGGTGGGGTGATGGAGGTGGGGCTGTCCAGCAGCCCGGTGGCAGCGGTGGTGGCAGCGGCACTAGGAAACCCAGCAAAGCTAAAGCTATGCTGGAGGCGGGGACGGTCAGCGGAGAGGTCCCGGGCCCCGGCCAGGGCACGGCGCTCTTCGGCATTGTGGATGAAGTGGCAGCGGGGCCCGTAGGGGCAAAAGCCGATGGTGTGGAAGGTGCGGCACAGCTCCGTCTTGTACTTGGGGTGGCGGGTCAGGCTGCGGAGCTCGTGGATGCCGTGTGCGAACTGGCACTTGTCCCCGTACTTACAGGCGCCATTTTCCTCGAAGGGGCGGCACAGCTCAGTCTTATAGCGGCTGGAGTTGACCTGGCCGCTCCCGGGCTGCTTCTGGGTGGGCAGCAGCCGCTCGCCCCCTTCTGAGAAAGAGCGGTCTCGGAAGCGGCTGTCGCGAGAGCTCAGAGCTGGGGCTGGCTCACCCTTGAGGCTGCTGAGGAGCTGGTTCTGGTGGAACTTGGAGCTGGGCAGGGTGACCGAGTGCCTCCGAGGGAAGCCCCCCCCAGCAGGGGTGCCCACTGCCTTCCTGTCCAGCAGGCAGCCCCCTGCACTGGGAGTACTGTAGTTGAGCATCTTATTACCCTGGAAGGAAGAGAGACAAGAGAAAAGATAGTTAGTAATGGTGACATCCACTAGGATGTCCCACTACAGACAGCCCCTTCCACAATCTCTCCACCCCTGCCCTAGCAAGCCCCCTTCCCTCTCTTGGCTCCCACAGACCATCCACCTGGGTTTATTTTGGCCCCCTGCATAAGAAACCACAAAATTTTGGCCTGTGTGACAAATTATTTTACGTATGGACCCTGTTCAATGCTGACTTCTGAAATGCACCCCCCATATCCTCTGTCCCAAAGTTACCACTTGTATCTATAAAATGCAACTTCTTCACCGCCCAAATAGATTCTTCAACTCAAAATATCTCCCACAATGCAGACTTCTTTAAATTTCCCTCCCCTAACGAAAACGGATAGACCTCAGAGAGGAGACTAAATATCATGAGCTAGGTTAGGTCCCTTTCTAATCAGTCCTGCTTAATTGATACGCCCCTCCCCCACAACCTGGCCTAAGACTCCCAACTTCCTGCTTCAGAAGCCTTCCCTTCTGGCAACAGGTTTATTGACTGCCTTTGCCTTTTCTTGAGAGGTAAGGAGGGAAGACGTGGGGGCCTGGTCTGTGGTTGGGGGAGAGAGGGATGGGATCCTCGAAAATAAAACTCACCCCCCCATGTTCCTGGAAGGGGTACCTTCCACAGTGATCTCTCCCACCATTCCCCACCTACTCCCACCCCACCTCCCTTCACTGAAAAGATGCCTTTGCAATTAGTCTTCTGGCTGCAAGAGCGGACTGGGATAAGAGCACCAGTGTTTAATCTTCAATGCAATGCTGCAGATGGGAAGGAAAAGGAAAGCACCAAATCCCCCCACCTACATCCCAGTCAGTAGCAGACTGGGGGGCAGGAATGGGGGACAGAGCCACCGCAGGCAGGTTTCTATTCCAGTGGGACCCTGGTCACCTGTGGAAAGTATACCCAAGATTTGGAAAGGGGGGGAGGACCTGGGAGTTGGCTCCCATCCCATGTGAGTGTCATTGTGCAGATTCTAAAGTTGGTCCCTTAGGATGGGCGGGGTGGGGATCGGGAATCTGTAACTGCAACCACCCCACCGAGAGGATTACAGGAACCCAGTAGAGAGCTGGTTTCCAACAATGAGGTTCATTTAAAAAGTCCTGCAAGGGGAGGGGGCGAAAGAAAGAGAAATAGATCAAAGAGCAAGAGCGGGGAAGAGAAGGAAGAAGTGCTGGGGAGCTCCCGCAGCTGCGCTGCAAGTGGAGTTTGGGAAAGCGCAGGGAGGGAAGGAAGCTGAAAATTTAAACTTTTTTGATGTTGCTCTTCAGCTCCTCAGCGTCCCTGCACCCCAACCCTGCAGCCCTGGGGCGCTGGCAGCTGCGCCAACAGGAGCAGCAAGCTGGGAAAAGAGAGCAACATGACCCGACGTGTTTAAGGCAAAACACTTCGGCAATTAAAAGCAGCCTAGCAGCTTCACCCTTTCAAATTGGGGGGAGGGCGTTGGAAAAAAATTTAACAACATCCAAAGGCTTTTGCTATGTACATTTAAATTGCACTGCTGGAACATTACAGGTTTAAAACTTGCTTCTTCCAACACTAGCTGGCAAACTACATGTTTTAAGGAGGCCTCAGTAAATCCCCATTTGCGGGACCCTTGAGTTCAGGCCAGCATTTTGTCATCACCGCCCCCCCCAATCGACGAGTTGAGGTGCTCTGCAACACAGGTAAGCGGGTCAACCCGAAGCCCACTTTCTCCCAAAGTTTGCAGCATGGTCGGTTATCGGGGAGGAAGCTCAGCCAAGCTGGGGCAGACGTAAACCCCACTGCAAACTCGCTCTGCAACACCTTTTTTTGAATTACAACTTGGCCTTTTTCTTCCTCGCAGATACCCAGCTCCTCCAAAGCAGGGGAAGGAATCTCACAGCAAAATATCTTCACGAAACCCACTTCCACGAGGGATCCCGGACCCCAACCCCACAGGCCTGCAATGTTGCTGTACAGAGTTGAACCCCTCCCGGCGTCGCCGAGACCCAGAGCGCACACCGGGAAACCGAGCAGACCAACGAACCCCGGCTCAGGCAGCACGTTCTGTACTAAAGAATCACCCAAAACTTGCCCTAACCGGGCCCCTCCTCCGCGGCCCCCGGGCAGCCTTGCCACGCAAACTGTGTCCCCCAAAATTCTGATCTCCAGATTCACATGTAATCCCCGCCAGGAACTGCTGAAACTCAAAGGGTGGGAAGGACAGGGCCAAATTCCTTCAAACTAGGGGGGAGATGCAGACGGAGAAAAGAACCATCTCCCTTTACCCTCTTCTTTCCAACACCCAAACTTTTGGGGGTTCCTTTTTAAGGCAAAAGAAAAAGACTTTTTAAAAAGCGAACGCTCCGCCCTTCTTTACCTTGCATAAAACTTCGCTCAAGTCGAAGATGGTGGCAGACACGAGAGTGGTGGTCATCCTGGGCGCTCGCACGGGGCAGAGGCGAGTATCTGGTGTGTCGCGAAGGTCCCGGTGCGGGGAAGGCGCAGCCTCCGGCTCTCGGGTTTGGAGTCCCACACGCCAGCTCCCGGCGCCCCTCGCCTTTCTGACTCTCGGGCTGCGGCGCGGAAAGCCCAATTTATAAAGTTTCAGAGTGGCCGGGGAGGAGGAGCTTTAAACTTATTTAAATGAGGAAGAGGAGGGAAAAAAAGTTGATTGACACTGAGGTTGAATCAGCCATGCGGTCAAGCTAAGGGGGGGTGGGAGGTAGAAACTTTCAAAAGGAAGAAGGGGGAGGGGAGACGAGGAAAGAAGGCGGAAAAAAAAAAAACCCGCTCCGAGCCTCGTACAACTTTTTTTTCTTAAAGAGGAAAAGTTTCGAGTCCGCTGGCTTTGCTCCCCGGAGCTTCAGGCGCCCCTGTGGGGCCGCGCGCGGCGCAGAGGGGGAGGTGCGCGCCCCCCCCTTTGTCAACCTCGGAGCGCGGCTCTGTGACATCACTCATTCCACCCCCTTCGGGGTTCTTGTTGTTGTGTTGTTTTTTTGTCGGGCAGGAAGGCGGGCTCGACTTTCTCTTTTTGCCAGCGGGAGCCGAAGCCCGTCCTTAGCGCCCAGGCTGCGGTTTCCATCTTGAGCTGGTCTCCCTTGAAACTTCTCCAAGTGCCCGCACTGCTTACCTTTTCCCGACTTCCGCATCGGCTCCCCTCCGCAAACTCGGCAGGGCGAGCAGACTGAAAATTTGGGACGCACAAAACGTCTAAGTCTAGGGTTTTAAATTTTGGGTTGTTTTTTTTTTTTTTTTTTTTTCAGCGGGGCTGGGGTGGGGTGGACTGGGGAAACTTTTTCCCCAGGAGGACCCGGCCTGGCGGGGGCGAGCGCTGCACGATTTAGCGCGCCGCACGCGTCTACACTCGCGCTTGCTTTGCAGCCGCAGCACTCCGAGTGTGGGCGGGAAGGGGGAGGCATCGCGGAAAAAGACCACAGCCCGGGCCGTTTGTTTTAACAGGCCTAGGCGTGGCGTTTCTTAAACGCATCCAATATTTACACTTTTTACTAAAGGAAACCCTGAATCCTTCACGAACGCCCCTGCCTCTACTTCCCTTCCCCAAAAAACACACCGAGCAACGCATGACTTTCCACTCGCGCTCTGACTTATGGGCCGCGCCGCAACCTTCCCCCTCTTCCCCGCCACACACACCTTCAGACGCTAGAACAATGAAAAAAGTTACTTTGGTAAGAACGAAGGTGGAGGGAGGTGACACTTTTAACTTATTGTTGCTTCTCCCCGGCCCCCACGGGAACGGAACATATGGCTTGTCACGCTGCTCTGTTTGGGCGGGAGGGAACATGGGGTCCACGAAACAGAAAGGCCCTCAATCTAGTATTACTCTCTTAAAAACGGTAAAACATGCCTTTATGTACTGTTAGGTTTGGATGTCCCCTGCCCACCCAGATAAAAAGTTGCTAACGTGTTCCACACCCGCTCCCTGCGCCTTCGCCTGGGTGCTGGAGTGAAGACCCAGGCGGAAATTGTGGGGTTGTGTTTCTTTCCTATTTCCACGCGGGCCCCGCCGCCCCGTCAGCCTTGCACGTCCCTTCTCGGCACTCGAGGCCGCCGGGTCTATTATGAAACCCGGTGCGCCGAGTGGCTAAGAGGGAGTTCCATTGCGATGTAATTAGGTCACCCCATTATGAGCACGTTTCTTAGGAGAGGACTGGGCGGGCCGAGGAGATCGCTCGAGTCGCACTCTCATTCCCCCCCACCCCCATTTTTATTGCATTTCTTATTTATTCGTCAACTTCCGGGCAAACGCAGGGAAACCTTCCAAATCACAACAGTTAGAGGAACCGGTTGTTTTTCAACTTTGCGAAACACAACTTTTGCTGCAGCCACGAAGCTACGTGACACCCAAGCAGGGTCTGCTTTTATTTTTCCTTTCTGACTTAAATCGATGGCCCCCATTTTAACCCGGCTGCTGCCCCCTTGCTTTTTCTTCTGCTGTCCAGCCGCCTGTGGCTTCCCTCCCCCTGCTCCCATTTTTTCAGCTTTACTTGAAATCTGGCAAGCGCCAGAAAGGGAAATAACTTCCATCCACCTTAATTTAAATCATTCAAGTAGAGGTTTCTTTCTTAAAGGGATGTTTGCTCGTTCCTTTCCCCAGCTCCAATGGGGGTCGGCGGGGGGGCGGTTTCGTGCAGTTTCTGGGTGATGAAGTAATGAGTTCCAGATTTCAGGACAGAGCAGGGTGTGCGTTAAAACCACAAAGTTAGTCTCAGTTCTGATGTGAAGCTATTTCGGTTTTTTTATCCCCCCCGTTTCCACCCCCCCCCCCAAAAAGAGGCCGGCTGCTCTTTAACTCCCAAGAGTTCGCGAAGCTCAGCTGGGGAGGATCGGAGCGGGGTGGAGAAGCAAAGGGGGGAAGGGGAGCGGGAGCGGGCGGGGCCCCCTTCCCGGCCCAGGACCCGTCCCCGCGCGGCACCGGCTGTCCCCCGGCTCCGGGCGGTGCCTCTTTCCCCGCAAAGCTGCGGGAACGGGCAGGAGCACCATTACGCGGCCTCGGAGTCCCAGGCTGGCTAAAAAGTGTTGGGTTTTTTTTTCCCCGCGCCCAAACAGAAAGCCGATTCCTCGAATTTCCTCCGCTTTCCCAACTCCCGGCTGGCCCTCCCCTCCCCTCCTCCCCGGGGGCGCGGGCTGCGCGAGGCGGCGGCCGGCCTGGCCCGCTCGCTCCCGAGTTGTTTACCGGCCCCGCCGACCGACCGGGTTTGTTCCAGCGCCCAAAGCCTGTCTCTATAATTAAACTCTTTTTTTAATTGTCGGGTTGAAACGTCATTTCGGGACTTTCCAAGGGTGAGGGCGCGGAGGGGAGGGAGAGAGCTCCTTAACCCTTCGCTGACCCGGCGCGGACGCTGCGGCGGGCGGAGGTGGGGTGAGGGTCTGAGGGCCGGAGCCGGTCCGCCCCGCCCAGACGTGCTCCGCAGGTGGCCGGTGCTGGCGGGCCAGCAGTGAACCCCCACCCGGGCAGGAAGGCCGACAGGAGGCGTCGCGGCCCTTCCCTGCCGCCTTCGCTCTGCAGTGCGCCCTCCAGTCCTCACCGCGCCGTGCCCAGGGGGGCCGCCCCGTCACCTGCACTGCGGCTTCCGACCCGGCGGCTGTGGGCCGGTTCCTCAGGCCGGGGCCCGACTTCCGGGCCCTCCCCATTCACTGGGAGCGAGCTTGGGGGTGGGGGTAGGTGTTTAATTTTGTGAGAGGGGAAAAGTGAAAGTCCTCGGAAGGAAGGAGGCGCGGCAGATGTACATATTCATCGGCTAGTCTGGACCCTGGGCGCACGTCGCAGCAGGTGAGAGCGTGAAGCGCTGGGCCGCGCACCCCCGGACGGCCTGGCCCTGTCACCGGTGCCTTCTCAGGCACCCGCTCCCCAGAGTCGTGCGGTGTTGCACTTCCGGGGAGGCTTCAGGTCATTTGCAAAATCCCCCAAATTCTTCAGATTGTGCCCTGCCCCTCCCCCAAAATCTGCTACTTGACACCTTGGCACAGCCTCCGGGCTCCTGGGTTAGAGAGAGAGGGAGGTCGGGCGGAGTGGAACCCGTGAAGTCACCTATTAGGGTTACCTGTAGTGTTTGTGGAATGCAGATTCCTCGGCTTGGATCCGGACTCAGAGAGTCATACATTCTGGGGTGGGGCCGGGGATCTGCATTTTTGGTAAATTTCCTGCTGGTGATTCAACCGCTGAAGTTTGAGAATTAATGGCTCAAGACATTGAAGTGGCGGCGATCCTTGATCCAGATCTTCCGTCTGCCATTTTTTAGCTTTGTGACTTTTCAAGTTTTTTTCATCTCTAAAATAGGGATGATGACAGTACTCCTTAAATTTGGCGGGTAAAGTGCCTAGTTTCATGCCTAGCTGAAACCTTCTGTGTGCCTAGTGGTTGTATGTAAACCATTCTTGGGCCCTTATTACACCACAAAACAAATTCGGGGATATTCACTTTGCAGAGGATTATTCAGTACAGACTTCCATTAAATGGTGAACTGACAACTTATACATTTGATCTGTGTCACTCTCTGCCCCTGTCCCCAGACCTGGACGAGGCAGGCCCTGATGCCTGGAAATGGGTAGAGAGCCCTGGCACTAGAGCCTGGGAAAGAGGGAGATGGTTTAGAGTGAGGAATCTGCTGCCCATCTGAAAAATACCTCATCACTGTCGCAAGTATTTAAAATGACTAGACTAGATCACCTGGGCCCTGTGGATAGTACATAAAAGCCTCTTCTATCAAAGTCCTCAAGCCCCTCAGAATGCTTAGTGGACATTCTCAGCTGCCAGTATAGCCCTGAAACCAAGCAGAGACCTCAGGAGAGAGTAGTTTAGTGTCTACTATAAATGTGGCCCCATATGGTATCTGAAACCTTAGGGAGCAGGCCATTCTCTGGACTAAAGAGAATCCAACCCTGGTCTAGCATGGCCCTGGGGGGATCTCATTGTCTTGTTCTCTGCCTGAAGTGGGACATCTAAACTCTCATTCTTAGGTCAATTGTTTTAACTATTTCCCTGCAGAGATGTGTTCCACAATTCAGTTAAATTCCCAGGCTAGCCCACAGAGCTTCCCCACACCCCTGCCTAGAGCAAACCCTTAGTCCAGCATAATCTGACTCTCTTACTCCATCCCTGACTTTCACTCCCCATCACCACTTCTCCCACCCCCACCCCTGGAGACCCCCTGTGCCCTAGTCAGTTTTAGATGAAAACCGGCCATCTTCCTCCTGCCCCAGGGCCTTTGCACGTGCAAACCTTTCTGTGTGACTCAGGTTTCCTTTAGCCCAAGTAAATTCTAAATCATTCTTTAGAACCCAGCTCCATCATTACTTCCTCAGGGAAAACACTCTTTTTTTTTTGCAAACACTCTTGATGCCCAGCCCCCCACACACACACACACCCAAGACAAAGTATCTGTCTTCTCTTACCCCCCCCCCATGGAATGTTCATTTCCTTCAAAGTAGTTATTTCAGTTTGTGAGTATACATTCATTCCTGTAACTTTTCCACTTCTTAATTTAACATACAGTATTATTTGGTGAATGCTTCTATGAATTTTAACATATGAATAGATTCATGTAACCACCACCACAATCAGGAAACAGAACAATTCCATCACCCTCCAAAAACTCCCTCATACTGTCCCTTTGTAGTCCCACCCTCCCCCATTCCTAATCCCTGGCAACCACTCATCTGTTCTCTCTTTCTGGAATTTTGTCTTTTCCAGAATGTCATATAAGTAGAATCATATGTATGATTTCACACAGCATAATGCCTTTGAGATTTATCCATGTTGTTGTATATATCAATAGTTCCTTTTTATTGATAAATAGTATTTCACTGTGTAAGTATACAGTATCTTACCCATTCACCTGTTGAAGGACATTGGATTATTTCTAGAGCTGCCATAAACATTCATGTACAGGTTTTTATGTGAACGTGAGTTCTCATTTCTCTAGGGTAAGTATTAATAACTAGGAGTGAGATTGCTGGGTCATATGGTAAGTGTATGTTGAAATTAATTTAAAAACTGCCAAACCATTTTGCAGAGTGGCTATACCATTTTGCATCTCCAGCAGCAATGTATGAGAGTTTCCAGTTGCTCCACATCTTCAACAGCACTTAAAATTATTACTATTTTTTTATTTTAGTCATTCTAATAGGTGTGTAGTGGTATCTCATTGTGGTTTTAATCTGCATTTCTCTTGTGTGTGTGAGTGAGAGAGAGAGAGATAGGGTCTCACTCTGTTGCCTGGGGTAGAGTGCAGTGGCGTCATCATAGCTCACTGCAACCTCAGATTCCAGGGTTCAAGTGATCCTCCTGCCTCATCCTCCTAAGTGGCTGGGACTACGGACACATGTCACCATGCCTGGCTGATTTTTCTATTTTTTGTAGAGATGGGTTCTCACTGTGTTGCTCAGGCTGGTCTCGAACTCCTGGCCTCAAGTGATCCTCCTGTCTTGGCCTCCCAAAGTGCTAGGATTACAGGTATGAGGCACTGTGCCCCCAGTCAATTTGCATTTCTTTAATGGCTAATGATGTTGAACACCTTTTCATTTGCTTATTTGGCATCTATATATCTCTTTGGTGAAGTATCTGTTGAAGCCTTTTGCTTATTTTTTAGTTGGGTCATTTATTTTCTTACTGTTGAAAATTTGAGAGTTCTTTATATATTCTGGATACACTTCCCCTGCTAGATATGTGATTTGCAAATATTTTCTCAAGTCTGTAGCTTATCTTTTCATTCTTGGAACAAGGTATCTTTCACAGAGCAAAAATTTTTCATTTTAATGAAGTCTAATTCATCAATTTTATCTTTTGTGGATCAAGCTTTTGGTGTCACAGCTAAAGACTCTTTGCGTAACCCCAGGTCATTAAGATTTTCTGTTTTCTTCTGAAAGTTTTATATATTTTGATGGTCTGTTGTGAGGTGCATAAATGTTTATAATTGTTCTATCTGCTTGCTATATTGAGCATTTTATAATATATAATGTTCTTCCTCATTTCTTGTAGATTTTTTTGATTTAAAGTCTATTTTGTCTGATATTAGTATAGCCATCCCTGCTCTCTTTTGGCTACTGTCTACATGGAATATCTTTTTCTCTCCTTTCACTTTCAATCTATTTGTATCTTTGGCTCTAAAGTGAGTCTTTTCTAGAAAGCATATGGTCGGATCAGGTTTTTTTTTTGATCCATTCTGCCAATCTCTGTCTTTTGATTGAAACATTGTATCCATTTACATTTAAAGTAATTACTGATGAGAAGGGACTTAATTCTGTCATTTTGCTATTTGTATTGTCCCTCATTTTCTTCACTATTACCTTCTTTTGTGTTTAATTGATTTTTTATAGTGAAACATTGAAGTTCCTTTCTCAATTTCTTTTGTGTATATTCTGTAGTTACAGTAGACATTCCTTATCTGCAATGGGTGTGTTCCAAGACCCCCAGTAGATGCCTGAAACCATGGATAGTACTAAGCCCTATACAGACCATGCACAAATTTCTTTTTCCTTCTTCTTCACAATTTCACAGATAGAAGATTACTTCTTATTACCATCAGCATACCATTGGTTTTTTTCTTATTGAGAACTTTCACCTTTTCACTTAAAGGAAGCACTTTACTGTTTTACTTTGGCATATCCACATTGCCAGCATTACTACTCCTGCACTTTGGGGACATTATTAAATAAAATAAGGGTGACTTGTACACAACAGTCAATTGGATAACCAAGATGGCTATTAAGTGACTAACAGGCAGGTAGCATATACAGTACGGATACACTGGACAAAGGGATGATTCATGCCCCAGGAGGGACGGAGCAGGACAGCACAAGATTTCAGCACATCTCTTAGAATGGCACGCAATTTAAAACTTTTGAATTGTTTATTTCTGGAATTTTCCATTTAATATTTTTGAACTACAGTTGACTGTGGGTAACTAAAACCACAGAAAGCAAAACCATAGATAAGGGGGGACTACTGTATTTTCTTTGTGGTTACCATGGGGATTACATTTAACATCCTAAAGTTATAACACTCTAATTAAAATTCATCCCAGCTGAACTTCAAAAACATACAAAAATGCTGCTCCTTTAAGCTCCATCCCCATCCCTTTTGATTGTTGATGTCACATAATTACATCTTTATACATTGTGTTCCCAAAAACATAAACTAAAAATTCTTTTAAATGTGTTAAGTCTCTTAAATTATGTAGAAAACAAAATATAGTTACAAACCAAAGTTACAGTAATTAGCTTTTAGACTAATAATTGTTTTTTTAATTAGTCTCTTAAATCATGTAGAAAACAAAAAGTGGAGATACAAACTGTTGTTATAATGATACTAGTTTTTATAATTACCTTTATTAAGCTCTTTGTTTCTTCATGTGGCTTCAATTTGTGTAGTGTCTTTCATATCACTTTGCAGGTCACTCTTGAGCATTTCTTGCAGGACAAGTCCAGTGGTAATGAATTCCCTCAGCTTTTGTTTATTTGAGAAAGTCTCAATTTCTTCATCACTTTTGAGGGACAGCTTTGTTGGATATAGGATTCTTGCTTCACAGGTTTTTTTCTTTTAACACTTTGAATATATTGGCCTCCTGCCTCTCGTCTCCAAAGTTTCTGATGCGAAATCTGCTGATAATCTCATTAAGGATCCCTTTTATGTGAGTCACTTCTTTCTTGCGGCTTTGAAGATTCTCTTTTTTGGCTTATAATGTGTCCTGGTGTGGGTTTCTTTGATTCATCTTACCTGGAGTTTGTTGAGCTTCTCAGATGTTTATAGTCATGTCTTTCATCAATTTGGGAAGCTTTCAGCCATTATTTCTCCAAATGTTCTCTCTTCTCCTTTTTCTTTTTCTTCTTCTTCTGAGATTCCCAAAATCTGTATGTTGGTCAGCTTGAGGGTGTCCCACAGGTCCCTTAGGCTCTATACCCTCCAATCTTTTTCCTTTCTGTTCCTTAGTCTTGATAATTTCCATTCTCTTCTTTTTTTTTTTTTTTTTTTTTTGAAACAGAGTCTTGCTCTGTTGCCCGGGCTAGAGTGCCATGGTGTTGGCCTAGCTCACAGCAACTTCAAACTCCTGGGCTCAAGCAATCTTCTTGCCTCAGCCTCCCAAGTAGCTGGGACTACAGGCATGCGCCACCATGCCGGCTAATTTTTTTTCTATGTATTTTTAGTTGTCCGGCTAATTTCTTTCTATTTTTTAGAAATAGGGGTCTCGCTCAAGCTGGTCTCGAACTCCTGACCTCAAACGATCTTCCTGCCTCGGCCTCCCAGAGTGCTAGGATTACGGGTGTGAGCCACCACGCCGGGCCTCCATTCTCCTATCTTAAAGTTTGCTGATTCTTTTTTCTGCCTGCTCAAAACTGCCTTTGAATCCTTCTAGTGAATTTTTCATTTCAGTTATTGTACTTTTCAGCTCCAGAATTTCTTTTTGGTTTCTTCTTAGGTTTTTCATCTCTTTATTTTTATTCCCATTTTGTTTATACATCTCTTTCTTGACTATCTCCATATTTTCCTTTAGATCTTTGAGCATCTTTAAGACAGTTACTTAAAGTCTTTGTCTAGTAGATCTGCCACCATTTCTTCTTCAAGAACAGTTTCTTTGATTTATTTTTTGAATGGATCATGCTTTCTTGTTTCTTTGTATGTATTGTGATTTTGTTGTTGAAAATTGGACATTTCAGTCTAATAATGTGGTAATTCTGGAAATCAGATTTTCCCCTTTCACCAGGGTTTACTAGTTATTGTGTTTGTTTTTTAAAATTAATGTTGTAGGCTGTCTCTGTGCCAAGGATCAGCCTGAGATGTAAACTTAAGGTCTTCTGAGGTCTTTTCTGAACCTGTGCCTTTCCCTGGGCATGTGTGGGCACTTTCTAACTTTCCTTGTATATGCAATGTTTTTTGAATGTCCTAGTCTTTAATGTCTGGCTCCCAAGAGAGCAATAAGAGAGAAATAAAGAAAGGATTTTTTTTAAAGGGCTCCAGCCCTTTAAATTCCCTAGAAGTCCCTGGAGGGGTAGGGGCTTGCAACCTTGGGGGTAGGTACAGTAACAATGGCTACCTGCATCATTGTCTCCACCCCTGTGATCCAAAACAGCAATCAGCAATCAGAGCACAGATCCCTGATATTTGGAGGATATGATCCTTTTTGCCCACCCTGGCTCCTGCAAGCTGTGTGCAAGCTGCTCCAGGAACATGTACACAGTAGCCTGCATAGGGCTGGGGGTGAAGGATGAGTAGCTGCTACTGTGCTAAGAGATGAAATTGACCAAAATTAACCACAGTTTACTGTCCAAGCTTCCCCATGGAAGTTGCAAGCCATCAGTAGACTTCAGAGTTCTAAAATAGTAACATTAGATGAATTCTGCCAGTGCAATTGTTTTCTAGAGAGACAGACTCCTGGTGCCTCCCACTCTGCTGTCTTCCTAGAATCCTCCCCTAAAAGTAGGTGTTTCCTACTCTACCATCTTCCTAGAATCCTCTTCTAATCGTTTTATGTTTCACATTTAGACTGGTGATCCATTTTGAGTTAGTATTTGTATAAAATTTAAATTGAGGTTCATTTTTGCCTGTGGATGTCCAATCCCAACACTATTTGTTGAAAAGACTATGATTTCTCCATTGAATTGCCTTTATACCTTCCCAAAAGTCAAATGGCTGTATTTATATGTATCTCTTTATTCTGTTCCATTGATTCATTGATCTGTGTGCCCATCCCTTCATCAATATCACACTGTCAATTATTGTAGCATTATAGTAAGTCTTAAAATCAGGTGGTATAATACCTCCAATTTTTTTGTTATTTTTTGAAATTCGTATAGCTATTCTAATTCCTTTGCCTTTTCATATAAATTTCAGAATTAGCTTATCTATATCTATAAAAAATTCTACTGAGATTTTTATTGGAAATGCATTAAATGTGTACGTTAATTCAGGGAGAATTACTACTTTGAGTCTTCTAATCCATGAACATGGTATGTCTGTTTATTTAGGGCTTCTTTGGTTTCTTTAATCAGTGTTTTATAGTTTTTAGCACACTGATCCAATATAGGTTTTGTTGGATTTATACCTAATATTTCCTATTTTTTAGAGCTATTGTACTTTTAAAAAAAGGTTAGTTTGCAATTTTTCATTAGTTTATAGAAATACAGTTGGTTTTTGTGTGTTTTTTTATTTTTATGTATTTTTGTGTTGTCTCCTGTGATCTTACAAAAGTCACTTTAATTGTAAGAGGGTATTTTTGGGCCAGTTTTTTGGAGGTTTTGGGGGGGTTTTGTTTTTAATGTAGACAAGCATATTGTCTGTGAATAGGGATAACTTAATTTCTTCCTTTCCAAACTTATGCATTATATTTCATTTCATTGCTGTATTGCCTTATCTAGGACTTCCAGTATGATATCGAATAGGAATGGTGAGAGTAGATGCTCTTACCTTGTTCTCAACCTTAGCATTCAGTCTTTCATTATTAAATATGATGTTAGTTGCCAGTTTTTATAGTCATTTAACTTTTTAAGATCTTCTTCCCACTAGGATACATGCTCCATAAAAGCAGGCTCTCTCTGCCCTCAATTCAACTGCCAGTACCTGGCATAGTGCGTAGCTCATAGTAGGCTCTCCATAAGAACTTGTGGGAAAAAAATGAAGATTTTTGTACTTCTTTACTTTGCTAACTTAACCAGCCACAGCCACTGTTCTGTATGACAGACGATAGAGGGACTTGGCTGAACATGCACAGACATTATAAAGAATAATCTTACGATAAGTACCCCAACAGATCCAGCTAGGCATTGGCCCCGTATTTTGAGCTGCAGAGCGTTTATAGATCAGCTTTCTAGCAAGCCATACTGTGTCAAAGCATTTATCTATGAGGAGTAGATGACGGCAGTAAAATAATTATTTTAGATTGAGAGCATTCCATTCCCAAAGGGAATTTAAACAAAAAGCTCTCAGTGCTGAAAAACAGGGGCTTTCTGGGTAGGGAATCCCACTGCTCTGAAATCCTAGGCCTTCAGACGGGTGGGGTTGTTTCGCTAAATTTATTTCAGCTGCTTATAGAAACAGAAGGGGGAAGAAGAGGGCGGCTGCTTGCACACCAGCTCCGGCTCTGTAGTATTAATATCTGCCAGGTCAGGCTTTTATCTGGGTTTTGTTTTACTTTGGGGGTATGGAGAGGTAGGCAGGCAGCAGGAGTGTCTCACAGCTGCCTCGCTTCCAAGCTGCAGCTTCCCACCTTTCTCCCTACACGTTACCTGGACCCACTGAATACCAAGCACTGTGCTGGGCCTTTGTCTGCAGTCACATCCTGACATCTTTGACATCTGCTTTTCTCCCATTCTAAGAAGGGAGGGGAGAGCAAGGGGAGGAGTAGGAGGGATCAAATCTGTTTGCTTTCTTTTGGGTACAAGTGTGGGTGCTGGGAGACTGGGACCTTTGTCCCTGGCCGCCATGAGGACCCTCTACCCGATCCTGCACACCCACCACCCCCAATGGGTCTACAACTGGAATTTTAGGACTTGTTAGCTACAAAAGCCAGGCCTTTTTAGCCCTGTCTGCCTTCTCCTCAGCCTCTCCAAAGCACCGAACACAGTCTCCTTAGTCCCCGATACCTCAGCAATCTCTTCTTTCACCCCTACCACCACCACCGTAACTACAAAAAGGATTTGAAACCGCCATGTTGCTTTTTTAAAACCTGTGTTTTGCCAAATTTGGGATGCTTTATGGAGCACAGGTTAATTATCTCCCACAGATATGGGGGAAACCGAGGCACAGGAAGGGGAGGTGGCGGCAGATAAGCTGCACCCACTGTGAGGAGTGAGATCAATATCTAGTCTTCGGCAGGCTCTCAGAGGTTCCCGGATGAACTCAAAACGACTAGAGAAAGACTGGGCTTGGTGTGTGGGAGGTTGCTGCTGTGTGGCTGTCGCTGTCTGAGGGCAGACAGAGACACACGTGAGGAAGCCAAGAAATCTGCTGGGCTGGACATTTGAATAATTATATGAGGATATGGGGAGGTACCTTGCACAGTGCCTAGCTCATGGGAACCCAAATGCCAGTTTGGTTCCTGGGCTAGATCACCGAGGAAAATGGGAAAAGGAGCATCTGTCCTCTCCACTCCCCAGCTCTGAGGTGAAAGACTGACGGGGATGGTGGGAGGGAGGGTGGCCTGGGCCAGAAGCTGGGAAGAGGCCCAATATGAAGATTCTCCAGGGGGTTCTTGCTCTAAACCGGGGGGTCATCTGCAGGACAGATCAAGGGCATGGCACATACTATTATAGTAAGCTGTAAAGTGCTTGCAAGGAAACTAAGGTACTATTTTGCCCTAGCATCAGCCGGCTTGCTTTGGAATTATCCAACATTACTCCCTAGCAAGGCCTGGGGTGCAGCAGATGCCACACTGTTCCATTGAGAAGCAGGGACCTCCCCAGCGGGAACAGGGATCAGACAACACTTGGAAGGTCACCATGTGGACAGCCGGCAGGAGAGAGAGGATGGGTCTTTGCCATAGCCCTGTGACTTCTTTAGTGCTGAGTTTCTCCCACCAACTGCATCTCCCACCCTGGGAAGACAGTGGGCCCCCAAACCAGGGCCTGCCCTTGTCTGACCAAAGGCAACCAGATCTGCTGCAGCTGCTGGGTGAGAGAACAAGCTCTCCCAGAGACCAGGGAAGCAGCTGGAGAAAGATTCCTGCCAGCCCGGGGGTGTAAATATTTATACAACATGGTGCGTGGGAAGAGGGAAGGCAGAGGGAGGTGGCAGGAACAAGGAGGCACTGCCACGGACGGATTTAAGAAGGCTGCACTTTGGGCTCAGCTAGGAGTGAGGAGCTCAGGCTGGAAGGGGCAAGAGGCTGCTGGGATCATAATCCTCACATGAATTACTGCAACAAAGAGGCTGGGTCCTTGCCCCCAGCTCTCCTGCAAGAGCTGAGGGTGGGAACTTAGAAGAAAATTCATCATCCATCCCCTAATTGTTCCTTCTGGTGAGTATAGCCCTCTATTTAGGGAAGGAGGCTCTGCCTTGAATCACAGCTAAACCAAGTCCAGAGGGCCTAGGAGTAAGGGTCTGGCTGCTCCTGAAGCTTATGGTTTCAGGGTCTTAAAGGATGCTGGACCCCAAGAGTTTGACTCTAGAACTGAAGGCTTAGAAAATAAAAGCAAAATATAAAGTATAAGCAAAGATTTCTCTCAAGCCTTTACATAACCCATAGTACCTTCCTAATGTAGCAGGGAACACTGCATTGATGAAGATGATGATGAAGGACAGACGAACCTGGAAAGAGAGCAAGGTATGCCTGTGGAAATGGCCCTGGATGGCACTTGCCATCAAGAGCATGTGGCCACCATCACCACAGGGCCTAGGAGAATCCAGGGCAGTACGATGGGTGTCTTCCTGGTGCTCTTAGCACCCCCCACACACCCCACTCAGCTGTGATGTGCCCAGGCAGAACATAGATTCAGCTGGGCCCGCTGAGGACTCAGCCAGGGCCCAACAGCATCGACGTCCCAGCATGGGAAGCATGCCTGGGCCGGTGGGGACAGCCAGATGGACTCCAGTTGATTTGCTTCGGACAGCTGGGGAGCAGGGCCCAGGATGCTTTCCCCTCCCCCACCACTCGAGACAAGGAGGGGTGCAGTTGCAACTTCTAGGATTTCTCTGCCACCACGCCTATCAAGAAGTGCCACCTGCCTCTATCAGTTCCAGGGCTGACCCTCAGGGGCTCCCACAGGTGGGATTTGTGTTGTTCCCCAGTGGCCAAGAGCCTTTAAGACACCGACAATTATCAGCCTCTTCTAGCATTCTCCCTGCACCCTCAAAATGCTCACTGACCAAGGGTGGGGGCATTGGGAAGGAAGGGCCTTCTACTGGAAAACTGCCTGTTTCCCCAGCTCCAGATGCCCAGGCCAACTTTGGGCATGGAGCAAGGATCAAAGGATACCCAAATTCTGCCAAGAGGCAGGCACCTGTGCTGCAGCTTCTTCACCCACAGCACAGAGTTCTGCAAGGGATACATCCCCAGTGGGTGCCCCTTCCCTGAGCCAGCCTTTCCTGGTCAAACCTGGTTAATCCCCCCACTCGTAACTCAGAGGACAGATTCCATTGCCTCCCTGAGCAGTGGGGCCCAGGCCCACACACTGTGGAGGAAACACCATCTGCCCCCAACCCTCAGCCCAGGCCTGGCAGACAACCTCAACCCTCACAGGGGGAGAGCAGCACTGTCCCCAGCCCCCTCCCCAGAAGGACACCAGGGCTGGGAGGAGAATCTTCAAGCGCCCAAGACCTCTTCTGCCACCGTGGCTCTGCCTGCCGGCTGTGGGCTCCTCTTTGCCAGCACTGCTTATCCAGTGAACAAGAATAAAAGCTGTGTGGCCCAAGGAAAGCTTTGGGGAAAAGAACTGAAGCTGAAGGGGAAAAAAATGTTTAAAACTCTAAGAAATGGGAGAGGAGGGAAATTCAAGAAACAGACAAAATAAATCATCTGGGAATCCAGATGTAAAACAGGGCAGGCCAAAAGAAAAGAAAAATTATGCTAAGAAGGGAGGGAGGTAAGGAGGGGAATTGAGAATGATAAAAAAGAGAGGGGCAGTTATGCATATTCTGAAAAGAGAGAAGAATGTAAAAGCAAATAAGCCAGAAAAAAGAGAAACAGGAGAGAAAAAAAGGCAATGATGAATTTAAAACAACTGCTGTGATCCTCAACCAAATACACTCAGTAATGTTCTGGGTGTCTACAACTGAGCTTTTTTGTACATTTCAGACTCTTCCAAATACTGAGCGAGGACAGTCCTAGAAAAGCAAGCTTTCCTTCTTGCCCTTATTTTTCCTGCCATTGTCCCAGCTCATCCCTAGTATTAGCACTTTGCAGAGAAAGTCTTCCTGGGTCAAGGCCGAAAACCCATCCAGTTCAGCCCAGAGTACTGAGGGCTCACTGGAGAATCTGAGCAGGAGCCCTGTGCCAGGAAAAGTACTGGGTGTGAGTGGAGCTGTGAGATCAGCGTTGGGTCTTCTAGGGAGAGGTCTGGCCCAGCTCCCTCTCTGTGGACAAGGGCCACTCTAACCCACAGACATGCCATACCTGGAAAAGTAGGGCTTCGTGGTGGGTTGGCCTACCCACCTCTATGCGACGCCAGAGAAACCCCAGAAAATGCAGTTTTTGGAAACAGATGATGTAAATTAATTTCCAGGAGTTCCCAGGGGGGCCTGAAGATAGCCACGGCTTTCCCTTTACCGTGGTTGCAGGCGGCTTCTTTGAAGTTCACCCTTAATTCCCTGTATCCATAAACCCATAAAGACACAGAAGATGCTTGGCCTCTTCCAGCCTTCTGTTGCCTTTCTCTCTTCTGTAAGTCTGTAAAAGCCTCTCTTCTCCACGTCCGCTTTGGTTTTTCCAATTTCCTTAAGCAAACCCACCTCTGCCCTCTCTTCCATTTCCCTAGGGCAGCAGAAACTGGGAGAAAGCTGAAGCAAACCAAGGCAAAATCGAAAAGCAAAGAAAATAAAAATGCAAGAGTTTGGTTGAGCGACCAGCTTTGGAGGGCCTAGGCTGTCCTCAGTGGGCGAGGCGGGCTCCTGATAGACAGGTGCTCGCCAGGCCCCTTACACTGCTCCTCTAAAGTTCAGCCAAGGGCTAAACTCGGATCAACTGAGACAAAGAAAACAGTGCCCATGCCAGTCCCTCTCCCTCCAGGAATTCTTAAGTACTTGACCCTGATTCTGTACATTCTGAAAGTCATATTTTCTTCTATCAAAAACTGAGAGGTATTAAGTGTCATCACACTATGAAAAAAAAAACAAAAAAAACCTGAGAGGTGGCTAGGTGCAGTGGTTCACGCCTGTAATCCTAGCACTCTGGGAGGCTGAGGCAGGAGGATCGCTTGAGTTCAGGAGTTTGAGACTAGCCTCAGGAAGAGCAAGACCCCATCTCTACAAAAAAATGGAAAAATTAGCCAGGTTTGGTGGCGCATGCCTGTAGTCCCAGCTACTCAGGAGGCTGAGGCAGGAGGATCACTTGAGCCTAGGAGTTTGAAGTTGCTGTGAGCTATGATGACAACACTGTACTCTAGCCCGGGCAACAGAGCAAGACTCCGTCTCAAAAGAAAATACACACAAAAACAAACCCTGAGAGGTGAAGAAAAGCTCAGAAGGGTGAATGGCTAGGTTGTGGCCTTACACACTCAGCTCAGTTTCTTCCTATCCCTCCTAAACTTCAAATCTGTCAGTCGTATAATCTATGACTCAAACTATTATTTAACAACGAAAGAAAAAACCAGGAAATTAGAGGCTGAATGACCTAAAATTTATTCCATTCAACTGAGCTAATCTTCTAATAAGGGGTGTGTATGAGAAGAAGTCATGCTATATCTATTCTGGAAGATGTGAACATTGCAGGAAAACTATGGTGACGGCAGATCCCAACTTGTCGAGATTTGTCCTCAGAAGGCGAAGTGCCTGGTCCTGGGCCGAGTTGCCCAGCAGTTTGTTAAAGGAGTCTTAGCAGCTGGGAACCAGTATGTTGCAGTGAAAAGCACCAGCTACGTATTCAGGCTGACCGTGTTCAAATGCTGGCACTGCCACCTCCCAGGCAAGCAAGGGACTTACCTGCCTCCCTCAGTCTCCTCCTCTGTGAAAGGACAGTAAAAAAACAATACCCAAATCCTGGGGCTGCTAGGAGGACAGATGAGCAAAGCATTTGGCACATTCTCGATGAGTATAACCCCCTCAAAAAAGGAACCCAGTCAACTTTTGTTGTATGTTAAGCAGCAATTGGCAAGACCAGGAAGAAGCCTGGAGACCTCACAAAGTGGGATTCCATAGAGCCACTGGAGCATGGTCAAGTATCCCAAGCAAGAGAGAGGAGAGGGTCCCAGAGGAGGCCCAAGCAGCTGGCGGGTGGAGAGCCGGCCAGGAAAGCCAGCGACAGGCACTCGCAGCCAGGGCGTCTGTGTGGGTGGGAGTACTCAGGGGGCTGCACTCCAGTCTCCCCGAATTAGCTCAACGAGCCTGTATCCCACCCTTGCATGTGTTCATCCTTACGTGAAATTGAGCACATACTGAGCTAGCACCCACTATGTGCAAGGCGCTGGCCGAATGGAGAGCTGCAGTGGGAGTGGACTACCAAACTGATCCTTGCCTTCAGAGGCTTAATAACTGGGCGTTTCTGCCCAAACTCAGAAATCTGTCCTTTTATGAGCTGGATTGTGAGGATATGACCAAATGCCGAGAAATTCTTATTTTGGGGCTGATTTTTTTTTTTTTTTAGTAAGTAGAAAAGCAAAGAGTTTTAAAATTGTTTTGGAAATTTGAACACCAGTTGAATCTTGGAAATATTTAGGGGGGTGTTATTGATTTTTAGATGAAATGATGGTGGCAAAGTTTAATAAGAGTTCTTCTTTTTAGAGATACATACTAAAATACTGACAGATGAAATGGTATAAGCTGATATATAGGATTTACTTGAAAACTGTCCAGGAGGTAGGGAGATGGGTGTAGTATTGATGAACAAGCTTGGCCGTGAGCTGGTAATGTTGAGGCTGGTACATGGGGGTTGCTCTATTTCCTTCTGCATATGTTTGAAATTTTCCATAATAAAACGTTTTAAGTTCACAAATGCTGAAAAAAAAATTAACTTAGTGATTCTCGTTTTGTTGGTTCTTGCAGCACAATATTTATGTCGTAAAGACAAGCTCTTGGACAAGAGATGAGGCTACAGGAAGATCTGTCAGGGTTTGGGAGGGCTGGAGAACACATGGCCCTCAACCAGGGTGAGGAAAGTGCCCTCAACAGCCCTCCCGACACTTGTGTGAGGACCGAGAGTGGGGTCCTGCCCCTTGGACCTCCTGGGCTGGGAAAAAACATTCAGAGGGATTGGTGTCCATTTTCATACTGCTTTTAAGCTTGGTGAAAATTATTTTAAAATTGGTTTCCATGTATTTTAAACTACCATGAAGTCTTCTTTCCCTGAGCAGAGAGCCATTATAACAGAGCGGGCAAGCTACTCAACCTTTCTAACCTCACTTTCCCCAACTGGACGGTGCAGGCAATCACACATCCCCCATTTCCTAGGGTGAGAGGGTAAATGAGGTTAACGTGTGCAAGGTACCTGGCGCTAGTGTGCAAGGGTGGGTGGGTCTGGTATGAGGTTTTTGCAGATGTCTGGTTAGCCTCTGAGAACCACCATAGAGCCACCCCATCTTGGGTGTTGTGTTTGAATTGTAGATGTGTTTCTTATTTAAATTAAATAAAAATCAAGGTACACATACTCTGACAGTTCTTTGGGCCTCAGCCCCTTTGGGTGTCAGAGAAGCTATGCTGTCCTCCTCCCTCCCCAGAGAAGCTGCCCCTGCTCTGGGAAGAACAGGCCACTTGGGATGGAGCCTCCACGGCTTTTTCTCTAGTTGAAGAATGAGTTGGAAAATGAGGAAGAGGTCACTGCCCACTCTGGGCAGTGGCTTTGAATGGCAAAATGCATTCTGAGAAAGTAGACCCACAGCAGATCAACTCGTGCCCAAAGACAGGGTTCAGCATGCTCTATTTAGACAGCAGGCACTGGGCTCGCCAACATTTCCCCAAAGGGAGCTGAATCTTGGCCTCCAGACCCCAGGGGGCAGCACAAAACACAGGTCCAAGGGACCTGCCAAATGGTTGGGCAAGGTGACCTGGCAAGAGATACACTTCCAAGAACCAATCTCAGTAGCCATGGCACCAAGAGGAAGGAATCCTAGGAGAGGCAGGTGGCCTATAAGACCAGTTCCTAAGCCTTTGCCACTTGCCCCAGGCTACTGGGTAAGTGACTTCCTGCTAAACAAGCTTCGGCCAGAAGAGGGTGTTGGTGACTTCACATGAGAGATCCACAGATGACAAGACTGGAGGGGACAAGGGAACACAAGGAGAAGGTAGTCCCGGCTGCTGACAGCGGCCACACCAACTCTTTGTGTTCTTGCTCTTAAGTCTTCCTGCCAACTGGATGAAGGGATGAAGGATTCCAACCTCAAGTCACATCCCAACTTTTTCTTGACACCACTGTCCACAGAACCTGAGAGAGGTATGATGGGAGGGCCATAACACCTCCACCTGTTCTCAGTACCTTCTTCCCTAGGAGGAAATAGAAAGGAGGGAGGAGAACCGAAGACAAAGCTCAAGAATGTTCTCAAAAGGTCCTTGGGATGTTTGAAATGCATCCATGAGATTATCCTAAGCTTCCAAAAGCCCCCTGGCTCCAGAGAAGAAAGCAATCTCTGGCTGTGAGACCTTGAGTGCAGAGACTAAGGGCACAGGATTTGGGGCCAGAATGCCTGGGTTCAAATCCCAGCTCTGCTATTTATTAGCTCTGTAACACCAGGCAAGGTATAATACTTAAGCCCTGTTTCCTCCTCTGTAAAATGAGGATAACAATAGCCCTACAGGGTAGAGTTGTTGTTTAGAACAGCAGAACACTCCCAATAAATTTAGCAAGGGTTCTTCCTCAGCCCAATGGAATGTGCTACTACTGACCCCATGGGGTTCTGGAAGATATCAACATGCTACAACTTGGGAAAGCATTTGAAAGAAGTGGAAAGTTGTCACACAAAGTAGCCCAGAGACATGCACAAAGTACTGCTCTCAACACAGAGCAGAAACCCCAAAGATTCGTGCCTCTTTCCTTCAGAATGCAGCTCCTGCAGACCACCAGGCTATAGAGGCTGCATGGAGTCTGGATTAGGAATGGGTTTACCCAGGTTTTCACTGGAGGAGTGGAGAGGAAAGGAGATGCTTTGGGCTTTGTTCGGCACAAGCAGAGAATGTCACCGAAATCCAAGCTGGCTGCTCTGCGGAAGACAAGCCCACATGGGCAGGCCTGGGGAGAGCTACCCCTTGCTGAGGCCAGGCCAGCACCAGAGGGTATGAGGAGCCCGCCTGCCTCAGCCTCAGAGCAGGATGGGGCGTCCCAGGGATGGGGAAGAAAGGGTTAAGCCGGCTCTGGGCTCCAGAGGAGCAGCTCAGCAGCTATAAACAGTGAGCCCAGGGAGGGAGGGAGCTGACACAGGATGTGGCCAGGGCTCGAGCTGTCTGATTATTAACTTCACTTTTATTTGGAGGGGGATTCAATTCTCTGTTTTACTTCCCATCAAGGAAGTGAAAGCCCAGGTCTCAGAGGGGCCTGGTTTCAAATTGTTTTGTCACAGCTCATTTATTTTTCCTTTTAAATAAATAAACAAAACCACCTCTTTGTTTTCCCCTTAATGAGCATTCAGCAACTCATCTGTGGGTGAGGCATGAAAGGGTTTTTCTGGAGTCCTTCACGGGAGAACTTTTGGCTTATTCTTTTAAAAGGAAAAAGAAAGGATCTCTCCTCTTGCTTCAGCCTCCTGCAAGGCTCTGCCTCCTCGTGAGAGCTCAACCGAGACCGGCGAGGAGTCTGAGAGCATGGCCTCAAGCCCAGCCAAGCCTCTCAGACCCTCCTTGGCTGGTCCTTGGGGCCTGCCCTGCTGACTGCCTTCCCATGTCACAGGCTCCGAGGAGTCCCCAGGCCCCACAGAGGAGGCACCGAACACGGGGTTCAGTGGTTAGTCTTCTCGGTTGGGCACAGACTCACGGTTTTTGTTCCTATGGCACCCTGACATTTCCACTAAAAATAACTTAAAGCAATTAAACACACAAAAGGATTCCATTACAGGGTTTAAGAAAACACCATTACATGTTCCTTTGCCTAAGGTTCAAAACGTTTGGGAACTATTTACAACACCAAAATCCAGATCAAAACTCATTCAGTAATTTCAAGACCCTCCCCACTTTCAACCACCCTTTCCTGAATGACCTGTGTGGGGGGACACAAAGTCTAATATTACATGGTCCCTCCCCTCATGGGTTGTCACAGTTCGGCAGGGGAGGATGCAGCCACGAAGACTGTAAGGAAAACAGAGGAGTCCTACAGCGGAGGCGTGGGCAGTGGAGGGAAGACACAGATTCTGCTGGACACCAAGGGGAGAAATTGAGGAAGGCTTCATGGCAGAACTGGTAATTTAAGCTGGACCTTGAAGGACTGATGACATTAAAAAGAAAGGATGTTCTAGAACCTGAGAAACACCCGAAGAACAGAGAGACAACATCCATGAGGGCGTGGTGGGCTTTTCAGATGGCATTTAAAGTCCGCATGGTGGAGAGGGCCTGAGACGAGCGGGCCAGTGAGTGTCCACCCCAGGCTGCGGGTCCTTGACCTTTGGCTGGGGGACCGCTGCGGCCTGTGTGGGAGTTGCACAAGCAACTTTGAGCAACAAGATACTACACTTGGATATACGCCCTGTCTTGGCCCCTGACACTTGCTGCCTGACAAAAACCTGACGACCGCTGTAACCCACTTTAACTGCCCCTGGCTTCAAGCTCTTTGAATATGGAGCAACAAGAAGGAAGGTGGCTGGAACAAATCCAATTCGCTCACAAAAGCTCCGGCCCTGCCCTCCCAATGGCTAATGGGATGGCATTTCCAAACACCCCGGGGGCAGCTGCCAGGGTCTAAGGTTTTCTTGACGTTCTTAGAAATCCCTCCACATTCCCCGGGCATTTCGGTTTCCCACCCCTCGGGCAGCCCGGCCAGGCAGGTCGGCGCGGGCCGCCGGCGAGGACGGGGTTAAGCGGCCGCCAACATGGCGACGCGCCCTGCGCTCCGCGGCGGAGGGGCCGGGGCGGGGGCCGCCCTTCGCCTCTGGGGGAGCAGCGAGGCCCGGACGCCCGCTCTGGCGCTCTGCCCCAGTCGGCCCCTCGGTATCTCCTCCCCTGCGAGCCCTCTGGCTCCCCGGAGCCTCGAGAAGCTTCCAGGCCCAAGGCGATCCAGACTCGCCTTACGCGCAGGGGGGGCCCGCGGCCCACCTGGAGAGAAAGCGCCGGTGGTGCGCACCGGCTGCGCCCCGTCGCTTCCCTGCGCGTCTGGGGCCCGTGAGCCGAGGCTGGCGATAAGGAGGCCGCGGCGTGGGGCGAGATCCCTTCCTGTTTCCTCGCTCCTGGCGAAGACGCCGCAGCTCGTCTTCCCGGCCTGGCCTCGGCTCGCGGTGGACGCGATCACACTGCCCTCCAGTGGCCAGCCCGCCGAACAGCACGCGTGGTCCCGGTCAGGGGGTCGCGGTGACGGCCCGGTGTCTGGACTCTGCCCCTTCGCTGCTCATCCCATTCCGGTTCCTCTTAGAGGCCGTCAAAGCTGCCCTTTGCCGAAATGCACACTGACCCAACAGCAGGGGATTTGCCTCCTGCAGCGGTTCTCAATCTTTAGTGTGCACGGGAATCCCTCCAAAGGTTCCTTCAAATCCGCATTGCTGAGTCTCACACCCAAAAAGTCAGATAATTTGCATTTCTAACAAATTCCCAGGTGACGCTAATGCTGTTGGTACTAGAACCACACTTAGAAAACCACTGGCTCGGTTCACACTTCCCGTCCTGGGGATTCTGTCATTCACTCATCCAGTATCAAATGTGTCCTGCTAGGCAGGGAGGACAGGAAATGGCCATGACAAAGTTCCCACCCTCGCAGAGCTTCGCCTAACGGAGGGGACAGACTTGTTCAAACAAATAATCTCATAAAGACATATAAGATTACATTTGAAAGGTTTTCAAATTCCCATGAAGGAAATGAATAAGGTGCTCAAAGGACATACATGAGCGGGGAACTAATTTAGATTTGGGATGGGGAGGCTGTCAGGGCAGGCCTCTCTGAGGAAACCCTTACCTGAGGCCAGAGAAGGAGGGAAGAGGTCCGGGGGCAGGTCCCGGGAGAGTGGGGGCAGGGGTTGGAGGGGCAGGCAGAATGGATGCTGGATCTTAGCACCCAAGAATGATGCCCACCTCCAGGAACCCCGGCCAAGCGCCCACGCCCGCAAACTTCTCTCTGCCTGAGCAGAGTTGCTTAGACCCCTTCCCTATAGCCAGGGGGACAGTCACGCGCGACGGAACCAGGCTTACTGAGCAATGGTGAGATGTCATGGTGTTACCATCTACCCATCCGTGCATTCGACGTTTCATCTCCTCCCTGCTGGAGGTCCAGGATCCAGCCATTTCTCCAATGAGCATTCTTAAGCACCTACTGTGTGCTCTTCCCTGTGGTCAATACAGGGACGTGTGAGGCATGCCACACAGGGGTGAGCCTGCCCTGGAGGGCAGGTAGGTAGACTGCACCATCCTTGCCCCAGTCTCAGCTCCCAGCCTGCTGTATGCACCCCCAGCCACCCAAACACCCCCGGGGCTGCTTCCTGGGGCTGGCCAGGCTCGCAGACAGCAGCAGGAATTCCAGTGTGGGGATGATTGTTACTTGGTCACAATCATGAGCGCCAACACTGCCTCCTCATCCCTCACGCTTTGACAAGGGGGCATCTTCCTATCAGTCCTGTCACCTTGCACAGTCCCTTCCCTCCCCAGTGTTCTCATCAGAAAGATGGGGGCTGAGGATGAGTTGTATTAGATGAAATCAGAGGTTTCTCAGTCCAGGCTTAGCCCACGAGTGCCCAGCTGGAGAGATGGACAAGAGGAACACCCCTGCCCCATGAACCACAACTCCAGCATTGTGCAAAGTAAGGCCTTTGGAGTAATAGGCTCCAGGTTGGGGGACAGGAGGGGAGAACAGCCGGAAAATTCTGTAGCTTTAGTGTCAAACCAATCCAACTCTGCTCCTGACTATGTGATCTCCAGCAAGTGGCTTAACCTCTCTGGGCCTCAGTTTCCTCATCAGTGAAATGGGAATAGCATAGTACCTACTTCATCAGGTAGTACTGAAGACAACTAGTAACAGCCACCTCTTATCAAGTGCTTACCCCATGCCAGTCACCACACTAAGGGCTTCCCGTGCCTTCCATGAGGTCATGTGCAGAAACACTGACCCCTGCCAGCAAGGAGTCAGGCTGTATAATGGGAGCCATGATGGTTCTTTCACAACAGCTTTGCACACGTGCATTTGCACATGTACATTTAATAGGCGGAAGGGCCTTAGCCAGCCCTTGGCACACAGTAATCACTCCATAAATGGTGGCCTTCATTATTAGCCAGCAAGAAGGGACCCTTGTGAGGAGGTCCTGTGGCAAAGAGAAATGTGGAGGAGTGAGCAGCCCAAGGTGATGGCTCACCCACTTCTCCCCAGGCGGGCCAGGCCCGTGCCTAGCTAGCTAGTTCCCGGGCTAGGACGTCAGCTCTTACTCACTCTTCCCAGACAGCAGCTAATTAGCCTCCCAGCAGCAAGGAGCTCCCCAGATGAAAGGTGCTTAATACAAGCTCAAGGCGTGACCCCTGTATTTATAACCGAGGTTCCCTTGGGTGAGGAAGGCCCGGGGGTAGAAAGACAGGCCAGATCAGGGCCTCACCTTCTTTATGACAGAGGTTCTCAGGGAAGGGAGCTGGCTGTGGAGGCTGTGAGCCTGAGAAAGGGCTGGGGTTGGGGTGTGGGGCTGCAGAGGGCCTGGAGTGAGGGGCCAGGGGGCTGAGGGGCAGAGCGAGTGCTCCAGGGCCCAAGCTGCCTCCCAGAGCAAGAGCAAAGAGGCCAGGAGACAGCTTAGGGGAGCGAGGGTTCTACTTCTGGGCTGCCAGGTCAAAACGCCAGCTCTGCCTTTCGGCCCTTGCGCGCTTGGGAACAAGGTCGTGAAAGAAGGACTTGGTGTGGAACCGCCATTTCCTCCGCCTTCGGTCTCTGCGCCTTTTGCAGAGCTTTCAACAGCGCCACGTTGGCACAGAGCATCCGGAGGTTCACAACCTCTGTCGTCCGTCCGTCCATAGGAGCCACTATGAGGAGGGCCCCGGGAAGAATTTGCCATTTTCAGTGGAAAATAAGTGGCGGTTACTAGCTATGATGACTTTGTACCTTGGATCTGGATTTGCTGCACCTTTCTTTATAGTAAGACACCAACTGCTTAAGAAGTAAAGATGTTTTAATTCATCCGTTTAACAGATAATGAAGAGCATTTTAAGAGGTGCAATCTCTTTGAAAAATGGATCAAATTCTTGAACTCATAGCATACTAGATATGTTTGTAAATAAACTTAAGATGTAAAAAAAAAAACCCAGCTCTACCATGGCCATTCCATGTCCCAGAGCCACAGCTTCCTCGTCTGCAAAATGGGGATAATGATAGCGCTGACCTCACAGCTGTTAACTGACGGCACTTAGTGCAGACAGGCCCTGGCACCCACTGTGTAAGTAATGAGGATTCATGTGTGGGTTCATTCAACAGATATTTATTGAGCACCTGCTATGTGCCAGGCACTGGGTGCTAGAAATACATTAATGAACAAAACAGATCAAGTATTTGCTTGATTTGGTGTGGAAGATGGACAGCAGACACAAGAGACAGCCAACACATTGCCTGGCAGTGATCTGCACTGTGGGAGCAGGACACAGGTGTGCCGAGGCAGATGTGGACAAATTAAGAAATGGACCAGGCCTTAAGGGCCAGCCCGCAGCTGCACAGCACGTCGGAGGCTGGAGACTGGGTCGGCAGCATAGGAATCTTGACCCACGGCTGGCGAAGCAGCCACGACAGTCCCCTCTGCCTCTGGCTAAGGGGTGTGTCCGCCCTAAGCCACCCTCCTCGTCCCCTCCTGCACCTGACTCCCATAGTCTGGAGGCCAGCGAGGCAGGGAACCGATGCAGCTGCAAGGGCAATGACAGCTTCCAATCTGTGACGTTCACCAGCATCCCTCGCCGAGCTGCACGGCCATCTCCCCTCTGACCCCCCAACCCGCGGCGAGGTCAGCAGCAATCCTGTGTCTCTATTGAGGCGAGGTTCGCATAACATAACAGGAACATTTTAAAGTAGACTATTCAGTAGAATTTAGTACATTTACAGTGTGTGGAGCCCCCACCTCTGTCCAGTTCCAAAACATCATCATCACCCCAAAAGGTGATCATACCCACAAGCAGGTGCTGTCCACTGCCTCCTCCCCAGCCCCTGGAAGCCACCAGTCTCCTCCCTGCCCCTGTGGATTTGCTGACTCTGGATGCTCCGTTTATCCAGAACTTCGTGTCTGGCTTCTTCCACTTAGTATGTTTCTGAGGTTTATCCATGTCTCATATTGCATTTCTTTTTATGGCTAAATAATGTCCCATTGTATGTAAGCACCCCATTTTACAGATGAGGAGACAGACTTGAGGCTCCAAGACTCCCGGGGTGATTCCATGCTACAGGGACATGGACGCTGCGAGCCTGCTCCCCTGGTAGGAGGAGGGCTGCCCCTGAGGGCAACGCCAGCGCCCCGGGGGGTGACCCGACCCCTCCTGAGGTTCACTTCTCTGCGCAGGCTCACAGGTGTGGGTGCTGTGACCTCCCAGTCACCTTGCTCCGGCAAGGCCAGAGGGTGCCTGCAGAGGCCGCCGCCTCCAACAAATTCCAGCCCCTGGCAAACCACGGGCTACAGCACTCCTGGGGTTCGAACTCTTCCTCACAACGGGGTCGTGAGGGCTGGGAGGTGCTCAGCCCTAGGGCCAGCTGGTGGCAGGCCGGGTCACCTGCTGTCCCCAGCCAGCTCCCGCAGGCAGCATGGCCAGAACTGTCCAGCAAGTGGACCACTCAGTCGGCAGGCCTTTATTAAGCACCCACGCTATGCCAGGCACCACGTGGCTTCCAAGGAGCTCCCTTTCTGGTGAGAGTGAACAGAGTGGGTGCTGGGGCCAGGGTGGGGGGGCTCCTGAGCTCAGTGTGCTCCTCACTGGCAGCGCCTGACACAGCCCACACAGGGACTCCCCGGCCTCGGGGAAGCAGGGCTGTCACTTCCAGAAGGCTGCAGCAGGAGAGGCCCTGACAATGTCCAGCCTCAGTACAGGTGGAGGTCACGGGGCCAGCAGTGCACAGGACCCCAGAATACCTGCCTGGGGGTGCCCACCTTGGCTCACTCCACGCCCACGTGAGATAAGGTGTGCACTGTCCGTGTTTCCTGCCCTGACCACGTGCCATTTCATTCATCCAGTCAGGGCCAGTCACTCAACAAGGCAACAAGGATATAAAAGTTTTTTGTTTTTTTTTAAAGTCCCTCTTGTCTAGGTGCTTAAAACAGAGTGGATCGAGAAGCAAACCAATAATGGCCACATCGTCAGGGGCAAATTGACCAGAGGTGGGGCCCGAACCCATAGACGGCTGCAGCTGGAGTGTGGGTGTGTGCTCGCATGTGTTCCACAGCTGAGCTCACATCTAGACCATGCTGCACCTCTCCTATCTGCGCCGCAGCCCCGCAAGGCAGGTCTACTTGGTAGGTCGGGCTGAAAACATGACCTGAGGGCTTGGGGCTCCTTAACAGCCACGGCCCACCTGCACCCCTATCCCAGACACAGGAGGCGTCATCCAGCACAGACGTGACCACTGGAGGCCCCTCCAAGGACTGGCGGGGTAGGGGGTGCACCCGACAGCCCCAGCAGGGCTGCATCGGGTCACTCCAGCAGGAAGCTGAGGTGCTGAGCTGAGTGGCCAAGGGCTTCCCCAGACTGGTACATGGCCACCACCCCCAGCGCCATCCCCTGATGACACAGCACTTCCTGGGTGCCAGGCACATGCTGAGTATGTCACATGCTTTTCTTAAACCCATAAAATTTTACCAGTGACTTGCCCAAGCTCACAAGGCCAGTGCGTGGAGAATTTGCATTCTGGTCTGAGCCGCTCCAAAGTCCACACTCGCAGGTCCGCACATCCCCCCACCAAGTGAAGGGAGCCCACAACACCCCTGTGCGGCCTCCTGGCCAGGCTGCCTATCTAAGGGCGACAGAGGAAATCCCTCAAGCCAGAGCCCACCCCTGATTCCCCCACGCCCCCCACCCCTGCCCCAGCCATGCCCAGCCCCTCTCCCTCCCCACCCCCAGACAACCCTTCCAGCACGGCCTTCCTGCAGCCAGGAAGCACACCTGCCCAGGGAGGTGCTGGAGGGGCTGGAGGGAACAGCGCACACTGGGGTCCAAACAGGCCAGCTGGGCCTGTGGACGCGAGGGAACGGGATGGGGGATGGTGGGGGCTGACTAGGTCCTGGACACCTAGGGCCTCAGATGGCAGGAGAAACAGCTCCCCCAGGAGGCCCCTCAAGAAAGTGGCTCCAGATGCTCTAGACCAGTCCCACCCCCACAGCTGTCAGGGCAGAGAAGGGAGGGAGCAAGCTGCATCTTGCTCCAGGTGTCTTGGCTGACCGACATCACCCCAGAGCGCCCTGCAGGAAGAAGGCAGAGGGAAGGGGTGTGTGGGAAGGCAGGCAGTGATTATCATCCTCTGTTTTAGGATGGGTGTGGGGGCCACCTGCCCTGGGAGCACAGCCTAGCTGAGAGGCTGGGATGGGGCCCTGCCTGTCCCACGGGCAGGCCAGGCGCAGATGGGATGGCTAAGGGGAAGTAGCTCCAGTAGAGTCCCCATGGCCAGGACATGGCCACTGAGAGGCCCAGCGACCACAGCTCTGCTCTCTGGGCTCTGGGTGAGGCACTTTACATGCATCAGTCCTGAAGCCAGTCTTACAGCCTCCCTGGGAGAAAGGTGCATGGGGTTCCCATTTTACAGTTGAAGAACCTGAGGCTCAGAGAGATTTGAGAAGTGTCCCCATAGCCATGTGGCCAGGAGACAGCACAGTCAGGATTCACATTTGGTCCCTTTGACACCAAAGGCTCTGCCCTCGACAACCACCTGGAGCTTCTCTGCTGACTGTGCCCAGCACTAGTGCTGGCACTGGAGTTGCTCAGACATTCGCTGGATGAGGCGGTGAGTGGGCGAGGGGGTGGGCGAGTGGAGAAGTGAGGGGATGAGCGAGAGGATGAGGGATGAGTGAGTGGACGGGTGAGCAGGGAAGCGCATCCACTTCTCCCATTGCCCCAGGCAGATGACTGGGGGGACACATCACTGGATAAACGAATAGATGGATGAGTGGACAAATGAGTGGCGGAGTGGATGAGTGGATGAGTGGAAGAGTGAGTGGACTGACAAGTAGATCAGTAAACAAATGGCAGGGTGGTTAAAGAGCTCAGCTGGACAGAGAAGCAATTGCTGCTCTGCCAAATGGCCTCTGGAGGAGAAGCAATGTGGCTTCTGAGAAACTGTGTGGCCCACTGGGACGCTGGCTTGCCATGGAGATCACCCTCCTTGGACAGAAGGCTCCCAAGAAAGCAGCTCTGGAGACCACGGGGCTTCCCTCGGCCAGACACATGCATACTCCATGACCATGGAGTCTGGTCAATCATCGACAAGCCTTCGGGAGCTCCATTGCTTAAGAGGAACCTGGGCCAGGTATCGACCTGCCCACCCCTGCTGGGAGGAAAAGAGGAGGAAGAGGCCCATTGGCTCTGCCCAAGGCAGAGGTGGGGGCGGATAACCTAGGGGCTCTAATTGCTGCCCATGAAGGTAGGCTGGCCTGGCCAGGACAGCACTCCTGTGCGCTGGCCCTTGGGCCCTGGGGGTCAGTGCCCGGGCCCTGTTTGCCTAAGGGGGTGTGTGCGAGGGGGTGTGGAAGTGGCTCACCAAGGGGTCACTGCCATGGCCGGGGTAGGTCAAAGGCCCCTCCCTTCTGGGGTGAGGTCCCACTTGGGATCTGGACTGGGGGGCGGGTGGGCTGAACACGACCCAGGAGTGGGGATTTTACGGCAAAAAGAGGCTAAGGATGCGGCCGTGGCTTTACATGAGGCCATGTGTCTCAGTACGCAGTGCTGGAGGGAGGGCATCGAGGGGTCTGTGGGCCCAAAGGAAAAGTAACGGGACCAAGTCAAGGGCAATTCCGTGAGTTAAAGGGCACACGCAGGAACCACCCCCAACACCCAGCCAGCTCTCCGCAGGGACTGCAGCAAGCAAGGGAGGGTGCTGGCCAGCGTGGCTCTGGGACAGCGGGAGCAGGAGGAGACCCCAGAGCCATGCCTGGTCAGCCGTAGCCCTCCCAGTCGTACCTTGTTACCCCCACCCCCAGCGGGGTTAAGGATATGTCATCAGAGCCAGAAAACTGACAGAGGGCATGAAGGTCCTCTCAGAGGGGGTGGGGTGCACATAAAAACGCTCACCGACTTTGTGCCCTCCCCTGTGCACTTGGGCCTTGCATGAGCTGCCAGTCCTAGAGGAAACCTTTAAGGGGACAGACAGCACTGTCCTCCCTCACCCTTCTGTGCAGGGCAGGGGCAAATGCTATCACCACCCTGCTTTGAGAAAAACTGCACAGGCTTATTAGCCCCTAGCCCCAAGTGGGGACCCTCTGGAGACGACGTTCCATCCTGGAAAATGCCATAGAGGTCATTTGGGCATGGAGCACCCCACCTGTTGGGGGGCGGCGTATTCAGGGCAGGACAGCTTCCAATCGCGCTCAGGCCCAGAGGAGGAGGCGAGCGCCCTCTGGTGGCCACTTCTGGCACAGGCGTAGAACCCGACTCTCCAAGGACAGCTCCTAGGAGAACAGCTGCAACCCCAGCCTCTTATAGGACCTGGGAGCACTGTGTAACTAACCTTCAATATCCTCAAAAGAAAAAAAGAGAGAAAGAAGGCGATAGACTCACATCAAAATGTCATTGTGAAGATTGCAGAACAACATATACAATCCTCTTAGGATAGCTTTCTGCAAATAATAATAATGACAACACAAACAAGGGTAGAAGTTATTTTAATATTCTAGGCGCCAGGGACTATGCCATATGCTAGAATTTAGTCACAGTAGGTGGACGGAGGGGGCAGGGGGCTGTCCAGCAGCTTGCCTGGTCCCCACTCCAAGTAACCCTGCACCCATTCAGTCTCTGCACACCCTTCAGCCTAAGCCCAGAGTCCCAGAGGCCAGGGACTTGTCCTCAGACGCAAGGCACTTTCCACTCCAGCCCTAACCGTGTCCTGCCTGTCCCTTCCTCTGCCCACTCCATCTTCCCACAGCTGCTTGGCGGTTTCTCTGCACCCTCCCCAAGACCGCCCTCGGGAGGATATTTTACTTTCCCAGACAAGCTCAGCGATGCAATTTCTCCTAAGAGGTTAGGCTAATTGCTCTTCCCAGAAGAAAATCCTTGGAGGTTTTCCTTGTGGTGGACTAGGAGGTTTGAAAATTATATGTTCGGGGCAACATCGGGTTGCTATATTAAGTGCAGTTGCACAGACGGTGGCCTCTGGAGAGTACGAGCGCCGCCTGCTGGCCCAGAGCAGATTCCGAGCGAGGACGCGGCCTAGCAACGACATTGAGAGAGATGTGGGCGCCACCAGCTCAAAGCGCACAGTCAGTGGCCACCCTCAGAAGCAAGAACACAGATCAAGTGTTCAGTCCTCCCATTTGGCTTTGGCTTTTCTCATTTTTTGACATTTTTTATTGATAAATCATATTTGGGGGTGCATGTGATATTTTGATACATGTATACAATGTCTCATGATCCAATCGGGGTACTTGGGTACCCATCACCTCAAACATTTATCTCTCTGTGTGTTGGGAACATTATACTTCTTCTCTTCTAGCTATTTTGAAATACACAATAAATTATTAACTATAATTTCCTTACTATACTATCAAATGCTAGAACTTATCCCTTCCATCTGTATTTTTTGTACCAATTAACCAACTTCTCTTCATCCCCCTCTCCTCCTCCCCCTCCTGGCCTCTGGTAAGCACCATTCTACTCCATAAGATCCCCCATATAAATGAGAACATGCGATATTTGTCTTTCTGTACCTGGCTTATTTCACTTAACATAATGACTTCTAGTTCCATCCATATTGTTGCATGACAGGACTTCATTGTTTTTTATGGCTAATATTCCATTGTGTATATAAACCACATTTTCTTTATCCATTCATCTGTTGATGGACACTTGGGTTGATTCCAAATCTTGGCTATTGTGCATAGTGCTGCAATAAACATGTGAGTGCAGACATCTCTTGGATATACTAATTTCTTTTCTTTTGGATATATATCCAGCAGCTTGTTTTCATTTTAAAAGCCCCATAACAACATGATGTCTAGTTGTGTGATACAGCAATTGTGTGATTTCCAGGAATGGAGAGACTTAAAAAGTACCAGACACACTTTATAAACATTAGGAAAAAATTATGTATTTGTATACACACACACAGCTACAAACACACAAAGACATCTCTACTGCTTCTTATATCAAATTAGATTATGCATCTTTTGTCCTAGTAGTTTGTTTTAAACTCATACTTGAACAAATGGGCTCTTTCAAACACTGAGGTAGGAATGTAAATTACAATACATTTTCAGGCTCTTAAATTATAAATGTATATGCTCATTAATGCAGCAGCCCTATCACGTCCATGTTCATGGATGCAAAGACATATGTACAGGGATGTCCACTGCAGTCTAGTTAATAGTAGCAAAAAACTGGGAACCAGCAGTAGGGCACTGGTTAAATAAATGATGGTGTATCCAGGTGATGGAAAACCAGCAAGCCATTGAAAAGAATGAGATGGATCCATACCTGCGGACATGGAACCAACTCCAAGATGTAATGCTGAGTGAAAAGGCACCAGGATTAATAGCTGGACTGCAGCAATCATTGCGCAACTCTATAAATTTACTTTAAAAATCATTGAATTGGCTGGGCATGGTGGCTCACTCTTATAATCCTAGCGCTTTGGGAGACCGAGGCAGGAGGATTGTCTGAGTGAGGCCAGGAGTTCAAGACCATTCTGAACAAGAGACCAGCCTGAGCAAGAGTGAGACCTCGTCTTTACAAAAAATGAGAAAATTAGCCTGGTGTGGTGGCGCATGCCTGTAGTCCCAGCTACCCAGGAGGCTGAGGCAGGAGGATCACTTGAGCCCAGGAGTTGGAGGTTTGAGTTGCAGTGAGCTATGATGACGCCACTGCACTCTACTCCAGGCAACAGAGCGAAAACTTGTCTCAAAAAAAAAATTGAATTGTATCTTAAAATGAATGAATTTTATAGTATGTAAATTATACCTCAATAAAAAAGACCATAAAACATAATATGTAACTTATTCTCTTCTATAAAATTAAATTTAAAAATATACATATAATCATGTATGTTTGCATACGAATAGTAAAATTCTTAATAGAGGCAACTTCTTGGGGACAGGAAATGTTTATTACATACACTTTGGAAAATATGTATTTTTTACTATAGCATCTGTACTCTTTCAATAACTTTTTTAATAGTTGCATTCATCATCCCATAGAGTATCCTTTACAATAGATTCCACAGCAGCACTTGACCCAGGGATTTAAATAGAATAAGAAATGCTTCTAATATTTAAAGAACTTGAAGAAAAGAGGAATGTTTTTCACCAAAAGAAAGGTTTTATGCACAAGGAACTTACTTCTTCATAAATAGAATTTAAAGAAAATTCTTTTTTTCCGTGGTGATAACACCCAGAATAAACACACACAGACACTCACAGAGGGGGTTTTCACTGCTTATAAAAACAATAACTGTTTATTTTAGAAATTTTAAAATAAAAATATAAAAAGAAAACAACAATCACTTATAATTCTACCCAACTATAGCAACGGCTGACATGGTGGTGTATTTTCAGCTTATTCCTATGTGTACATACTTTCTCTTTTATAATGGTATGAACACACTACAGATAATTTTGTATCCCATTTTTTCCACCAATTCCCATATCATGCAATCTTTGCCATGTCCTTAAAAAATTCTCTAGGCCAGGCAGGGTGGCTCACACCTGTAATCCTGACACTCTGGGAGGCTGAGGCGGGAGGATCACTTGAGCTCAGGAGTTCAAGACCAGCCTGAGCAAGAGCAAGACCCCGTCTCTACTAAAAATAGAAAATTTACCACCAGCTACTCGGGAGACTGAGGCAAGAGGATCACCTGAGCCCAGGAGTTTGAGGTTGCAGTGAGCTAAGCTGATGTCACTGCACTCTCCTCAGGTGAGAGAGCAAGACTGCGTCTCAAAAAAAAAAAAAAATTCTCCAAGTACATGTTTTTTAATGTGTGCATGGTATTACATCCTATGGACATTTTAAATTTATTTAACCAATCTCTCTTGGTGATTGTTTCCAGAGACTTGCTTTATAAATAGTACTACAGCAACCTGAGACATATATCTATGCACATCTCTGACAACTTCCCTAGGACTGATCCTTTAGCTGGAATATCTGGAATACCAAAGGACAGGTACATCCCAACACTCCGGCAGCAGGTTGCCAATGCCCTCTCCATAAAGGTCAAACCAGCTGGATGAGACAGGTATGAGAGATACGGCCAATACTTGTGCAAAAGAGGTGACATTTTTGGAGAAACAGCAGCAGCAGCAGCAGCTGAGTCACATTTGTTGAATAACTGCTACATACATAGCACTGTCCTAGGCACTTTACACATATTATTTCATTTAATTCTCACAACCAGAGAGATGTTATTCTTATCTCCATTTTGCCCATAGGAAACTGAGTCTCAAATGCTTGCCCATGGACTGTCTCCCAGATAGTCAGTGCCAAAGCCGGGACTGCAAATCAGGCCTGATTCTAAAACCCATACCCTTCAATTCACATTTCCCAAAGAAAACCACTTTTCTAGGTGCCCAAGTGTCTGGGGCCACAGTCAGCGGTTCAGAGTAGACCGAGAGTCCCTGAAATGATCAATAGGTTTTGAAATGCAAATATAACTTTCGTACAGGAAAAAAAAAAAACCTATCCACCATTTAGCCAGGATACCTCAAAACAACAATAAAAAATTTTTCGAAATAAATTTCTGCTTCATAGCCGCCAGCCTTACCTTAAGAGTGTGGCAAGAGGGAAGTACCTGTGTGTTCGAGCAAAAACATTCAACAGGACGAGGCCAACATCCACAGCCCTGAGATCACAGAAGCTTCTGGACACGGCACAGGCTACTGCACACCCAGACTTTCCTAGGACCCCACAGGGATATTAGAAATCAGCCATAGGCTGTCACTCTACTGTTTAGGGACAGGGAAGTCTCAGAGAGACTGAGGCTGGAAAAAAGCAGGGGACGGGCCTGGGGATGGGGAGAAAGGTGGCGGTTGTCCTTGCCTTTCAGGGTCTCCGGGGCCAAGTCTAGGCCAACATAGTCCAGCAGAAATATAACGCAAGCCGCGTTATGCGAGCCTCTGCAGGGAAGCACAGAGCTTGGCAGTCGTGGTGTTACTGTACCAAACAAGTAGAAAGAAACACGTGAAATTAAGTTTAACATATTTTATTGAAGCCAATATATCCAAAATACTATCATTCTAGCATAAAATTAACGTAAAAATTACTAAGATATTTTTAATAACTCTATCGAGATATTTCACATTCTTTTTTCATACTAGGTCTCCGAGCTCCCGTGTGTGTTTGGCAGGTACTGCACAGCTTAAACTCTTGTTGAAACCTAACTCCCAGGGTGACGGTGTTTGGAGGTGGGACCTTTGGGAGGTGATTAGGAGATGAGGGTGGAGCCCTCACAAATGGATTCGTGCCCTTAAAAAAAGAGACCCTGGAGAGCTCCTTCACCCTCTGCCACGTGAGGCCACAGCGAGAAGACAGCCAGCTATGAACCAGCGAGCAGCCCTCACCAGACACCGAAGCTGCCAGCGCCTTGATCTTGGACTCCCCAGCCCCCAGACCTGTGAGAAATAAATCTCTGTTGCTTATAAGCCGCCCAGTCTATGGTATTCTGTTATAGCTGTCTGAACAGACAAAGACAATTATTGTTTGGCTCCAAGCTCAGAAGCTTCTGGGAAGTCCTGGTTCTGCGCCATGGCTCACCTGGTCCTGGAGCGGCTCGGTAAACTTGGCCTCCCCAGCCTGTCTCCGCCTCTCATCCTCCCCGGCTCTAGTTGTGGGTTTCCTGTTGCCTTCCCACACCCACTGGGCTCTTTACTGACCCTGGGTAAAAAGGCTGAAGTTCCTCCCCAAGGTGGCAGTTTTGGGAAAGACGCTAATTGCGATCTCTCTCGTCAGGCTGGAAATGGACAGTACAGCGGCCGGGCCAGGCTCCCACTTTCAAAACAGCCCTGACAGAGGGGCCACCGGGAAGGCCTGCCTGGGTTCCAGCAGCGGGAAGCCAGAGGACAGCAGGCCAAACCAGGGCCATGATCCCCCCAAGAGGCAGAGGGACATCTCTCCTTTCTGTCCCTCTCTGCTGCAGCCCTTCGACCCTCGAGTGCCTGATACTCTCCACACATGCCCTCCCTGGCCCCAGTTTTGTTCTTGCTGACCTCTGTGTGCTCAAATTCTCCCTGCCAGGCCCGGGGGACTCCAGGTTTATACTTCCAGTCTCAGCTGCGAGGCCACCTCCAGGCAGCCTGCCATGCTCCCCGCCCACTGGGGCTCTCCCCTGCGCGGGACACATTTCCCTGATGGCAGTTCTGGTAACACCACTGTGGCTCTGCTTACTCAGGGGCTCGACCAATATTTGTGACTATGATGAGCGCACACTGCCAAGTGCTAGTTAGAGGGGACGAGGAGTGGCAGACAGACAATTAATTACAAGAGGGCGGCAAGTGCTGCAGCAGCGCCCACTCACGCCGGTTCATGAGAGCCAGCAGCGGGCATCTCTGCTCAGCTCTGCGGTCAGCGTAGTCAACGTGGTAGACAGAAACCAGCCAGGGGGGGAGTGTTCACACCATGGAAATCAGCAAGCTGTAAACTCTCTGACCTTCTCCCTCCCTTCTCCCCAAAGACCCTCATGTGACAAGTGTCCTGCCCTATACACAAAGAAAGAAATGTCACACAGGGACACCAAGAAGAATCAGAACAGGCAGCCTTGCTAAGTTCCCCCAGTTTGTTCCCATTAGGTCACACTTTTGTCCTGCAATCACACTTCTGCACGACTGTCCGTAAAAATACCAGGTCACCCTCCGTCTTTGAGCCTTCCTTATCTTAGGTTCCCATGTCACGTGAAACTCATGTTGGATGAATGTGTTCTGCTTTGCTCTTGCTAATCTGTCTTTTGTTATAGAGTGTCAGCCGTGAACTGGTGATGGGTGAGGAAAAGATTACTCTTTCTCCCCTACAAGATCAAAACTATTTTTATAGCAATACTAAGATATTAGTGTTTTGCCTTCTCATTCTCTCATGAGTGTACAGTAGAACTTTCCAGAGGCTACGCGACATGTGATATTGCAGTAGATTGAATGCAGAAGCAAATCTGAGAGCCCAGCTGTTTTCCGTTAAGCCAGACATTAAAAAGATTTGTAACAATGTATTGAAAATACTGATTTTGTCACTTTTCGTTTTGGAAGACACAATTATTTTTCTTAAAACATTTTATTATAAATGTAACAGTATTTACATTAATTATTTTTGCTTGATACAATTTTAAACTTTTCTTAATTTTAATTTCTGACATGGTAAATGTCAATAGTGTTCGGGGTCAAAAAGTAACACCCTAAAGTATGGCACTTTGGCGTGCTGAGCACTTTGCGGGAAAGGAGATTGGAAAGCCCCAGAAGCAGCCTCAGAAGCAAAGTCTCTCCTACCCTTCTCCTGCCCTCATTTCTCCTTCCCCCATTCCTCTTCCAAGCAGGTCCTAGAAACTAGAACTCCTCTCCCCCAAAGCAAACCATAAATCCTAGCGAGGTCACTCTCTGACCTACCTCCTCTGAAAGTAGACCATGAGACCCTCATTCCGAAAGGGTCCTGCCCCATACCCGGGGGCAAGGGGGATGCCACACAGAGAGGCCAAAAAGAATCTGGACACACAGGCCTTGCTCACTTCCCCAGTCTGCTACATTTGGTCATAACCCCTGGGTTTGGGGTCTTCGTTTGGGAAGGCTCCCGTGTGTTATGCTTTGCTCTTGTTAATCAGTCTTTTGTTACAGGAGTGTCAGCCATGAGCCTCGCGATGGGTGAGGAAAACATATTACTTTTTCTCTCCTACAGCTTGTTTTCCTTCTTTTCTCCAAATGAAAAATGTTTTCTTTATATGATTACAAAGTGACACTTGATTTGTGCCAAAGCAAAAAGAAAAGAAAAGAAAAGAAACAGTCAGCACAAAATGGATAAAGAGGAAATTGCGAGGGGCAGAGTCTAAGGAACGGAGGACCCTGGAGGCGGGAGGGACGGCCCCACTGACCCGGGGGTGACAGGCCCACACTGTGAAACAGCCGGCCTCCTGCCCTGCCAGCCTTGCCCAGAGCGTCCACGCTGCCCTGCTTCCTGGGCCCCGTGAGAGCCCCGGGCTCACCTTCCTGGGATCTTTTCCCTGCCAGGGATGCATCCTTACGTCACAGCGCTCTGCGGGTGCCCTTGGAAAGCTGCCCCGTGGCAGCCAGGACTCGGCTCCCAAATGGCCAGTTATAGCACCTCCCCTCCCCCTGGGGGACGGGTCCCCAAGGATTAGCTGCTTCCAGTGCCAGGATTGACGTCACTCTAGTGACACCTGGCGCTGTGGCTCCGTGGCTCCATAGCTCCACCGATTCCCTCCTCACTCAGGCCTGTTCACAGCAGGGGGCACTGCCGCTCGACAGAGACCGCTGTGCACTCACTCTGTGACCCTTGCCAGGTGACGCGAAGGTCCTCAACAACATCAAGGCACATCATTTCCATGGGCGGACCCACCATAAACACGTCACGGAATGCCAAATGGAAGCAGGTGCAGGCCCCAAATTAGAAGAACAAAGGGACACATTAGTTCTCTCTTGGAGGTATCAGATCCTGGTATCCTCATCTGCAAACTGGGGACACAAATCTCAAAGAGCCACCAAGGAAGGAAACGAGAGTGTGTATGTGAAAGCACCTGTTGGAATGCTTGCGTGCACACATTGGTTGGATCAGAATATATGGCTACTAGAAGGTTCTCTGTCATATTCATACAAAATCTCCCTCTTGGTAATGATGAGATTTTAATCTAGTGCCTGTCAAAGTGTGGTCCTAAACCTGTTTAGATTAATTACTGGACACCACCCAGAACGCCCTAGGGACAAATCCCAGTTGTCTTTTCTCCTCCTAGACCTGCTCTGTGGGGACAGAACGAAACTCCCTAAACAATTGTTGGGCATAGCAACAACATTTGAGAACCACTGGTAAGGTGGATAAAACACTGTTTCTGGGGATTAAAGAAACATAGGTTCAAATCTCAGCTCTGCCATCGAGTTGAGATATCAAGGCCTTGGTTTTTCTTTGTTTTTCGTTCGTTTGTTTTTTCCTTAATGGGGATAATAATCCCCATTTAGTGTGTATGTGTGAAGATTAAAGGCATGTAAACTTCTTAAGACTTAGGCCAACGCAGAGTAAGTGCTCAGCGAATGTTAGCCATTGTTTTCCTCTTGCTAAATGTGCCTGGCTGCTCTCGCTGTCCCTATGCGGCACAGACCCAAGGCCCCTCACCATCCCAGGACTACCCCAGTGGGGCCTGTTGGGAGAAAGGGACGCGCCAGGGGAGGGTTTGAATTCCCTTCCTGATGCTCCCCTATACGGCACGCTGTAATGGCGCACGTGGCCACTGGAGAGCAGCATCCGCCAGCTCATTTTCAGGGACGGCATTAAAAAGCAGCATTTTCAGCCGCAGGTGTGCGCAAGGTGGGAGGAAGACTTTATGGGGGCTGACTGGGCACTGGGCCAGGTGCTTTACTCTAGTATTTCAATGACATGCACCTTACTCCAGGCCGCCCTTAGTGAACAGATACAACCTATAACACAATACGTTGTATATAAAATATAACCGATAAAGAGATGTTTTGCTTACAGAACCCTGTTTTCTCGTTGCCTGAAATTATAAAATGAGAATTTTGTTCCTAAACCTGGGGTCTCCCACAGGTGCCCAGGTCTCCACAGGTGATGCCTGCTGAGCCACGTGCCCGCACCGCAGGAGCCCCGCTCCTCCCACAGGCACGCGGGAAGCTCCCTGCCCCCCACCCCGCGGGTGCGGCTGCACACGGGCCAGCAGGGCGGCAGCTCCCGCCCTAGCCCCTCGCCGTCCCCTCAGCGCGGCAGCAGGAACCGCTTCTCCGACGCGTGGGGCCGAAGTTCCGTGCTGTTGAGGACCAGGCTTGGGGGTCTAGATCGGGACTCCCAGGTGAAGTCGCAGCTGCAGCAGGTCCCCGAGCGAGGTCTGTGTCTCGATTCGGGTCACCCCCAAAGCATCCACTAGATAAAGATTCCAGCGCCCATGGTCTGCGTGGGACGTGCAGGGGACGCGAGTGAGGACAAGGCACAGGGAAGGGCCGGCAGCCAAGGAGGCCGTGCTGAGGAGCCAGCCAGGTGGGCGAGGTGGAGAGACGCCGAGGAACCGTCCAGAACGCGAGGTGAGCAGCTGGGGTCCTCACACACCCACCCCCAGGGGCGAGGGCTGCTCTCGGTGGCCCGCTGGGGTGGCGCGGAGACGCAGGCGCTGGCAGGCGGACGTTTGCTGGCGCCAACAGAGAGGTGGGAGGGCACGGGCGGGCCAGGGACTGCGGCTGCGCTCGGCTGCCTGTGCCCGACTCGGGACCGCCACCCTTCGCCCCGACAGCGGGTCCCCTCGATCTGGGCTGGGGCCCGCCCCGGCGCGTGTGGACGTCGCCATGCCGGCACGACACCTGGAGAAGCCCGCCCCCTCTGGGAGTTTTGGGGGCAGACACAGTCGGCCTCCGTCGCTTGCCAGGCAGAGCCCTGAAACACCCACACTGAAGCCAGGTGGCGGCGGTGGGGCTGACCCTCCACTCTAGGGCGTTACAGCGGGTGGAGGACAAACCGAGCGCACACGGAGAGTCGGAGAATCAAAGTTGATTTGCCAGCGGGCTCAAAGGGGTCTTGCCACCAAATTCTGACCCCGTCTACACGATTTTTCCCACATTTATTACCTTGGGGTGGTCTGAGGGGTGGGGTCTTGGGTGGCTAATGCCGGCCAGTTGATGTGTCAGGTAACAGGTTAGTATTATGTTGATGCACCAGGTAATAGGTTAGTTGATGCGCCAGGTGATAGGTTTAGTGTTATGCTGATGTGCCAGGTAATAGATTAGTTGGTGCCAGGTAATAGGTTAGTATTATGCTGATGCGGGTCTTCCGTGAGGGGTGGGGGTCTCAGGTGGCTGATGTGCCAAGTAATAGATGGGGGTTTTCCTTATCATGCCCCCTTTGATGCCCTTATATGTCTGTTATAGGGCATCATTTCCCAGTGGATGATAGCCTCATAAGGCCATCATGTGAGCTGTTGCTCTCCGGGTTACAGTTGTCTCTACAAATTTTATAATCGCGCTCAGTATGCAGGGCCTACGGTGACAAGGAGAATAGTTACTAGTGGCCCGGCCAGAGGTAGCAGCCATGAAGTCCATTGTCCTAAGTCGAAACCCCACATTTGTTCTAATTCCTTGTTTCTTTTCTGGATTCTTTCTCTTAGCTCCCTGACTTTTGTGGTTACTACTCCTGTCTGGTTTGTATAGTAGCAGCACTCTTCCCCTAGAAATAGACAGGTCCCCCCCTTTTCAGCAGTGAGTAGGTCTAAGTGTTAGAGCCAGTTCCCCTCGGCCCCAGGAACAGAGAGGTGGAGTCACCGAGGCTGCAAATGGCAAAGGAGTTTATTGGCTAGCTCGAGCTAGGGTCCAAGTCCCAGAGCACCAAGGCAGTGGCCTCCCTACGAACGAGGACCCCGCCCTGGGGTAAAAGTGAAGCTTTTATACTTTCTTTTGCACACGACACACCGGTGGCACACGACACGCAGGTTTCACACGACACGCTGGGCACATCATCCCCCCTCCCCCCTTAATCCATTGGTTCTTTTGAAAGTGGCTGATTGTTTTGACTCCTGATTGGTTGGCTCCAAGCCCCGGGATTTTCAATTTTCGCGCCTGCGCCAGTTGTGGTCCGCGTTTCGGTTTCGGGGAAACTGAAACTTAGGCCTATTCCAGGAAATTCAGCTTGTCATGGAGTCACTCCTGCTCTTACTCCTATATTTAACAAACAACTAAAAGCAAGCACGGTTACAGAAGCAAATGGCATCAGTTAGAATCAACGAGAACACATTTTTCTAATCTCAATTTGTTTCACACAAAACAAAGTACATTCTCCTACTATCAATTCCTATCTTTCATAAGGCCTGTCTATTCTGTAAGGTTACTGCTGCTAGTGAGCTCAGTTGACTCTGGAGGGACATTGGGGAATGTGCTACTCATTCCGTGTCTTCATTTAGTTCTTGGGATAACTTGTGGTAGATGCTCAGGGATGTTCCTAGGCCTCCTACTCCTGCTCCTATCCCAGCTGCAATTCCTCCCCCTATGAGGATCGATGCTAGTAAGGCCCGTCTTTTCCGGGTGTTTGGGTGAGGGCTTAGTGCAGCTTCCAGTTGCTGGGTTTCAAAGATAGAAACATCCGGGGTGAGGAAGACCTGGGGGCAGGTCCCGGTCCAGTTTCCTGGGAGGCAAAGGTAGGCAATGTCTCCACAAAGAAAGAATATGCCATCCCGGAACAAGTGGCAGTGGCATTACTGGGTAAGGTTTGGTTATTTGTGCAAAATTCACCTGGTATGGATCCCAGTATTTCATTCTCTCCTCCAGACATATAAGGGCATCAAAGGGAGGCATGATAAGGAAAACCCCCATCTATTACTTGGCACATCAGCCACCTGAGACCTCCACCCCTCATGGATGTTTTGTTTGGGCCTGGGATCAAGATGCTGGACTTCCAGCCTGGAGGCACAGGGACCCCAATATAGACTTGTTTCTGGAGGGGTAAACAGACCCTACATGAAGTATGGTTGGGTAGGGCCTGGAGGGTCATATTGAGGAACCGGGTTATTAGGGGAGAGGTTTCCAGGGGTTCAGTGATCTTTCGTATGCCAGTAAGATTTGGCCTCTTATAAGTTGACTGTTACTGAGGCTATCTTAATTAGCTGAGCCCTTGTGTCTTCGACCTGTAGATTTTAGCCTGGTCTTGGACTTGTCAATGGAAAAAAAGACCAAACTCTGTAAAATAATTTTAAAGAGATTTACTCTGAGCCAAATTTGAGGACCAGGTCCCAGAGCCACGCCCAAGAGGCCTTGAGCAGTGGACTCGCTGAGTTTGGGTTACAGTTTGGTTTTATACATTTCAGGGAGGCAGGAGTTACAGGTAAAGTCATAAATCAATACATGGGAGGCATACATTGGTTCGGTCTGAAAAGGTGGGCCATCTCAAGGTTGGCACAGTCTCCATCGTGACCCGTGGATTTTCGCATAGCAGTCATTGGTATTGCACTAACTGGTTGCTTGACAGCCACCAGTGCCCTGAGGTGTTCATTAGAGATATTACTGTATGAGGGACTCACACACACAGGTTCTGCCCCATTGTGAGTTTGTCTGCTTCCTTGACTAGCACAACGGTGGCTGCCAGTGCGCGGAGGCAAGACGGCCATCCTGCCACTACCGGATCCAATTGTTTTGACAAGTAACCCACTGGTCTCTGCCACGGGCCCACAGTTTGAGTCAAAACCCCCAGAGCCACTTGTTTCTTCTCGTGTACAAACAGGTTAAAGTCTTTGGTGAGGTCCGGTAGCCCTAGTGCGGGGGTGCTTTTTAGTCAGTCTTTTATTTCCTGGAAAGCCCTTTCCTGACTCTCAGCCCATTCCAATTCTTTGTTTTCAGGCCCGCGTAGGGCCTCGTACAGAGGCTTGGCCTCTGGGAGAAACTTGGGATCCAGATGCAGCAGAATCCCGCCGTGCCAAGGAAGTCTCTGAGTTGTCTCCGACTGGTCGGCCTGGGAATTGTGCTTCCTCTCATGTCCCAGTGTCCGGTGCCCCTGAGTGATGTGGAAACCGAGGTACTTCACCTGTTCCCTGCAGATCTGTGCCTTTTTCCAGGAGACTTTGTATCCCTTGTCGGTGAGCAATTGGAGCAGGCACTGGCTTCCATGGTGGCAGCCTCCTGTGGTTGGGCTTGCCAGAAGGAGGTCATCAACATACTGTAGAAGTGTGCAGCGGGTTTCTTCTCGGGGAAAGGAGACGAGGTCAGTGGCCAGAGCCTCCCCGAATAGAGTTGGTGAAGTTTTAAATCCCTGTGGTAGTTGCGTCCAGGTCAGCTGGGTTTTCCTTCCAGTCTGAGGATCCTCCCACTCGCAGGCGAACAGGGGCTGGCTCTTTGGAGCGAGCCGCATGCAGAAGAAGGCATCCTTTAAGTCCAGGCAGGAGAACCAGGCAGCATCAGGAGGAATGAGGCCCAGGAGGGTGTATGGATTCGGTACCACTGGGTGGAGAGTCAGTGTAGCCTCATTAATCAGCTGCAGGTCTTGGACAGGCCAGTATCCACCTCTGTTGGGCTTTTTGACTGGCAGGAGGGGAGTGTTCCATGGGGATTGGCACTCCACCAAAATCCCCTCCCACTTAAGCCTATCGATGTGTTCCTGAATTCCCTCTCAAGCCTCCTTGGGGATGGGGTACTGTCGTCTCCTGGTTGGTTGGGCTCCCAATTTGATCTCGATCACCAGGGGTGCGTGTTGGTGTGCAAGACTGGGGCAGTTGTCCTCCACCCAGACCAACAGAAAATCCTGCTGGAAGTCAGGCAGGTTCTATTCCTCTTTGGCCTCATCATATAGCTTCCATTCCAATTCCCGGGGCAGGGTGACCACCATTATGAGAGTCTCGGGGGCACTGAGCGTGAGGCTTGCGGTCCCTTCCAGGTGGAAAGTGATCTGGGCTTCCAGTTTACTCAGGAGCTCTCGACCTAGGAGGGGAATGGGGCAGTCTGGTATGTAATAGGAATTCATGTCTTATCTGGCGGCCCCCCATCTGGCATATTTGGGATCAGCAGAAGGGTCGAGCTACTCGAGCTCCAGTGGCTCCCACAATAGTGGTTTCCCGCTTTGTAAGTGGAGCCACTGGGGTTGTTACCACCAAATGTTCTGCCCCAGTGTTCACCATTAATGTTATTGGTCAGCCCCTCACTTCTGTTATGACCGTGGGCTCCTGGGGGCTTAGAGTCAGGGAACCTGGTCAGTCCTATCCCAAGTCAACCCCAGTGAGACCGATGAGGTCCTGGGTCTCCGGCTCCTGCTGGAAGCCCCTGGGCAGGTTCCCGTTTGGTGGTGGGTGGTTTCTTTTGTTGGGGCATTCATACTTCCAGTGACCAAACTCCTTACAATAGACGCACTGGTCAGGCTTCAGGGTCCCTCATCTCCTGGGTCCCCCTTCCCATGGCAGGCCAGGTTTCTTGGCTGGGTCAGGTCTTCTGAGGGCAGCAGCCAGGAGAGCGGCTTTCTGCTTCATTCTCCCTCTGGGCGGTCCGGTTTCGATTAACATACACCTTCTGGGCCACTTCCATCAGCTGCGTGATGTTCATTCCTGCAAACCCATCAAATTTCTGGAGTTTCTGTCACATGTCAGTATAGGACTGCCCAACAAATGTGGCATTCACCATCCGCTGATTTTCGGCCGCCTCTGGGTCGAAGGGTGTGTAGACTCAGTAGGCCTCACAAAGGCACTCGTAGAATTCGCTCGGTGATTCCTCCGGCTTCTGGGTGATCACAGCGACTTTGTTCATGCTGGTCGGTTTTCTGGCTCCCTCCCAGACCCAGTGGAGGAGAGCTTCCCAGTACCTTCCAAGTGCCTCTCGTCCACTTGGGGAGTTGAAATCCCAATCCGGGTTGGTCTCGGGTGCTGCTCTCTGTGCCCACTGCTCCACGTCCAAGGTCCCTGCTAGAGCCTGGTCCTGGAGCCACCTCCAGGTCCCAGCTACAATCCAGCATCGTTCTTCCATGTTAAAAAGGGTCAGAAGGAGCTGGCGGCAGTCTTCCCATGTGGGATGGTGGGTCTGAAAGATGGATTCTGGGAGGTCAATGAAGGCCTGAGGTTTTTCAGAGTATGGTGGGGTGTGGTGCTTCCAGTTCAGAAGGTCATTGGTGGAGAAGGGCTGGTAGTACAGGACTGGCTGACCTGGCTGAACAGACCCATCGTCTATAACCTGCATCGGACCTCACACCTCACACAGAGGCATCTAGAGGGCTGAAGTTTGGGCCTGAGCTGACCATAGCGGGTGAGTGATGGGAGTGTTGGCACCAAGTTGGTCCGGAACTGGCGGCGGGGAGACTGACGGTGGCGGGGTGCCTGGTGGATTTGAGGGTACTTCAGGAGGTGTCACAGTAGAGTTGTAGGGCAGTAATGGTGGATCCTCTTCAGGAGCTTCATGATAGATGGGTTTGGACAGTTTGGAGTCTCTGGTCCTTTGGGCCACAAAAATCCTGCTCTGTCCCTTATTAGCACAGAACCGGACCCAAGGGAGCATGGTCCGAGGAATCTCTAGCCATGAATCTATGTAAGGGAATTGATCGGGGTGGCTGGGAGTCCTCGTCACAATTCTCCAAACTGCTGACGCGGTGGGGAGGTCTAAGGTTCCCGTTGCGGGCCAGTCGGCCCCGGATGCGGGCCATTCGTGTTCACAGAGGGCCCTAAGTCTACTGGGACTCAGTGTGACGCCATAATCTCCCATGAAACCCTTCTTAAAGTTCTTGAACGTGCATTTAAGGACCGTAGGCTTAGATTTTACGCTACCCATCCTAGACCCTTGAATGGTGTCGCAGCTTAACAGACAGGGCGGGGGTTTCTCTCAGGTGTCCACCTGGCTGCGTCCCTCGTGGGAACTTAGGCGCATCTTAGCGAAGGTGTGCCCGTATAACCCCCGGGCCTGCTCGCTCCCTTTAGGGGAGTGAATCACCATGATGCCGACCACCGCTGCCGCAGAACCGCAGGTGAGGACGCACTCAAGTTCCGTAGCCGTGGGACCACAGTCACTCTTCACTCACGCGTTCAGACAGGCAGAGGTCACACATTCCCACCCCGGGAATTCCCTGCACTCAGGAGGTGATCAAGCTCCTCTTCCATCGTCTGACGGGCCTGACTCGGGCAGGTCCCAGGACCTTACCTGGTCCGATGCCTCCAGACCTGATTTGGCTTGTCCTTCCCTCTGGCGAGTCTGGGCGAGTCCGGGACCCCACGGCCTGCGGCAGCTCCCGAGGAGCGAAGATATTCCGCAAAACGGCGGTTGGCACCGGTTCGCTTCTGTCACTGAGGTCCCACCGGTCGCTGCGCCTGTCCGCGAACCGGTGGCTTCAAGGGGCCAGCGAAGTCCATTTTCCCGGTCAGGGAACCAAAATGTTACAGCAAGTGTTACCTCGAGTGGTCCCGAGGACAAACCAAGCAGTGCACGGAGAATCGAAGAATCAAAGTTTATTCCCCAGCGGGCTCAGAGGGGCCTTGCCACCAAATTCTGAGCCCCGTCTACCCGATTTTTCCCACTTTTATTAAGTTGGGGTGGTCTGAGGGGTGGGGTCTCGGGTGGCTAATGCCCACCAGGTAATAGGTTAGTTGATGTGTCAGGTAATAGGTTTAGTGTTATGCTGATGCGCCAGGTAGTAGATTAGTTGATGCCAGGTAATAGGTTAGTATTATGCTGATGCACGTCTTCCGTGAAGGGTGGGGTCTCAGGTGGCTGATGTGCCAAGTAACAGATGGGGGTTTTCCTTATCAAAGCCACATTATCCCCACCTCCTCTTCTCTCTCCGTCTCTCTCCTCCCATCCGGCTTGGCTCCAGACTTTGCTGTCCTATACTGAGCACTGGGCTAGGAGTCAGGAGACCTGGCTTCTCACCCTAACTCTGCCTCAACCTACCTGTGACCTAGAGCATGACAACCCATGATCCCAGGCCTTGGTTTTCTCCTCTACCAAATGAAAAGGTTGGACTCTATGACCCCAGAGGTCTTTCCAACACTAACATTCTATGGACATTCTTCTCCTTCATCTCCCGTATTTAGCCAGTCACTGAAGCCTGCCAAAGTTCCCTTGGAAATCTCTAACCCATTCCTCCTTCTACAATATCCTCTGCCATTATCTTTGCAATAAGCAGGGGTTTCTCCCTTTCTTCTCTAAATGCTGCTTTCACCACAGGGCCCACATTTAGGACTAGAAAGAATCTTGAGGTGAGGGCCATCTGGGAGGCTCCCTCCCTCCCCTGACCCCCAGAAAATTCTGGAAGGACAAGGGGAGATCTCCATTAATTCTGATCTTTAGAGTAAGTCTCAAATGAACCTCAACCCTGATTTTATCAGACAACTTAGTATCATTGGTTGTGTCCTGCCCATGTCTCCCACTTCCTTATAAAATAACATGCATCCTCTTGTATTGGATAGGACCTTGGGTCACAAGTATCCCAAACCCACTCGAGCTAACTTGAATTAGAAAAGGGAAATGTGTCATGAGGTAGAGGGACACAGTTCATCTCCCTGCAGGATTGGGCTGATGTGTGGCTGGGTCTCTTCCCCACGGTAGGTATTGCTTCATAGTTGCCTCTTGTTAAAGACAAGCTTTCTGTGCTTCACATCCATGTTGGCAGAAAATGTGGCCACCAACAGCTCTGAGTTTCCAAGTTATTGGTGCAGGCCAAGATTAAATTAACTCTTTTAAGCTGCTTCACCACACTGTCAATTCATACTAAGTTTAGAATCTTGGTCTCTTTTCCATGTGATCCACCCACATCTTTCCACCTTGGAATTGGGTTTGTTTCTTTTCCCACTAGACCCAGTTTCAGGGTTTTACATTTATTCCTATGAAATATTATAAGATTACCCCCATTGTTATTACCTGTTAAGATCTTTTTAGACCCTAATTCTCCCATTTTTTGGCTCTATAATGACTGTGAGTTTGATGAGTCATTTAGGAAAAATGTTGACCAAGACAGAACCAACAATTGGGCCTTACAACATGCAGAAACTTCCCTGCAAGTTATCAGGTTCACAAGCCAGCACACTGTGGGCACGTTCGTGTACACAGTCACTTAGACTTCCAGTGGGGCTCTCCATCCACTCCCCTGTCCCCACCCATTGTTCCCACTAGGATTAGAGATTAGAATTTCAGCAAGGACTGAGGCATCTTTATGTTGCTCTTTCCATAGAGCCTGGTATCCAACCTCAAAAGAAGGCAGTTAATCAAGCAGAGCCTCCTCTACATGGAACTGGGCTGGGCCTAGGGACCCATGTATCCTTTTACAAGTGTTCACAAGCCATCTTTTTGTTTGGTTTGTTTTGTTTGAGACAGGGTCTCATTTTGTTGCTCAGTCTGGTCTTAGACTCCTGGCCTCAAGAAATCCTCCCACCTTGGCCTCCCAGAGTGCTAGGATTACAGGCGTGAGCCACAGAGCCAGGCCCAGCCCATTTTAGAATAGCATGTTTCCAGAAGCCAACTCCTGCAGATATTAGAGTTTGCAAAATCTCTATTTGCATTATTGGTTGAAAAAGTAGAACTCAAGGAGATTTCTAAGCAAGAAAGCTGACTGGAAACTAAAGATGCTAGAGAGAGCGATTAGAAAGTAGGTGTTGGCTGGGCGAGGTGGCTCATGCCTGTAATCCTAGCACTCTGGGAGGCTGAGGCGGGTGGATCGCTCAAGGTCAGGAGTTCAAGACCAGCCTGAGCAAGAGCGAGACCCCGTCTCTACTAAAAAATAGAAAGAAATAATCTGGACAACTAAAAATATATATATAAAAATTAGCCGGGCATGGTGGCGCATGCCTGTAGTCCCAGCTACTCGGGAGGCTGAGGCAGGAGGATCGCTTGAGCCCAGGAGTTTGAGGTTGCTGTGAGCTATGCTAACGCCACGGCACTCACTCTAGCCAGGGCAACAGAGTGAGACTCTGTCTCAAAAAAAAAAAAAAGAAAGTGTGTTAATCTGTGATAAGAATGGTTGCTTTACATTGCCTTTGAAGCTCTTAGATGGCTGAATTACATAGACTAAATTTAGGATGAATCTTTCTTTTCCTCTTCCATCAAACGTAGAATCCAGAAGACTTTGGGGTGTCGACAGGTAATCTGTTCCACAGGGCATATTTCACTGAATCTAAGGTATTATCAGATTTATAGATCCTCCATTATTTTATGAGCTATCAAGAAAAAGTGTAACATAGTGCTTTCTTTAGAATTTTATTATGTACTCATCTATGTACATTATTAACAAGCTCATTGAGACTTAGACATTTTTATCATGTACATAGAGAAAAAGGATAGTATAAGGAAAACACATTTGCTAAAACTTCATCAACTGCAGAGTCCCACTCTTCTGAATTCCACGTCTGAGTCCTTAAGTGCCTGTTTTGCACACACCATTATCTGCAGTGCCATCAGTAGAACTGACAATGCAGCATCTCTTAAGAGAGTGCCACACCATCATCACGGGGACTTTTCTTTCTGGGTACCCATTCTGCAAATTTTGATACTGGTGCTCAATCTTACCAGAAGGTGTTAACAGAATTTTTTGAGACAACAGCTAGGACTCACATTCCTATCTCAAATGGGCAACAATGACACTAAGTCATGACTGCTACCTGGCCAACGGCAGTCGTAAGACACAATTAATTATAAAGTGAGATCAACTGTAAGCCACATCCCAATTTCAGAGAGGCTAAAGTGTGAAAATTGATGAATCAAGGTAGTTCTTACAAGGCCACCTTTTGGATGATCCCAAAGGTGATACCCAACCTAGACCATGAGCAATGGCCCCAGTCTTACCCAGGGGCAAGTATCGTTGTATCAGACGAGGCCAGGACCAAGGCGGTCCTGGAAATCTGGAATTGGGACTAGTATTTTGTGTAGAGGAATGTCAACACTGGGCACTGTGGAGTTGGCCTCTGCCACCACGGGGAGTCATGAGCACAGAAAGCTGAGCTGCAGGGAGAAGAATGAAGCCCACTCACAGGGAGGGGCCCAGATAAACTAGGGGAGAAAGCAGCTTTCCAGCTCCCATGGCTGGTCCCTACCTGGAGCTGGGCTGCCTTCTAGCTCCTGAGTCTGAGACACACTGAAGCTTTATAATCATTTCCCCTATGTCTTTCAGCTGGCTAGTTGGTCCAAGTCACTGACAAAGGCAGCCTCCCAAGGGCCAACGTTGAATGCTCAGGCCTTTGAAGCTAGGGCAGTTTCTGGAAAGCCTCCTAACATGGGTGCGTCGCGGATGTCAGGGAGCCAATCAGCCTTCCCAGAGGCGTGAATAATGGACCATGTATAAGTTTCCCATGGCTGCTGGAACAAATTTCCACAAATGGAGTGGCTTTAAACAATCCGAACTTACTATCTTACAGTTCTGGGGTCAGAAGCCCAAAATGGTTCTATAGGCCTGCATTGCATCTGGAGGCTCCAAGGGAGGATTTGTTTCCTTGCCTTTTCTGGCCTCTAGAGGTTGCCCACATTCCTTGGCTTGTGGCCTCGTATCATTGCAACCTCTGCTTTCGTCATCACATCTCTTCTGAGGCTGATACTCTTGCTCCCTCTCACAGGGGCCCACCAAATAATCCAGATTAATCTCCCCATCTGAAGATCCTTAGCTTCAATCACCAAAGTTGCTTTCACCATGTAAAGGAACGATCACAGGTTGCAGAGATTAGGATATGAACATTTTAGGGGGGACCGTTATTTGGCCTACCACAGAGCATAAAGATTGAAAGATGGCACCCCACCCCCAATGGTATTTTTCTTTAAGAATGTCTCAAATTACATAACAAAGCACAGTGACTTTTTAATAGAGACAAGGTCTCGCTATGTCGCCTGGGCTGGAGTGCAGTGGCACTGGCTATTCACAGGCACAATCATAGCACACTGCAGCCTCGAACTCCTCACCTCAAGCTATCCTCCCACTTCAGCCTCCCAAGGAGCTGGGATGTAGGCACCAACCACCAAGCCCAGCCACAGCTGTTTTTTTTTTTTTTGAACTGTAGTAACAATACTCACTGCCACTTATTAAATGCCTACTATGTTGCCAAGGAGAGGACAGTAGCATAACCAACTCATTTGAGAAGGTCATTTGCTCAAGGTGACCTAGCTGGCAAATGGCAGGCAGACTTCATCCTTGCTAGGCACTGCCATTGAAGGAGGTTGTGTTTCTCCTCTCGGAGACTCAGGCAGACCCCAGTCTAAGGCCACGTTTGTGTCAGTGCTTCGGAGCCTTAGATTCAGAGGCGCTCCACACTGCTCGAGCCACCCGTGGATGCACCGGAGGGCCTGGCATAGGCCAAAGAACTGGCAAAGCCTCCAATCTCTCCTCACCACTTCAGGGGATCTAATCTCTTCTCTGTCCCGCTACCTCGCTCAGCCAAGTGACTGCACTTTTTGAGAACTGACCCTGGGTCCATGGGACAGTCCTGAGCTGGTTCACTGATGGTAGAAACAGCAGCTAGGTCCCACTCCCGTGACAAGCGTAGTGCTCAGAATAGTCATGAGGGTCTTGTTAAGGGATTGACAGGCCAGAGAGAGAGAGGAGCTGTTTTCACAGATTGGCCTTCATGAGGCTGTCAACAAGGTCCCTAATGAGGTATGGTCAGAGGCAGAGAAAAATGCAAAAGAAATGCATGGTCCACACGGGCAAGAGAGATGCAGTGAATTTATCCCACTGATGCAGGAACAGTTAGTTGCCACCTGGGTCAGAGTGGAGAATTCCATCTACCCAATCACTTAAAGAAAGCTGGAATAGTTTACAGTGAAAACTGGATAGAGGAGAAATTCAAAGGATGCCCAAGGGGCGAGTGGTGCAGTGGGTTACAAAACAGATGCCAGAGGAAAGGCACGGGCTCAGGGATCCTGGGGCCAGAGCAGTCTAGTAGAGACCATCTGTGCCTTGGGTAGAATCGCCCCGGAAGGAAGCACCTCATCTTGTGTGACCAAGTGACATATCACAATTCTGAACCTTTGACCCAAAAAACCAGCAATGAGTAGTAAGGGACTTTAAATCTCCTATTTAAAAATAAATAAAGATGAAGTAAATCAAACTCTTAGTACTAATACATTAGTAGTGTTCAGCAGTTTTGTACCCATTGTGACAACCTGTGGATTAATTTAAAGTGCATGTAAGAGAATCTGGCATACATTAGCTTTGTGGGGTTTTATTTTTTTTCTGACCCACTATCCCCAAGTTCTATGGTTTTGTGGTTTTTACTCTGAAACGTGTAATTGAAAATTAGATATGTGATTTTAATTTTGGAGTATAAGGAAATTGTTAATAAATAGCACTGGACTGCTCAAGGGAACTTGATTTG
>NW_012150840.1:9332583-9333906 GCF_000956105.1 Propithecus coquereli
CCTCAGCCTCTCAGAGTGCTAGGGTTACAGGCGTGAGCCACTGTGCCCAGCGACCCATAGCACTTTACCCTTGGTTAGACTTGCATGTAAATAGCTAAACAAGTGTGTCGGCCTCTCTCGAAAGACTTTGACTCTCTGTAGTCCAGCCTCTGGCCTTGTTCCACGGTTTTCCCCACAAAGATCCTGCCATAGCAGACCCACACTTAGCATTCACTTAACTTGTTACCAGCCAGTGGAACAATCTATAGGAACCTTTCCCAAAGCAAACCACTCTCCCCATAGCCTTTTTCTCCTGTGGCCCTCCTGTCTGGACCCTCTTTCCCAGGGCTACAGGTGTTCCAGAAATTCACTCTTGTTTAGTCCCTAAACAAGAGGTCCTCACACTGTAGACTGTCATCTCTGGTCCCAGCCCAATAAATTCTGACTTAGTGTTGGTCCCCCTCGCTTAAATGAGGGGATATAATTCATGTTAAGCATTCTATTTTTAAGAGATCCCTCAACCAAACAAAGCTCGAGTCCCTTGAAAACTAAGGTTAATCACAGAACATTTATATGTACTAATGCTCTCCAAGCTCTATGTTACAGCATCAACTTTACAATGGCACTATTATCCCCATCTAATAGATCAGGGAACTGTAGTGCACAGTTCACCCATTTTAGAAAGGGCAGTCATGGATTTGAACTCTGGCAGTCTGACTCCACAGACTGAACTCCCTATAAACACTACGCCAAACCGTTTTAATTTCTGAACAGAGCCATAACTTGAACACAGATCTACAACTTCAGTTGCCAACTTACATTTCTGTGACATACTGTACTACTGATAAAAGTCTTCATTACCCTGCATTTTGAATAAAAGATAGTCTCAGGGAGAGACAGGAAGTGAAAAACGAGAGGCGCTAGAACAGTGCGCAGAAAGGACTTGGGTATCTTGTTAAAATGCAGATTCTGATTCCATATTCTGGGACAGGGTCTGAGATTCTGCGTTTCCAACAAGCTCCCAGGTGATGCTGGACAGCTGCTATCTGTGGGACATTTTGAATAGCAAGGAGGGAGATGACTCAGACAACTCAAGCTGTTCCCTGCAACAAAAATAAAAGGAGTTGGGGACATACAGATGTCACAGAGCTGTTCGATGCTGTGGAAAACAAAGGAACATGGGCCTTATCCTCACGAAGTCCATTACACACCCATGACCTTAGATGCAACACACAGGAGAGCTGTGAGGAAATCACCTTTTCCTTTCTAAAATGAAGACGACTGAACACACAGCAGGGTCAAAAACACATTAGGGGGCTGGGCGTGGTGGCTCACACCTGTAAT
>NW_012150840.1:9334981-9407353 GCF_000956105.1 Propithecus coquereli
AGGAGACGGGGGAGAGCGGAGGGCGCAAGGCGGGGCGCGGCGTACAGGGCGAGGGCGGCCGAGCAGGGCGGGCTAGAGGTCACTCTCGCCATACAGCGCCGTGGAGAAGGACATGTAGTCCAGCGCACCGGGCACAGCGTCGGGGCCGGTGTAGGGGGCCATCCGCGCGATGCAGTACTCGGCCTGGTCTGGCGGCAGCTCGCGGCGAAGCTCATCCACGGTGATGTAGTTCTGCGGAGAGAGCGTGGTTAGGGCGGCCGTAAAGTGGCGCGGCGTGGTGCGGCACGGCCGCAAAGTCCGGCAACCATAAACCAACCAGTGCCGTCCCCGTTTTGGCTCCCTTCCTGGTACTACTTAGCACATGTGGATAGACACACCCACACGTATACGTGTACACCACGTATCTTAAAAATCAAATCATGTTGTCCAGTCTCTTTCCAAGCTAACTCGATATACTAATGACACCTAAAATCTCACGTGTCACATTGGTCTGCAATCGTCACGTGCTGGAGCAATAGCAGACACTCTGGTGGGACTTACAGATTCCTGGCGGCGGAGGGCTCACACTCACTCCTTGCGCTCTCTGGAGGCCTTGGCCATAAAGTCTGATTGTAATGAGCCCCCTGGCAGATTAAGATGACCTTCCAGGTTTGGACATCACTGCGGTGACAGCATCCAAAATCTGGCCAGGCTTAACCACGTAGCCTTGCCTCACCCAGGTGGCTCACAGCCTGGGGCTCTGCCTCCCCGCTCCCCTTTGCGCTTGCCCACCATAGGTATAACTTGGAAGCTGCTGCATTTTAGGAGCTTGACGGTCCAGGAAAGCTCACTCTGTGTCTCTGACCCACAAGGTCGGCCCCTGGCCCCATGCCCTACCTCTGCCAGAGTCTCCTAGGAACCAGCTTAAGAGAGGGTGGGCTGTCACCACCAACCCAAAAGTCAGGAGACCAGCCCCCATCTGGGGGCCTCAGTCTTCCTCCTCTACAAAATGAGTCACTTCAACTAGATCGTCTGAGGATCCTTCCAGCTCCAAGGTGCTAGGAGTCAAATGAGAGTGTCCTTGAACCTTGACCTCTTTGTTAGGTTCTGCCTTTATTCCCTTACAGATTGAGACATTTCAGAAATTATACTCCCTATTGGGTTTTGTTTCTCTTAACAATCTTTTCAGTTCTGAAGGAATGATGGCAAATGAGTTATCCTATGAATTTTACAAAAAGGAAACCCAGCCCCAGTAACTCCCCACTCCAACTTCCTCTGGACACTCTTTTGAGTCTTTTCTATAATATTAGAGAGATCAGATCCCTGGTCTAGAGCTGGTTGTGGGTCTGAGGGACATCCAGGTCCACCAATGACCATCTCAGACAGAGATCTGGCCTCCCTAGAGACAGCCTCTCTGCATCCCTCCTGCTTTTCCATTGCAAGCTGAGGCACGGCAGGACACCTGGGAAATCTGAAAACCCAATGCAGACCACTGCTCAGCGTAGAAAAATGAGAGAGAAACGCTTCCCACAGTCCCTCTCCCTGCTGCCACCCACAGTCCATGTCTGTGCAAGGGTGACGTCCCAGGGGTTCTCAGTTCGACTTCCACAGTCCAGTCACACACCCACATCACTCTACTGCCCTCCACCACCTGTCATTTCATCACAACTATGAATGAGTCCCTCACTGGTGTGCAGTGCCCCTGGCAGGGGACTCCCTTAAGCTGATTCTGTGTCCTGGTACCTTAGCTGAGCTCAAGGCATTACAGCAATGGGTAGAGGTGGGCAGCAATAAGAGGTGCCCTGGGACCCTTGAAGAAGAGCAGTTGAGGAGCTCGTGTCCCAGCCCTCCCCCTCTGGATCAGAATCCAGCCAGCGCCTACCATCCCGGCACAGTGCCCATGTCCCAGGAGACTCACCTTGTCCCCGGCCAGGATCTTGAAGGAAGCCATGACCTGGTCTGCCGTATCTGTGTCAGCTGTCTCTCGGGACATGAAGTCGATGAAGGCCTGGAATGTCACTACCCCTAGGCGGTTGGGGTCCACAATGCTCATGATGCGGGCAAATTCTGCCTCTCCCTGGAGGGAACAGCCAAGCCCAGGCCCATCAGCCCCTGGCCTGCTGGGAATATCTCATATGGACCTGAGGACCCTGGAGGCTCAGACAGCCTGTGGCTGGAAGAAGAGGGCACAGCAGCCTCCTGACCTAACCCTAACCGGGGCTGTCCTAAGGGTATGACAGGGACACACCACCCAACAGTGGAGACACAGCTCAGGGTTTCCCGCCCCCTACAGATGCCTGGGTTCCCCAAATTATGGACCAAAATAATAATGCCGATAATAATTATAATGACAACAATGATAATGATGGCTAACACCTACACAGCACATACTATATGCCTGGCTTTATATATTTTAATTCATTTAATTCTCACAACTATATGAGGTAAGGATATTATTTTCATTGTACAAATGAGAAATTGAGGCCCAGACAGGCTAAGTGATTTGCGCAGGGTCACATGGCCAGTAAGCAGCAGAGCTGGGATTTGAACTTGGCCAGTCTGGCTCTAGAACGTGTTTTCTCCCCACCACACTGTATTTCCTACATGCCAGACATGTGCCCAGCACTTGTGTAAGTTCCTTCAATTAACCCTTATAACAGTCCTACAGGGTCTCCCTCACTTCATCTGAGGCCACAAGCTGGTGACAGCAGGCTGGGATTTACTCACAGGTCCACCATGTCCAGCCCCAAGCCCCTGCCCTGCACTGGGCAATCTGTGGGCTCTGCACTTGGCACAAGGCCCAGGAGTCACCTGACTGCCCTGCTCAGAAAGTTTGCTTGAGGGGGCCAGACCAAGGTGGTCAGGGGGCCTGGGACAATGGCAAGGCAGTGTGGACCTGATTGGAGCCATCACCAGGGTGGAGAGAGAAATCTAAATTCCCATGTCCCATGTGAGATGAAGCAGAGCCAACCCCAAACCCAGAAAGTCCAGGACTGCCAGTACTTCCTGCCAGCCTCGGGGTGAGCCCAGCTGCCCACGGTGGGAGTGAGAAGCCCCGTCTCCACTGTAAGTACCAGAAGATGAACGGCATGGAGACCAAGGTGAGAAGGCCAGGCCTCCTCGACACAGGCCATGGCTGGGCCCGGCTTTCAGGGAGCATCTTCCCCAGGGACCAGAGACTCGAGGCTCCTCCGTGGAGGGCCTCCAGCCTGCCACCGTGCCACTGCCAGGACTCGGCCTCTCCCGCCAGCTGGCTTCTCCTCACCAGGGCAGGCAGAGGGTGGGGTTTACGTTACCATGTTGTAACCCATGGAGATAAGGCAGGCGCGGAAATCATCCGTGTCCATCATGCCTGTCTTCTTCTGTGGGGCAGTGGCACCGAGACACGAGGAGGGTCAGAAAGACGGGAGGAGGAAGGGCCGGCCCGGGGCCAGGACAGGGCACAGACGGCCAGAGGGGAGGATGAGGGTTATGGTTTGGGGGACATGAAGTGGGGGAAGGAACATGGAAGAGTAGACGCAAATACACATCCGGGGGAAACATCCACAGGAAGGAAGAAGACAGAGCAGGGAGATGCAAAGATTTGTCCACAGGATGAAGAACGGCCAGGAGAGAGGAGGGCCGGCACCAGGCAGGTTCCCACGAAAGATGAGCGAAGGCAGAGGCCAGAGGATGGAGCAGTGGGAGGAGGAGCCCGACACAGGGCGGGCACGGACAGCAGGAGAGACGAGCCCCACGGCCCACAGGAGGGGGACAGGGAGATCCAGACAGAGAGAAGAGAAAAAGGAAAAACGCGTTATTTCTCGCCCCAGATGCCACCCTGAGCATGCTCCATGCAGGAGGCAAGTACCTGGGGGTCGTTGCCAATATCATAACCCAAGCTGATGAGGCAGGCTTTGAACTCCTCGGGACCCAGTGTGCCGGAGTGATCCTGGGGCCGTGTTGCGCCAGGCAGAGAGCCATGCGGTGCCAGGGAGGTGGAGGCCGTGAGGGGCATGCCCCGGGGTGGGTGGCACAGTCTCAGCTGCAGGACCTGGGAGAGGCGAGGGTGGGGGCGGGGGAGGAGGGGAAATAAAAGTGCACACGGTTAGACACATGGACAAGGTTCCGGGGTGTGCCCTCTCCCAGCACACATAGCTCTGCTCCGGGAAACAGGGCCAGAGCGGAGCGCCATGAGCCATGAGGGCGAGCAGTTCCCCCAGGAGTGCCCCGGCCCAGCCCGCCTTCCCCAGGGGCTCCCCCCGCCCAGGTGCCTGGAGGGCCGTGAAGCAGGCAAGGGAGGTGGGCAGCACCGAAGCCCATGCCCCCCAACCCTATGGCCACCCCCAAGCCCCAGGGCACTGGGAAGGGGCAGCCCACTAATGCCCATCCTGTCTGGAGCTGGGATGAGAACCCAGGACAGCAGCTGACATCCTCGGCAGAGTGGCCCAAAGGCTGCCGGAAGGAGGGCAGGAGTCTCTGCTCCTCCGTCCCCTCGGGCAGAGGTGAGGGACAGTCCCCACAGCTGGGGGACAGCAAGCCTTCACCTGAGGGTTGATTCCTCAGGGCAGGCAAGCAAGGGTCAGGGGTACGTCTCTCTCCACCCACAATATGAGTGCTCGCCAAGAAAGCAGGAAGCTCATGGGACACCAGGACAGGCTTTCCAAGGCCAGCTTCATGGGGTGCACTGAGTCAGGGCAGGCTGATGGCAGCTCCCCAGCCCCTACACTTACACGGCAGCCCACACCCTGGGTGGACACTGCCCTCCAGGGCCCTGGGACAGCAGCTGGGGGCTGCGCTCAGCAAGCGCCAGGGTGGGGCTCACCCGGTCAAAGTGGTTGAAGGAGGCCCGAAATTCACTCATCTGCTCCTGGCTGATGCCCTTGGCGTCCCGGGTCAGGATCTGGTTCTCCACCTCATTGATGGTCCTGGCGATGGTGGTGAGCAGCTGCTCCCAGCCCACGCGGATGTGCTGCAGGTAGGTGAGGGGCCTGTCAGCAGAGGGGCTCCAGGCTGCCCTGCCCACTCCTCCCTCCAACTGTCCAAATGGCCAAAGCCACCAAACCCGGCCTTCCCTCTGGATTCTCAAAGTGTCACCAGCTGGAGAAGTCGGACAAGGACAACCTCCTAGGGCAGGGGACCCTAGATGGTGAAGGGGCAGGGTGGTGGCCTCTGCCTGGGGCAGCAGAGAGATCAGGGCTTGCCAACAGGTGTAGGATCAGGAAGGAGGGCACATCCAATAGCAGGAGAGACTCATGGACACTGACACACACACATAAGTGTGCACATACACGCCTGCACACGCATACTTTCATGGTCAAAACGAGCAGTCGTTTAGAAAACAGGTGCCTAAGCCAGTGTTTGGAGCCCACCAGCACCCAAATAACCAGGGGTGCTTATTAAAAATTGAGATTCCTGAGCTCTACCCCAGAACTAGTGAATCAAATGCTGGGGATGGGGCCTAGAAACGTGAACTCCTAACAAGTCCCTTGGGAAATCCAGAAGGCACTGAAGATGGAAGATGCAAAGCTTCAGGGGTGAAGAGTAGTGAGTTTATCCTCCTACGATAACCAGCTTCCTTGGAAGATGGGTAACCACCCCCACCCCCACCCTGGGGGAGAACAGAAGGGACACAGGCCCCCTCCTGGAGGCACAAGGCCAGCCCACCCACCTCCATGGTGTAGTTGGTGTGCTTGTTGTCAAAGATGAGTGCCTCCTGGATGAGCTGGTGGTCACCCTCCAGCTGGTCGATCTTTGGCTTGTAGTTGACGATGCTCTTCTCGTACTGCCGCAGGTGGCTGAGCTGGTCCTCCAGGGTCCCGTGCATCTCGATGGAGATCCTCCCGATCTCCTGCTCATTCGGAAGAAGGAACCTTGTCAGACCACCCGTGGGGTGGGGACTACGGCCCCCAAGGTCACTGGCTAAATCTCAGATGATTCTTGGTTCTCCTCCCAGCCCTAGGGAGGCCATCACTGGTAATTACTAAGGCACATTTAGTGTGAGTGCTCCTTGGTGTGGAAACCGCATCATAAAGGTGCACAGCAAGCACTGTTATCATTGGATGAAACACCTCTGCCTCTCAGGCACCTGTCAGCCTCAGGGAGGGATGCAGGGTCAGTGGCTAACCTAAATGTTCACTCCTTTGCTTGCTATTTAAACCCCTTCCCAAGCCTTATTCCCTAACATAGTCGTCGCAGGGACCCACTGAGCTAGGACCCTCACAGCCCAGCACGCCTGGCTCACCCCCTCAGGGGCCACGTTCTCGCTCCTGCCGCTCTGCCCCTTGGGGTCCTCACCCTGGCCACCTAATCCCACCCACCCTGCAGGCCAGGCCAAATGCCCATTTCTGTCTGACATTCATCCACGCAAGCAAACCTCGCTTGTCAACGCACTTTCTGTCCTCTCAACTCAAGCCAGCAGATACTTCCCGAGTGGCTACTAAGCACAATATGTGGGGGGCGGGGGGTGGCACACACAAACGTGAACTTGCCATGGTCTCTGCCCTCAAGGAGCTCAGAGGCCATGTGCTAGTCGGAGCACCCCCCTAGCTAGCCCACACAATTCAGCAACAAATCCTACACTTGACCGGGGTTTGGTTCTCTCTCTCGGGAGATCATCCTCTTAGCCCAAGCTCATCGCTCAGGAGAAGAAGTAAGGGAGGAAGAGGAGACCTGGTCAATAAGAGCCACCCAAGGGACCAAGCTGAATTGGACACTCAGGGCCGACCCTCCTGTGGGACTGTCATATGTGGCTCCCTGGCTGTCCTTGTGTCGGTCTTTGCTCCATATTAGATACCGGGATGAAGCCTTCAGGCCTTCCCTGCAGAGGCCTCTACACCCCTCTGCAGCACAGCAGACCAGGCCTGGGCTCAGGGCCTCAGTCCTCCTGGGTCCCACCTGGAGAGACAGGCAACCTGGCTGGGATAGAGCTGGGGTGGGGTGGGAGCCCTGAGCTCGACTCCCCAAGGCGGGACCTACCTCCATCTTGGTCTGGATCCAAGGCCCGATAACGTTGGCCTGGGCCCCGAATTGCTTGCGTAGCCTCTCGTTGTGCTGCTGGCGGGCGTGCTCCTCTGTCAGAGCCTGGTCCCTCCGTGGCACCAGCTGCCGCACCTGGGGTGGGAACAACCATGGGACTCTGGGGATGGTCCAGCCATCTGTCCGAGGAGGAAATGGAGGACCCACATGGGGAAGGGGCCAGACAGCAACGGAACAGGAGTGAAGATGTTGACCTGTTCCAGAAATTCAATCATTCGCTAGCTAGACACACAATGAGTGTTTACTGTATGACAATTTAAAACATGAAATCAACAAAAATCAATCAACAAAAAAAAGACAAAAATCCCTGCCCTTATGAAACTCACATGGTCCCATTTGCCATTGATCTCCTGAGGCGTAATGGTTGTGTAGGGGTTGGTGCCCGCCATGTTGACGTGGTAGGTCTGGACGATCTTGGACACCTCGTTGTGGATGCCCAGGATGGCCAGGCGCTCCTTGTCGGCATCGGGGAGGGTGGCCTTGAACTGCTCGTGGGCTGTGGTCAGTCCCTGGACAGACACAGGGATGGAGGAATGCAGTCACTCAGGCGGCTGGTGCCTGCCCTGGGCAAGAGGAGCAAGGGGAGCCCTTGGGGTTCAGGTTGAGGTGGGTGGAGGGGCCACAGGAGCGGGGCCCACACCAGCTGGGAGGCATCAAATCAAAGATTATCACAGCTGAGAACCGGGATGGCAGGGATGGCCCCAGGAGGGTGACGGCAGAGTCATCAAAGCAACAGCTTCATCCTCGGGGCTGGGGAAACTGGCAGAAACCACCCTGGGACATTCACTATCCCAGAGTCATATCTGGGGCAAGGGGTCTCCCAGAGGTCTGTCCCCCAGGTGACCTCCCCCCGCCCCGCCTCCAGCACTGGCTTCCTCAGCTCTTTGCAAAGCCTTTTAAATCTAATACTTTGCAGCTGTATAAAAGGTTGACGAAGCTGTTAATTGACATGAAATGAGCTCCAAGATAAATGTTCAATTAAAAATCAAGGTTCAGAAAACAGTACATAATAAAAGCTATTTTTTGTGTTTTTATTAAAAAAAGGCATAGAAAAAAACATGGAAATAAACATACTTGTTTGTGTATGCAGACTGTGGTCATGTGCTTACCTGGGGGTCAGGGGGACCTGAGAAGAAGGGAGATTTTTTTTTTTTTTGAGACAGTCTCACTCTGTCGCCCAGGCTAGAATGCCGTGGCATTGGCCTAGCTCACAGCAACCTCCAACTCCTAGGCTCAAGCGATCCTCCTGCCTCAGCCTCCCAAGTAGCTGGGACTACAGGTGAACACTCCCATGCCCAGCTAATTTTTTCTATTTTTAGTAGAGATGGGGTCTTGCTCTTGCTCAGGTTGGTCTCAAGCGATCCTCCCACCTCGGCCTTCCAGAGTGCTAGGATTACAGGCGTGAGCCACCGCACCCGGCCAAGAAGGGAGACCTTATTGCACACCCTTTTTATTTTTTGGATTTTATACCATGTGCATATATTAGCTCATCAAAATAAATAAAATGCAAAGGTTTCATATCTACACAATCCTTTAGATGCTCTTCCTCAGTCCCCTACCCTAAAGGGGCAAGTCGTGCAGGAGTGTGACCTGCAGAGTGTGGGCCGTGGCAGCTGGGGGAGCGGCTGCTGGGGCGGGGCGTGAGGCACACCTGGATCTCCTCGATGGTGTGCACGATGAAGGTGTCCTGCAGGTCCTCCATGGCCCCCTCCATCCAGTTGTTGAAGGGCGCGGCCCGCTTGGCGTACTCCAGATACAGCTGGTCGATGGTCTCCAGCAGTTTCTCTGTCCGCTGAGAGGGCCAAATGGGGTGGGGGTGGGGGTGTTTAGCAAAGTGATGTCCAGAATCATCCCCCCACCTCTATTAAGGTTCTCCTGTGAGCCCCAAGGGGTCCAGGTTGAGGAGCACTGTATGGACCACCTCGCACTGCAGTCGCCTGGCCTGGCCCCCAGAGTGTCTGGTTTGTAGAACAGGAAAGTTCTCAAATGGCTGAGGTTGGACTGTTAAGTGCACTAAACTGGGAGGATATGTTAAGGCAAGAGGGGAGGCACCTCCGTCAGGGCAAAGACCAAATCCTGTGCCAACGTGAATCTTCCAGTTAGGCCAGGGGTAGGGGAGGGCCGGGGAACCCCTGGAGTTTTAGCCCAAAGCAAAGAGAGCCCTGAAGCAGGAAGGGGCACCGCACAGAGCTGCCGGCTGCTAGGCGCAGGCCCCGATCTCCCTCCAGGGCCCCTCACCTCTAGAGCTTCCCTCCGCTTCTGAGTTAGGGCCCCCAGATTGTCCCACTGGTCACAGATCTTTTGGCAACGGGCGTTGACACTGGGTGAGTCATAATAGTCCAGCTCACTGGGGAGGGAAGAGACAAGGAAGTTGGGCGACCTGGGTTAATTCCATGGTCCTCTCCCTCTCCCTAGGGTGGGGGGCACTAGTGGTACAGGAAGATCCAAGGGTACTCCCTTCATCAGACCTTCCAGGTACCCTTCCCACCCCACCCCCTTTCAGGAGACCAGCAGGGAGGAGACCAGAGGCCAGTCCTCCTCTCCAATGGCCCCTGCCCAACCAAGGCTGGAGGTGACACCAGCCTTTACCCCAACACCTAATGTCAGGGAGCTACCGAGGCCCAACGGGAAAGCTCAGAGCCAAGGCTTGGTCATTCTCGGCTCCTGCAGTAGCCACAGGTGAGGAAGGAGGCCTGCACCAGGATGGGAGTGGTCACAGGCTCATCACCCCTGCAGCGGGGATGCTCCTGTCTTCTGTATCGACTCCCTTCTCATCTAGGCACCCATCTGCACCCACCCTTCTCGCTTTCCACGGCCACACCCCCATCTCCCATAGCGGCTGAGAACGCCAAGCCCCACCCCCTCACTGGGGGCCATGGGGTAGGGTGCCAGGGCCGCCTACTTGAGCTCCTGTGCGATGGCAGCGATCTGCTCCACGCGGTCCTGGTGGGCGGCCAGGTCGCTCTCGAAGGCCTCGTGCTTCTTGAGCAGGGCCTTGATCTCCGAGAGCGTGGCTGTCTCATAATCCTTCTGCCGCAGCATGGCCTCTTTGCCTGAGTTCAGAGAGAGCGGCACGCGGCTGAGCAGGAGCAGGGACTGGGGGGGCATCTTCTTGGCCCTGACCCTCCACCCACCCCACAGGGCCCCAGGAGCTCCACTTCTGGGGGCACTTCCCAAGGAGGCATCCACTGTACGGCGATCTGCAAGGCCCAGGCTGTGTTCCCACATGGCATTTCTGTCCTATCCTCTACTCTTTTTTCTTAAATCAGGATGATAATATAATGAATTTAGAAAAAAAAATTATAGATAAGCCTACTTATCTACCCCTATTCAGTCTTTCCTTATATGGATGTTCTGTTAAAACACCGGGCATACATAAGTCATATTTCCTGCTTTCAAAATATTTAGCAGCGCATTATCAGAATTTCTGCTTCGGCTCTGTGGTCTTCCACGTACCCCTCTTACAGCTGTGCAGACGTCCCGTCGAGTGTCTGCACAAGCACTGACGTAGCCACTCACTGCCTCCCGTGGGGCACTTAGGCCCCTTGGCTTGCGCTATCACAGATGTGCAAACCAGATGTGCAAACATCTCCAGGCATGTGATCTCCCCCGTGGTTAGGGTTAACTCTTTGGACAGTCTCAAGAAATGGAAAGTCCAGATTAGAGAATAATAAAATCGTTAGGTGTGGATACATATGGCCAAACTGCTGTCCCCAGAGGTTGTGCTGGCATGCCGGCACTTCTCATGCTCTTACTGGTAGCTGGCAAGCTCATGAGGCCAATCCTTGCCCTGTGCCTTGGCTGTGAGCTGTTCCTTGGCCCAACAGAGGACACATGCTAGAAGCAGCACATGGTGAATGGGTACAATCTCCACCATCTCCCTTCTGCTCTGCCGCATCCACGCCTGGATAAGTAACTCTGCACATGCCTAGTGGAGCAGCACCTCTGGTCACTGCGTGTGAAGCCCAGCACACGAATTCATCACAGGGCACTAACCCAAACCCCCTTAGCTGAGGCAGGCACTCTTGTCCCCTACGCCAAGCCGAGCCACTCTCAAATGGCCTTAGGGTATGGTCCTCCCTACTCATCTCCAGCCTAAGGTTTGAGGAGCACAAAACCGGGCTGAATGGGGGAGTCCTGACCTCCACTGGCCAACGGGTCTGCCCCAGGGGTTCCAGCTGAAATGGCCAGCAAGGCCCGAGGAGACGGACAGCCCACCCGCCCCCCTGCAGCCCTGCCCAGGTTCCGAAGAAAAGACTATCCTCCGACGATATGACTGTCTCTCTTCAGAGTGAACCTCAGCTGCCAAAAAGCAGACACCAGACACAGCCCAAAGTGCCTCAAGGTTGGAGTAACAGGGACATACGTGTCCTAAGGTGAGGGTGCTGGTTCCTGCCACAGGAGGCTGGGCAGTGGAGGGAGCAGAGGACATCGCGGGGTACTCCTGCCCGAGTGCACCGCCTGCCCGGCACTGCGTGTGCAACATACTTATGATATTTACACTTCACAACGACCCCACGGGGGGGTTGTATTTAGCTTGAAGAGCATCCCTGAGAACCTCAGAATGTGATCTTATTTGGAAATAGGGTCTTTGCAGACGTAATTAGTTAAGACAAGGTTATACTAGGTGAGGGTGGGCCCTACAGTCAATGACTGGTCTTTATTAGAGAAAGGAAAGGGAGGTTCAGTCACAGAGATACCAAGAGAAGCTATGTGAGGTCAGAGGCAGAGGCTGGGGCGATGCAGCTACAAGCCAAGGGACACCCAGGACTGCTGCAGCCACCAAAGCTGGGAGGCAGCGTGGGACGGCGTCTCTGGGGCCTCCAGAAGGAACCAGCCCCGCTGACACCTCAATTTAGGACATCTGGCCTCCCGACCGGAGAGAGAATAAGTGTCTGCTGTTTTAAGCCACCAAGTTTGTGGAAATCTGTTACAGCAGCCCTAGGAAACTGATACAGGAGGGCGCGTCGTCGTCCCGGGGGGCCAGTCACCCCTCCAAACTGACACTGCTTCTAAGTGGCGGATTCTAAGAGTCAGGATTCAAACCCAACCTAACTGACTCAGGGGAGGAAGAATCAATTACTGTGACAAGAACAATTAAAAACTAACACTTACATGGCATTGCACAGCGCCAGGAACTCCTCAGTACTTTGTATGTATTAATTGATTTAATTCTCATAAACCCATGCTGTTGGTACTGTCATTATCCCCACTTTACAGATAAGGAAACTGAGACAACCAAAAGGCTAATGAACTTGCCTAATGCCACAGAACTAGTAAGAGACAAAATGAAAAAAACAAAAAGCAAGAGGAGAACAGAGTTGCGGCTGGTGGCAGAGGAAAGCCAGACCCCGGGGGAGGCAGAGCTGGGTTGGCCTTACCGTCAGTCCAGGCCTCGTGGATGGAGGCCTTCTGCCGGAACTTCTCCGCCAGGTGGTCGAGCCGCTCCAGCCTCCGGATCTCGTTCAGCAGCCACTCCTCATAGCCCTTCTCCACCTGCTCCAGGCAGCCCCAGGCGTTGTTGATGTCCTGCGGGGAGGAGAGGTGCAGGGTCAGGGCCCAGACCCCCTCCCGAGCCGAGCCCCCTGCCTGCTCCATGCCTCCCATCTCTGCCCCATATCGTCCCACCCCAGCTCCCACTGGCATTTCCCTGGGCTCTCAGGAGCCAGGCCTCCTGGCAAGGCTTGGGGCCTAAGTCCACAAGGGTCAGCGAGCTACAGGGCTTTGAGCGTGGAGCCCTGAGAGGAAAGAGGCCAAGGCCCTCCCTGCCCAGAGCTGGCTTCTGACAGGACTCTAACCAATCCCAGGGGTCCTGGGGCCAGCCAGGTACACAGAGCAATGAAAAAGGCAAGCAGGCATCGGAGCCGCCCAGCCTTCCTGTGTTCCTGGATCCATCCGTGGGCTCAGGCCTCTGGGCAGTAGTAGCCTGGAGCCTGCAGGGACCTTGGCCTGGACAAGCCAGCAACAATTCCAAGAGGACAAATGCCAAGTGCAAACCCACACCCCTTCAGACAGGCGATTCCCTCCAGCTCATGCAAGGATGCCCAGCTGAGCAGTGACTGGGGCTGGCCCTGCATGCCACCCCCCCAACACGTGTCCTGGGCCAGGCTGCATCTGCCCCAAGGAAGGGGCACTTTGCCTGATTCTCACAGAGCACCCTCTGGCTAGCAGCAGCTCTGGCCTCCTAAAACCTACTGATTCCGCCTTGGAACACATAAGAGGACTGCAGTTTTCCCAACTGCGTACACTACGTCAAAGTCTCTTTTTTTTCCCTTTGTGATGCCCTGGATGCTGCCTCTCCCAGCGCTGCTTTCGCCCGTCCCCTCCGGCCGTACATGCCTGTGAGCTCTTGTTACTCTTCACTTTAAAAACAAAAGGTGAACCTGTTAAATTTTCTTCTGTGTGTTTCTCTGGCTTATAAAATTTTTCCCTAAGTCCTGGGGACAGGGTAAGGAGAATGAATAACAAAAAGTGACACAGGCTGGGCATGGTGGCTCACGCCTGTGATCCTAGCACTTTGGGAGACACAGGAGGGGGCATCGCTTGAGGCCAGGAGTTCAAGACCAGCCTGAGCAACAGCAAGATCCCATCTCTACTGAAAACAGAAAAAACCAGCAGGGCGTTGTGGCACGAGCCTGTAGTCCCGGCTACTTGGGAGGCTGAGGCAGGAGGATCGCTTGAGCCCAGGAGTTTGAGGTTGCTGTGAGCTAGGATGATGCCGCTGTACTCCAGCCCAAGCAACAGAGTGAGACCTTGTCTCAAAAAAAAAAAAAGAGAATGAAAAAGTGACATAAAAGAAGAATATTTCATGACAGGGAAAGCTGGTCACAATATATTGATTTTTTTTTAAGCAGCTTATTATATAAAACATGCTTTAGAATTCCCTTAAAAATTATATTTATATGGAAAAACTAAAAGGATCTTTTAAAAAGGCTTTTTTAAAAGTTGATATTGGGTAGTAAGACTGTAAGTAATTTCTATTTTCTGTACTTTGCTTATTTGTATCTTTCCAATATCATACCAAAAAACAAAGTCTGTTATTTGTTTTAGGTAATAAATTTTTTTTTAAGTACTTAATGATTCTATGGAAGTAAAAATTAACTTTACTGCTATTGAATTATGCCCTGTTTGGTTTACTATGTCCAGAGGCATTTTGTTTACAAAGGTGATAGGGGGATGCTGCGGAGGTCTGGAGTGGATGCTCAGGGATCTGGAAAGACAAACCGGACCCAGAATGGCCAGGGAGGGGCCGCCCCATGGCTGAGTTTGGGTGGATGCTCAGAGATCTGGAAGGACAAACCAGACCCAGAATGGCCAGGGAGGGGCCGCCCCATGGCTGAGTTTGGGTGCCAGCCTGGGTGTAATGTGAAGGAGAGAAGGTTTCTGGAGCAGGGCATGCAGGTGGAAGCAGAAGCGCTCCCTTCCTGCGATGCTGCATTTGACCACAACTAGACGCAGCTCAAAGTGGACAGTAAGGTCGGGGCCCAAGCTCGGCCGCCGGTGCTCACCGAGACCATCCTGCCCTCGGAGGGCATGAAGGCGGGCCGGTTGCTGAGCCGCAGCTTGGTCTGCAGCGTGTTGAAGTTGATCTCCAGCTGGCACTTCTCCTGCACCTTGGGGGGCTTGTGCAGACGCCGGTAGTCTCGGAAGTCCTCCAGCTTCTGCTGCATGGCATGCATGGTGTTCTCGGGCACCCGGTTCTCCAGCCACGGGATGGTGCGGCGGATCCACTCCAGCAGCTGGTGGGGGCAGGGGAACGGGGCGGGGGTGTGGATGCTGGCAGGGAGTGTGCGAAGGCTGGCCTTCCCCTCCTCCTGGCCTCCCCCTCCTCCCAACAGTCCTTCCCACATGGAGAACAGGTACCAGGGAGGGGTCTCTCCCGATAGCACACTCTTTCCCCACTACCGCCCTAGGGCATTCCCAGGCTGCGAGACCAGGTTCCAGAGAGCTCGCTTGGCTACCAGGGCACGTTAACTCATAGCCACATCACTCAACCTCTCCGCTCTCCCTGCTCGGAACCATAGACCGGTGGACACACAGCTTGACTAAGACGCAGGAAACCCGAGTTGCAGTGCTAGGTCCTAGCTGCCTGGGCTCCAGTTTCCTCATCTATACATGGACGGGGTTAACAGCTGTTCCCCGAGGTCCTTGCCACCTGACCTAGGAATCTAGAATGTGGGTCCCTGACTCAAAAGGGAAGAGGCTGGTTTGGGGGCAGAGAGCTGGCCCGGAGCACAGGCAGGCAGCAGCCTGGATTGTTTTCCTTGAGCCGAGGTGACGGCGGTGGAGAAGATGGGGAAGCGGTGGACATGACGACAGGAAATACACTGAACACCGCGCAGCGCCAGGCACAACGCTGAATGAACCCATCTGAATGACCACAGGAGCCCATGATCGTTCCCACGTCACGGCGGAGGCAACCACGGCACTGCTGGGTCATGTGACTGGCCAAAGTGCCCCAGCTGGAAGGGCAGAGCAGGGACTTAAACCTGGGCACGTGGGCTCGAGAACTGGGTCCTTACTGCGCAGGACAACAGGTCCACCAAGAGGCTGGGTTGAGTGGTTCCAAAGTTGAATTATTTCGAGTGAGAAGCAAGTGGAGTCTTAGCTCCAATGTAGCCAATGGCAGAACAGGAAGCCCTGCCCTGTCCCATCCTGTCCCCTGGGTGGGCCCAGCCGCTATGCGAGCCTGAGCCAGCACTGACTTACCAAGGTCTGTGCCCTCTCAGGAGCAGACACACTCCTTTTCTAGTCTGAGCAAAAGTCACAGACCAACAGGACGCCAGGCTGGAAAGGCCTGTGAGATCCCCCGGCTCAACTTGTACTTAAGAAGTGAAAAAAACCAAGCCCCACTTTGATCCTTTCTGGGAGCACCGGAGCAGAGCCCACGCTGGCCCGGGTTAACTGTGCTGGGCTCGTGGACTACACCCAGCCTGGACAATGCTCTAGGGATGGATTTGGAGGTATAGGTTCTGGGGGCTCCTTTTCTCTCAGGGTGGGGAGGGCAGGGCCTTGCTGGTACCCAGCCAAGAGAACCCAGGGGGTACCCACATCACTGGCCAGCTTCTCGTAGTCTTCCATGAGCTGCTCGTTCTCCTGGTTGACGGCCAACACCTTGCAGATGCGATTGGCTGCCGTCTCCGCCTGGCAACAAGACAGACAGAGTCAAGACCAGCCGGCCCCAGCAGCAGGGGCACCTGGTACACACCTGTGCTAGCAAAGCCCCTCGCATCCCATCCCCGCAGCTCCGCGTGGTTGGAATGGAGCCCCTGAGGCTTTGGTCACATCTCCCCGCTTCCTCCTCACCATCCTCTATGCCAGCTTGTGGCCAAGCCCTGTGGGTCAGGTAAGCCTGGACAGAGGTCTTGGTGGCTGAACTGGGCCCCCAGAGAAGGGCTGAGGTTGAGGCCCAACATGCATGTTGGGAAGAAACTAATCCAATCGCTGATACAGTCAAAACACTCAGGTCGGGTGGGGAGGTGGGAAAATTCCTGTCCATCCTGGAATTCCAAGTGCGGGCCCTGGAATCCCAAGGCTCAGGACCTCAGGCTGAATCCGCCAGAATCTTAGAGATGTGGGAATTCAAATCTGGGAGTCCTGGGACAAAGCGCAGACTAAGAGGCAGTGGGGCCGCTCAGGGTCCCTACAGTCTCCCAAGGCTCCTGGCCCAAAGCCCAAAGCACTTCAGAGAAAAATGAGGGACCCTCTACTGCACCAAAGGCAAGACTTAAGGACCAACCCCGCAAGGGCAGGATGCCTGGAAAGCCCAGCATGGGCACCTCCGGGACAGCCAATACCCACCACGTGCTGCCTGCTGGGCCAGCAGGGACCCCAGACGAGGGGGCTGAATGATAATCAGACGCAAAGAGCTGGAAACCCCAGGGGGACGCCACCTTCTAAGGCTGTGGAGGGTACTGTGCACCTAACACCGGCTGGGTTTGCTCAGGTGGTTTTAAATTCAGCTGTGTTCTTGTGCATATTCTAACCCTCCACCAGGGGGAAGTGAACTCAAAGCCTTTGGGGGGCCATTGGGGAGAAGACGGATATGCATCCTGGGACCCAGAGAAAAGTGTCCTGCAGATGATAAAGGACGCCTGGTTTACAGGGTAGAAAGACAGGCCTCACAACCGGTTGACAAATTAGACAAAATGGGTTTCAACTGCAGCAAGACAAACTGAGGCAGGGCGTAAGAAAGAACTTCCTGAGAATATATGTGCTCAGAATTGGAAGGAATGACTAAGACGACGTAAATGTTTTCTCCATGAAGAACTTTGCGAGTAAGACCTATGCCCACCAGATCACGTGCTGTGTGGATGACTGCGCTGGGGGTGGGGGCAGGATGAGATCATCCTGAAGGTCCTCTCTGGCGCACTGTCGGGGCCAGGTGTCAGAGCGGTTGGGACTCCACAAGGAGAATGTGGAATTGTCCAGAGGGCGATGTACGAGTCCTCTGAGTGCGGATGCTGAGCCCCAGGGCTAAAGAAACTGAGGCAGGGAGTCACAGCCTGAGACCCCCGTCCCCTGACCCCGCCTCGACTCTCTCCTAGAGAAGCCGAGGCCACTTCTCACACAGAACTCCGACTGTCATCCTCTCGACAGCCAACGAGCAACCACCAGGAGTCCCAAGAGACAACGGGGAGGGAAATCCCTCCCCTGTCCAGAAGTTGGGGCCCCAGAAAGAGAGCAGGTCGTGGGGACCAGGCCAGTGCCCCATGAGGCTGGCTGGGGGTAGCATCTGCCTGAGGCACGAGGCCACGTGTCCTCCAGGGTGACATGTATGTGGGGACAGGGGTGGCTGCAGACCCCAGCCACAGACGTGCTCCCGAGCAGATAAGAACCACAGGCAGCTGCTCACCGTGGGCAAGTCGCAGCTGCTGCCGTGACCTTCCTCAGATAAAGCCCACCTTAGCCTTGTCACTCTCCTGATTCATCAGCCCAAGGGACATAAACTTTGATGTGTGTCAGTTTATCCAGCTGGGGGACAGAGTGAGACCTGCACTCATGGGATTTTAGGAGACGTGTCCTGTGGGCCCCCAGAACCTCGCCCGTCCCCCAGAGCCTGGCGACTGCTCCAGGGTCAAAGGAGGCTCCTTTTGGATGATGTCTGGGGGAGATTCCGGGTGGGCCTCCTGGGGACTTTTCACAAAGATCCAGCCTCTTTCCCACGCCCGTGTCTCAGTCTGTCCCCTCCCAAGCTGGCCTCATCCAAACACAGGCCCACTGGGAACTCTCATCTCTATAACCAGCAGAGAACACCTGGGCATCGCAGAACAAAAGAGCCTGTCCGCAAACCCCACCCAGATGCCTCGAGGGACAGCCCAGCCCCTACCATACCTTTAGGAAGCAAGTTCCTGAAATCTAGGTTTGATTTTTAGAATAAAATGACAGGCAGAATCCTCAGAACCTCGTGCCTTCCCTGCTCTCGCTGCCCAACTTCCTCCCCCAGGCCGGCTGCGCCCCCCAGAGGAAGCTGCAGGGTGGTGGCTCAGCCTCGCTGCCACAGCGGTGGCTCTGCGAAGAGGGCACAGTCACCCACCAACCTCAGCGCGAGAGGGGAGAGGAGGTCAGCTCGCGGGCCAAGCCCAGGCAGGCGCGCAGGGCCCAGTGCCCGGAGTGGAAGGGCAGCCAGGCCTACCCCAGTCACCCCCATTTTCCAGCTTTCCAGCTCTTCTCTCACCTGGCTGCCAAGAACCCCTCGCGTTATGGGGGACTTAACGGAGAGGCCACCAGGACCACCACGTACATAAAGAATCTCATGGAGACTGCTTCAGTTCCCAAGCCCAAAGAAGAGATTTGTTCTAGGAGAGGAAAGATGCTTCCCCTGAGAGAACCTCAGAGATTGAAACGCCTTCAGAAGGAAGCCTGGGAGAGCCCTGGCTCCAGGCTGCTCCTGCAAGCGGAGATGGGTGGCTCTGGACCCCATGCTAGAAGAACCAGAAGGCAAAGACCTTTCCAACGTCAACAGGATTCATACAGGATAGTGTTACATAAGCACAGATACTCAATGGGCTGAGGAGATATTCTACAGAAATAGGCAAGATGTTTACTTCCAAGTGCCAAAGGAGATTACAGAAATTCGTGTTTCCTGTTGCCTAGTTCATATTTTCCTATTTTTCATGACCTACTTTAAACTGTGCTATTATATAACTTAACACACAACAACACTCTTAGTTTTATACTAAAAAGGGGTGTGTGTGTAAGCCAGGGGCGCATCCCTGGAGCACTCGGCTATCCCAAGCCAAACTGCTGCCCTGATAGTCAGCACCCAACTACTTGGCACAGGTACAGGCTAGAGAGGAACTGTCCTCAACTAAGATGACATAAAACATCCAAACGTGGCCAAATGGCGCACTGTGGCTCGCCACTCACAACCCACAGATTCACATGAATGCCACGAGGGTCTCATCTGTGACATTTTTAGTCAAAAATTTCCCAACTCCAGCTTGAACTGCCCATTTCCTGCTTCCCAGAGCTACCCACTGCTCTTTCCCCTCGTCCAGAGTCGGCCACCACGCCTGGGGTTCCTGCTCCGGGGCCCATCGATCAGCAAGGGTCTTGGACCAAGCACCTGGGCCTCCCCGAGGTGGGCGGTGGGGCTGGGTAACCGGGGAGGAGCTGGCACCCAGGGCACCACAGCCCCGCCTTCGGCTGCCACCCCAGCTTTGCCCTGGAACTCCTGCCCCACTCTCTCGCATCTCAGAGCGTCTGCACAAGCCACGACCACCTTCCTCAACAGCACTTGCTGTGACCCTTCCAGCCCTCGCTGAGCCTTTCCCTGTGGAGCCCTGCTCAACCCCAAGACTTGCAAGCTCAAGTGTTGGCTGCTGTTCCAGAAACCTCGGGGCCTGCAGGCCCACGGCTGCGACTGCCCTGCTCAGACTGGAGCCGAGCAGAGCACAGGCTGGACTGCAGCCATCGCCGGCTTCTTCTTTTTAGGGTTTTCCCAGATGGATCATGAATTTACATCAGATCAAGTTCATGCCTTCAAGCGTTGTGTCTCAGAAACAGTAGACCATGAACTTTAAAGCCAACTACATAAACAAAATCTTAACGCTTTCCCCGCATTCTAAATCCCTGTAGGGGAAGAGGAGGGGAAAGGAAAGCAGAGAAACAATTAGAACCCAAACCGGCCATCGAACTGAAGTTGGTCCTCATCCACTGAGGAAAATCACTCACACAGACCTGGACGCATCTGCCTGCTTGTAAGAGCACGCACAGTGGCTCGGTGCCTTTCTAGTTCCACCACGCAAGGGGTGGCGACAGAAAGACGAGAGAGGATGGAGAGCGCTGGGCGTGGGTTTTAGAAGATTCCCCCCACTGGCGCCAGCCACCGAGGCAGTCAAGACCAGAAGGATCTCCCTTCACCAGCCAGCTCCCCACAGCACAGCAGGGACCCCCGCTTCATTGCCCTGCTCAGCTCTGAGTAGCTGTCCTAGAAGTGACTGGGGACAACTCTGGGTAGGACCCCTGAGCCGGGACACGAGAGCACCACCACCACCACCCTCCCCCAGCTGGTGACCTTGACCTTGGGTGTGGACAAGAGAGCGTGAAATGGTTGCAACAGGGATGAGTGAAGGGAAGAGGGAATGGGGGAGGTGGTATGAGATTTGGGAAGGGAGGCAGGCTGCCACACGCACCCCCCAATACACACGCACCCGCCCACATACAGACGCACACCCACATACACACCCCCCACATACACACCTCCCCACATATGCCCCCCCAAAACATGTCCCCCCCATACATACACACCCCACCAGAGCCCACATACTCCCTTCCAAGCATTTTCATCAGCCAGGACACAGAGAAGGCTTCAGAGACAGGTAAGGCCAGTGTCGACGGGCATGAAGCTCAGGGCAGAACCCCCGAGGGAGGACGGGGGAAAGTGGAGGAGGAGGGAAGAGAGCTGGAAAGAGGGAAAACCACAGCAGAGAGCTCAGCATGGCCATGGTCACGGCCAAGGGCCTGCTCTGTGGTTACCAGGCCAGGAGGCCAACCAAGGCCAAATAGAGAGCTGCTGCTCACGTCCTGGCTAAAAGGTGGGGCTGGGAGGGGCTGCGGGAGGTTGACAGAGAGAATGGTAGAGGTGGGGGGACAAAGAGAACGAGGAAGCAGGAGCAGGGCAGAGAGGGCTGCTCCTCTGTCCTCAGCCAGCACCGAGCCCTGGAAGGAGGCGAGCAGGGTCTCAGGTGCCCATCCAGGCAGGGAGCTGGGCTGCTGCTAGCCCATAGGGTGTCTCTGGGTCATTTTTTACCTCTTCCCCAGGGCACATCTATTGGGAAAATATCATACCAATTTTCTTAGAAGACATTTTTATTGCCATCTGTAGGGTAATTTTAGCAATAAATATTCAAATCTTCACTGTCTTTGGCCCATATGGCACTTGCGAGTCTGCAACCTGCACAACTGTCCATGGCAGGCCGGGTTAGAAAGTATCAGGCAGGACTCTGGCCTGGACACCAGGAAGAAGGCAGGAAGACTTCTCCTTGCTCTGCCTTGCTGGCTAAATTTGAGAGGACAGCCTTGCTCAAGTAGGCAGAAGGGAGAGAGAGAGAAGGGAAGGGGTCATGGATGTTTAAGGAGATAGTCGGAAAGCACAGCCAAGAGCTGTGCTGACTGGGATAAGGGCTCTTGGTGTGGGGTCCAGGGAAGAAGCCGAGACCACAAGCTTCTTTCCTGTTTGTGGTGACAGGCACGGGAGAGGTCATTCAGAGGCTGGGGTCCTCTGGCATCTTCAAGTGTCCTGGCCAAGGCTCGGAGAGTGTCCTGTCCCCCCCCAAGAGCAGGAGGGGCTTCTCTAGTCCCTCCTTTCATTCCAGAGCCTGCTGCTGGAGCGTCTAGGGAGGACAGAGAGACGGGCAGGAGGACGGCAGGGAGGTGGACGAGGCCGAGGGAGAGCTCACCTTCTGCGCACCTGAGAAGGCGTGGCCGTGACATGAAACATTAGGTCACATGGCCTTCCCATCCAGCCTTAGCTGCCTACACATCTGCACAGAGAAGGAGAAGAGGTTGAGAGGAGAAAGTAGGCGGCAGCAGCACAGAATAAGCCGAAAAAGCCACAGTGGACAGAGAGAGGACACAAGACAGGGGGACGGACAGGACGGGAGGAACGAGCAGAAAGAGAAAAAACACAACAGTGGAGGGGAAAGGGTGGGTGGGAGGTTAGCGTAGTCTGAGGCGGGGCAAGAGACAAAGCGGGGACAGCAGAGGGGACAAGGCACAGCAGCAGGGGAGGTGGGGCAGAGAGTGGGCAGGGGCTCTGGTCATGCATGTCAACACCGGTCACTCGGACGCCATGCGGGGGTGGGGGGGGCCCAAGGGCCAAAGCCGTGAAGGTTCTGTGGTCATGGCGACGTTACGCTTCTTCTGGGGTCCTGCCTACGCGGGGGCCTGGGGAGGGGCATCTGCTAAACCTGGCAATGAAAACGTCCAAGTCTTGAGTGGCTGCAGCGTGAACAGTGCCCTTTAGTCGTGGTGCTCACGTGTAGTGCAGAACCTGCACGACTGGACTTCAGCCTCAGGCCTCCCCGAGCAAAACTGGGCCAGGACACTTGAAGGGGCTCCCAGCTGCCCACCCCTTCTCTCGCCTCCTCCCAGGGGTTGTGCTCATGTCTGGAACACGGAGCGCAGCGTGACCACATGGGGGTCCCAGGCAGGATGCGGGAGAGGGCACTAGGGCCAGGGCTGTGGACAGATCTGCTAAAGCATGCGCCCGTGCAGGACGAAGGTGAGGGCTTCACGATGCCTTTGTCAAACAGGTAAGTGAAGGCAGGAGATGCCTCCCCGGCGCTGCCACCCCAAGCCTGAGGCTTCCACAGAAGTGGGCACGAAGGAGCTGCTGCCCACTCGCCTTCTAGCACCCCAGAACCACCTGGGCGACTCACGCACACAGCCCTTCCTGCTTAAGCCAGTCATCTGCGTCCCGGAAGGTGAGCTCCTGCCCAGTTTTCTCAGTAACAGTGGAGGAAGGTGACAGAAATACCAAGGTGCAGGAGAGGAGCCAGCGAGAACAACACGCCACTTCCAAACCAGGGCAACCTCTGCCCAAGAGACCAGACCATCCAGATACCTGTCACAGGAGGAGGCAGGGGGCGGGTGGGAGGGCAGAAGGACATGGTTTGGGATCCAGCATGAGGTGTGCTGGGCGTGGGAGGGGCAGGGGGCCCCAGGTACCTTCTGGGCTCCAGAGAAGGCATGGTAGAAGCTAGACACATAAGTCATGATGGCTTTCTCATCCGGTCGGGCGGTTCCGACGATGTCTGTCAAGAAAAATCTGGAGTTAAAGCCAGCTGGTTCAGCGATCACGTGATACACCCCCTGACGTGATGTGGAAAGAAGCCTGCAGCACCATGAGGTCTTCTCGCCAAAATGCTGAGCCTGAATCTAACCAGCCTCTGGCATCGACTTCCACTTAGCGGAATAGGAGAGAGAGGAACGAGCAAAGTGATGCCCAAAGGGGCAAACAGACAAACCCAAAATAAGGGACATCCTACAGGAGAACAGAACCAGTTTCTGCAGCAAGTCAGCGCATGAATAAAAGGGGTCGAGGGGAGGAGGGGACTGCTACGGACTGGAACAGACGTAAGAAACCCAACACCCAAACGCCACGTGTGGACCTTGTTTGGATCCTGAATAAAACAAACCCAACGCTCAGAGACATTTCTTAGACAACTGGGGGAATCCGATTATGAACTGGGCAGTAGATGTGCCACGGAATCGTTGCCAATTTGCTAGATGTGAAAGCTGTTGTATGGTTATGTAAGAAAGTATCCATATTTTTAAGGTGTGTATTCTGAGGTACGCAGCAGTGAAATTTTATGACACCTGAGATATGCTTTAAGATGTTTCAGCAAAGAAAAGAAGAAAATAAAGTACGTGTGTCAAAATCTCAACAGGCATTATACCTGGATGGTGGATATATAAAAGTTCATTGTGCCATTCTCTCTGCTTTTATCTGGGTTTGAAAATGTTCCTAAGGACATTTTGAAATTTAAAACGCCACTGGTGGGGCAGAGAGGCAGGGAGCAGTTCTAGACCCCACCATGGTCCCTCCCTGCCCCACACCACCGGGCAGGCACAGCTCAAAGTGGTGTCTGAGCAGGTGGGATCGGAGAGAAACCAGAGGGAAAGCAGCCGTGGTGTGTGGGGCTTCTCCCAGGGGCAAAGGTCGGGTAGGGGGACAAGAAGACCTAGATGGACTCCAGCCTGGAGGCAGCCAGCCCTTGCTTCATAGGGAGCATCTGGGGAAGCTCCCCACTTGCTTCCCTTCCCTCACAAGCCTCTGCTCACCCCATCAGAGAGGCTTTGCGTGACCAGAGGTGCAAAGGCGCATTTAGTCGCAGGAAGAGCTGAGTGTCCAGCCCCAGGCCCAACCTTTGGTAAGGATTTTCATGCATCGAACCCCGAACCTGTCCCCATCCAGGAAGCCTGGCCAGCAGGGGCTGGGACACACGGGCCTCAGCCAGAAACAGAAAAGTCAACGCTGACTTGGGGCCCCTCCTTCTCTACCTGACACGGGAGCCCCTTCCTCTGGTGGACCTGCTGAGCGAGTGGGTGGGAACTGGAAACCTCCTCCAGCAGGAAGGTGCCAGCCACGGCTGTCTAGCGCCCTCCTCAGAAAGCAGCAGAAGAGGGCGAGTCCCCGGGGTCACAAAGACTTTGAAGATGTTGAGAGGAAACGCCACACCCAGCCCGCTGTCTGCAGACCACGCCAGAGCTCTGAGGGTCAGGATGACACACCTCTCAGCCAGCACAACTTCCCACGACAAACCGTGGGCAGGAGCTGGACAACAGGGGAACGCCCCGCTCCCCTGCCCACCACCCTACTCCACAACAAAGATGAGAACACCCTCAGGCCATCTCTGCAAGAACAGCCCAATGCCCCCGGCAGTACCAACCGTCACCTCTCCCTCCAAACCTCAGGGAACCTGACCTGCAGGTGACCCCTGGGCTCAGTTGAGGCCCCAGAAGACCAGGTCTTCTCCCTTCCTGCCCCGGCTGCAGGGGCCCATCCCCTCTTAGCCCCTGAGTAGCAGGTCAGGGGAGAGCAGGGAGCACAGAAGAAACACACTGTTTACCTTCAGCATCCAGCATCTTGGGGATGTCCAGGTACTTCTCTGCCACGTCAAAGGCCGTGTTCAGATTTGTGAGTGGGTCGTCCTAGAGAGAGAAGAGGAGGAAGGGATGATAAAGTGAGATCATGACAAGTCACTGGCTACCCCCAGCCCCGGGAAGTCACCACAACTGGGGGGCAGAGGGGACTTTCTGCCAGCACCCCCCAGGGCTTAATCCTCAGGGGGCAGCTCTGGGTGTAGAAGGCTGGTCTCCCCACCAGGCCTCCCTGGCTGGGGTTTAAAATGTTCTCTTTCCCCCCAAGCTTCAGTGTGCCAGGGGACTGAGGGGAAGAACTGCACCCTAAGTTAGGGTCAGAAAGAACTGCTAGGAAATAAGTGCCTCAAGCAGGCGCTGGCCTGGGCACGATCACCCTTGGCTTCTGGTTTCAGCTTTGGCACCAGCCAGTGGGCCTTATGGGTAAGGAACCTGACCTCAGTTTCCCCACCCATAACTCAAAAGTTGAACTAGGAGCTCTTAACTCTGGGCTTGTCAAGGGTTGAAGTAGGAGCCTCTTTGGTCCCCATGTTCTATAAAATTTTGGGGCTCCTTTAAATAGGCACAGCTTCTTGATGATTCTGGCTTCTGCTACCTTTCCAAGAGAACTTAGTGGGGATTGGCAAGGATGCCGAGAAACTGAATCCCGCGGTGCTGGAATGCAATGTGAACGTAGGTGGGAATGCAAAATGGTGCAGCCGCTGTGGAGAACAGCATGGCGGCGCCTCAGAAAGTTAAACAGAGAATTACCATATGTTCCAGCAAGTCCACTTCTGGGTACGCGCCCAAAAGAATGACAAGCGGGGTCACAAAGAGATATTTGTACACCCTCGTTCATAGCAGCATTATTCACAATAGCCAAAAGGTGGAAGCAGCACAAGTAGCCATCGATGGATGAATGGATAAACAAACGTGGCCTGTATGTACAATGGAACATTTTCAGCCTTAAAAAGGAAGGAAATACTGACACAAGCTGCAACATGGATGAACTTTGAGGACATCATGCTAAGTGAAATAATCCAGACACGCAAGGACAAAGGCTGTACGATTCCACTTTTACCTAGAGTAGTCATAGAGACAGAAAGTAGAACAGGGGTAGCCAGGAGCTGGGGAGAGGGAAGAACGGGGAGCTATGGCTTCATGGGTACAGAGTTTCAGTTTTGCAAGATAAAAAGAGTTCTGGAGACGGATGGTGGTGGTGGTTGCACAACAATGTGATGTACTTGATGCCACTGAGCTGTATATTTAAAAATAGTTAAGATGATAAATTTTGTGTTATGCATATTTTACCACAAACCTTTGTGGGGGGCTGGCAAGTTGAGATAAACCTGCCACATCCAAGCCTACCCACCGCCAAGGTCTCTGGGCCTAGTCTGCCGTTCCAGAGCCCTGGGCTGGGACTTCCTGGACGTTCTCCTTGGGAGCCTTCCCAGTAGCAATTTTGTAAGAAAAAATTGTAAATGCAGGAAAACAAAACCTAAGTGGGGAGAGTTCTTTGCCAGGTCTCTCCCCGTCTATTCTTGGTTCCTCAGACTAACCTAAAGCAAGCTGGTTTTGTCTGCTCAAGACAAAACTCAGTTTCCCTGTTTGCTATAGTGAGAATTACAGGGCAACAAAGGGACAAATACATTCATTTGGGATGTTTTCAGGAGGAAATTGCTCAAAACAGAAAGGTGGAGTCCTTCCGGGAAAGTCTCAGACAGCAGCCAGGATGATAAAAAACGTTGCCAGGCAGTGACGGTCATTTCCATCCAGAGCTGTGGCTGCCAGCGCTTAGGCCCAGGTACACACTCGCCTGTCTCTCTCGAGTCCAGGGACCACCAGGCCACCACGCCCACCCCACAGCTGGTATAGGGAGGAAGAGCCTCCCAGTTGGAGCCCTTCAGTCCTCTCCCCACTATGCCCAAGAGCCAGCTGGCTCTGACAACTGCTGTGTTTTCTGGAAAGTACTCCCAGTTCACTGGGCCCAGGTCTGTGCTAGGATTTGGACTGGATTTTACTGATGCTCCTCATATATGGAGAGGGACAGAGGGTGGGGAGGGCACTAGCCAGGTATCAGAAAAGTCCCCTGGACTCTCACCTCCCAAGTGGCTGGTGCTTCTGCAGCATTTGGAATAGGGGAGGGGACTCTAGAGCCATGGGTCAGCACAGGCCCCATTTCATACAGGGGTGGGCAGCAGCTGTGGATTAACTGGCCACCCCAGCATATCCAAGCAAGGACACAGATACATGCACACCTGTCACCAAAGCGCATCATCTGAACAGGAAGGAAATGTGGGATGATGCCTTCAAAAGAAAACTTTGACACCTCTTGGATTTCCCACCTTGTCCCTGCTGGATTCGGCCATGCAGCTTTCTGGAGGTCGGGGGGGGCTCTCAAACTGATTTGTTTTTCCTTGCAAAGCAGCTAAGTTAGTGGGCTGGGAACCCCCTTCCTCCCAAGGGGTTAGCCTGGGAAGTACCAAGCAGTATCAAAAGGAAACCCACCAACCAAACTTCAGCAATAAAAGAAAGGAAACCATGGGTGGGATAACGTGCCGGGACCGCACAGCAGGTCAGGGACGAGGCTGTGATAAAACATCTCTTAGAATATGCAGCATTTTAAATTATGAAAGTAATATCTCCACCTTACAAAACCTAGAAAAACAGAAGGGAGAAATGGCACTTATTATTGCATCACCCTAAGGAAACTGCTGCCACAGTTGTGGTATTTTTCCTGGTGGGCCGTGTATGTGCACAAGTACACGAATGCCACGCATGTAATGAAGTAGCCCTACCAGGGAAGGTGTTTTCCTGCTCACTTCTAGATGGGGCTCTGTCTGGTTGGTCTAAGAGGCCAACACCCCTCAGGCAGCGGCAGGAGGCCAGGTGAGCACACATACCTTCCGCAGCTTCCCGTAGTCAATCAGCTCGGGCCGGTGGCGGTGGATCAAGGCACAGAAGCCGAGGCCGTCCTTCCAGCTGCCCAGGGAGAGAGAAGGGGGTGAGTGAGGCTGAGCAGACGGGCAGCCACGCACGGACAAGGGCAAAGCACCAGGCAGGGGTCTCCTCTATTCCAGAGAGGTGACTATATAACTCTTCCAAGCAGGAGAAGACAGGATGGGAAGGGACATTTCTCCCCGCCACAATCCCAGACACTGGGGTAAAACCTTTGTGGGGGGCTGGCAAGTTGAGATAAACCTGCCACATCCAACCCTACCTACCACCAAGGTCTATGGGCCTACTCTGCTGTTCCAGAGCCCTGGAACAGCAGAGACTTTCTAGAGTTCTCCTTGGGGGCCTTCCCAGTAGCAAGAGCATCAACCAAAGGAATATCAGGCAGTAGCCACGTCTAAGACAGTGTGGGGTGGGGGTGGGGGGTTCAAAGGGATAGCAATGACCCCTTCCCAAGAAAAGCTACTTCCTCCTCCAAGGGCCTCAACTGTGTCCTAAGGCCCCAGGGGACCTGGGAGCTCCTGGGGGTTCTGCAAGAGCCCCTCAGCCCCCCGCCACTCACCTTATGTGGAAGTTCTGGATGTTGACGTTTTTATAAGGAGCTGTCTTTCTCTGACACCACAAGAGGAGCCCTTCCTTGGCTGAAGTCTCTGTGGGGAAGGGGACGGGCAAAAAGTTCAGGGGGCTGACTCAGTGGAGGGAGGGGCACCAACTCACATGAGGTCCCCTGTGACCCCTAGATTCCAACCCTGCTGCTACCAAGGAGGGAAGAGGCCCTGGCCATCAACTCTATTCCCTTGACAAAGCTTGAGAAGTCATTTGAGAAACAGAAAAGCAAGCTAGGAAACTTTTCAGCTGGCCGTGTTACACATTTCAATTCTGAGATAATAACCATTCAAGCTTTCAGAATTATCTCCCCTACTCCCTTTTATTCAAAGAAATGGTAGTGATACAAGTAAGTCAGCAACCTCTGTCAGGCGGCCACTTTGAAAAGGAAGGTTTGATTAGTCTTGGAAATCTAAACGTGCAGGAGTCTCCAGACTGGACTATGCAGCCTACGGGTGCGCACAGTTGAGCGAGAAGAAAGCTTTAGGACTCCTACCCAGATTTTGTTTTCATCTAAAACACAAGGTTTCCTTATATTTACTGCAGAGATCGACACTGGGGCCCTCCATTGCTCTGTGTATGAAGCAGTCACCTCTCCGTAAGGTAAGGTAGGCATCTGAGGGGGCCCAGGGAGCTCCCAGCACAGGGAGGCTGCAGACCACACTGCCCCCCTGTGTTCACATCTGTGAATTGCAGGTTGTGGTACCCAGTGAAGTGGGTTCACAGACGACCTTACAAAATGGACTTTAAAATGATGTTCAAGGATTCCTACAAAGACTATAATCATTCAAGCACAAGCAAACAATTAAAAAACTTGCGAAGGCTGGGCGCGGGGGCTCACGCCTGTAATCCTAGCACTCCGGGAGGCCGAGGCGGGAGGATTGCTTGAGCTCAGGAGTTCGAGACCAGCCTGAACAAGAGCAAGACTCCATCTCTACTAAAAATAAAAAGAAATTGGCCAAACAACTAAAAATAGAAGAAATTAGCCTGGCATGATGGTGCGTGCCTGTAGTCCCAGCTACCTGGGAGGCTGAAGCAGGAGGATCGCTTGAGCCCAGGAGTTTGAGGTTGCTGTGAGCTAGGCTGACACCACGGCACTCTAGCCCAGGCAAGAGAGTGAGACTCTGTCTCAAAAAAAAAAAAATGGCAAAGCTAATGCTTCTACTTAGTTTAAGCTCTTTGTCAGTTATATCACAAGATTAAAACAATAACGATTTAATCAGACACAAGGAGTCCACCCAAAAAATCATCACGAAGGCTAACATTCCACCCACCCCTAAATACCAAGTACCTATAAACTGAACTTAGATCTCCACATTACTGTATCACAAAATACAAGCCCCGATTTCCCTAACAAAGCAATTTAATCCGCATTGTTTTCATTAAGAAACTCCTTAGAATAAAAATGCTTAAGATTTCTGTGCCATTAAAATGAATAAAGTATTTTTAAAATATCTCCATCTCATCTTTTAAAAATCTGTCTTGGTATGTATGTTTTATCATGTGTATACCAATATACAAATATTACAAAATAAATACATGCATATCAGACATAAAGCTCAAAAACTGCTGGGGCGTACAATCAAAAGTTTACAGATCACTGCCCCAGACCATGGTGGTCCTTGCAGATCTGAGAAGCGGCCACTAGAGGGTGCTATGGGAGCAAAATGGAGGACGTTGGGGAAGCTCCCCGGCGGGCACAACCTATTTCCCCATCCTTTGGGATTAACAACTCAAGAGCCAGGTGAGGTTTCCAATATACTTCCCCACAGCAGCCTCCATCTTTCCCAAAGTGGGAAGTTTCCCTGGGGCCAGCACACTTAAAGGAACCAGCAGCCCAAATTGTTCTCACTTCTCTACACAGACTAGGAGAGAGGGCAGACGCTCAGGAATGGGTAGGAAGCCCATGACCTGTGTCCATCTGTATCCACTGCCCTGGGAGGGAGGGAGTTCTCCAGGCTCAGCCCAGGGAGGTAGACGAGATGGCAAAGGCAGGGGAGAGGACACCTTGGGGAAGGAATGGATCAAAGCAGAAACCCACCTTCCACGGAGATGTCCTGGATGGCAAAGCGAAGGATGATGGTCCAGATCATGCCCAGGGTCATTTTCACGTTCCCATCCACGATTTCTACAGAAACAGCAGCAGGGCACGTTAGGATGGGTCTCAGCAGGGACAGAACTACCATTCCCCCAGCGCCCACGTCACTCCAGGCACCGTGCTAGGAATCAAAGACGACAAGGCTCCACTTCTAGAAGGAAATAGGATGTTTTTTAAAGTTAGTGCGATAAACTGTGACAGGTGCCAGGAGAGAAGTCTATTTGGGGCACAAGGAAGGTGTAGTCGATTCTACTTGGAGACAGTGGGTACATCAGGGAAGGGGCTTAAACCCCTATCTGTGCTTACCAGCCTGAGGGACAAGAAAGGGAGGATTTCTAAGCCATCCCAAATGTTTTGGCAACATCGCAAGCTGGGGATCTCTGGGCAATCACAGCTCTCAAAATAGCCACCCACACACGGAAAGCCAGCGCAAGCCACAGAAAGTCACAGACTTAAAGTTTTGTAAACTGCCATCTTGAACGATCCACAGACTTAACCTTATAATGCCATTGGTTGGGTATTAAAATAGATTTTTTTAAAAAAATCAAACAACAGCTTCACGATCACAACTAAGAAACCTGCTATATTCAGTCTAAAGACGTACTTTAGACTTTTAAATGCTATAAATTCTATTAAGTAGATTTTTTTTCTTTTTATCTGTACCAGGCCTAGAGGCAGGGAACACAAACATAAATTAGCCCTATTTTTAAGGAGCCTAAGACACGGAGTAATTTGTGGTCTTGAACAAGTGACACTCAAATGTAGACTCCTCACCCTCACCTGCTTCCAAACCAGGAGATAGTAACCTGGCCCACAGTAAGGCATCCTCAGTTAAGAGTAAGGTACCCAAACAACATCTTAATTTTTCCCACCTGCAACACTAATTTTAGGGGAGACTCAACAGAACCACAAGGGGCCATTTTCAGGGAGTTCTGATTTCGTCAACCCACATCCACTAGGATTTGTACCCCACAAACCCCTTAAACAAGAGTGGATTTCCATTAAGGATGTTATACTGTAAGATCTTAGCCCCTTCCTCAAAGGTGAGGACAAAGCTATATGCTACTCTACAACCAAGGAAGAACAATGCCTGGAGTGACGCATGGCCACGACTGTCCCCCCAGAGGGCAGGTAACCTGCTGAGGCTGCACTGGGGTGCTGGGCAAAGGACAAACAGTGTCCGTTCTGGACATGGGATAGGATGTAACTCTTCCTATGAACAGGGAGGTTTAAATTGCTCTCCCAGAGCCCCGGATACCAGAGAGGCACTGTCCCACATCCAAGGGCTTGGGTTAGAGAGAAGCAGAGAGCTGCAGCGGCACGCAACCACCGTCGTTAACAAGCACCACAGACAGCCAGCGCTTTGCAGAGCACGCTGCGGGGAGGTAGAACCACCCATTAAGAATCAGTTTATAAAGGTGATATTTTAAAAATGCACTTTCATTTATGACTTCCAATGGTTTAACATCTGTAACATTTAAAGAGCATATCTAAATTGATAAAACAAAAAGTCTAAACTCTCAATAAATAGGCAAAACACACAAACAGACACATCACAAAACATGAAACACAAATTACCAATTCATAAGAATGTTCGGTCTCTCTTATAATCAAAGAGATAAGATATCATTGTCCCAGCTATTATAAATTAGCAAAGTTAAAAAACAAAGTTGAAAACCACACACACACCTCATGTTAGCAATACTGTCACACTGAAACTAGAAGTATAAATTGGTTTAAAAAATATCTTTAAAAAGAAACTGCTGGGGAAACAATTTGGCATCAGGGAGCAAGCATGATATAGTTATTCAACATTTTGACAGTAAAATTCTACCTCTAAGGCCGGGCGAGGTAGCTCACGCCTATAATCCTAGCACTCTGGGAGGCCGAGGTGGGAGCATTGCTCCAGCCCAGGAGTTCAACAACAGCCTGAGCAAAAGCGAGACCTTGTCTCTGTTAAAAAGAAAGGGAAAAAAAAAAAAAAAACCCAGCCGGGCATTGTGGCGCATGCCTGTAGTCCCAGCTACCAGGAGGCTGAGGCAGAAGGATTGCTTGAGCCCAGAAGTTGGAGGTTGCAGTGAGCTACAATGATGCCACTGTACTCTACCCAGGGCGACAGAGTGAGACTCTGTCTCAACAAAAACAAACAAGGAAACTGAACATCCCTCCTCACAACCGCCCACCCTTAAAAAAAAAAATAAAAAACAAAACTCTATCTCCAGGACTCTATCCCTAGCCGATGACCTGAAATGCAAAGCAAGAAGGTTCCTGTGTTCAATGTGCTTGTTGCAGGCTATTTATGGTGCCCGTAAATCAGAAAGCATGTGCGCGTACAAAGTACACGGAGTGACTGAGTAAATCCCCAGACCCCGGGGCCTCTGCTCAACACCTCCAGGGCTTCCCACCTCATGTAGAGTCAAAGCCAGTGGCCAGTGAATCCCTGGTGGTCTGGCAGTTGGGCCTCCCTGCAGGCCCCCCCCCACTGGGTGTCCACGTGGCTTGTCCCCGGCCCCTCCCAGTCCCCACTCACACATCCCTCCTCACTGGCACCTTCTTTGACCACCCAAGTGATGCCCTGCTTTAGTTTTCCCTGGCTGGACACGCGTGCATATGTATTTTCTCTTCCCTCTTCTAGAATGTACACTCCATGAAGGTAAGAATATTTTCCATTTTGCATCACTACTTACAGCCCAGTACAGTGCCTGGCACCAAGAAAGCCCTGTCAGCATTTGTTGAATGAATGAATGAATGAAAGGCAGGTACTAAACACAAGTGGGTGAAGGGGCAGAGGTAGTGCAGGCCTGTGTCGGCCCCCTGAGAACACAACAGCACTCGGTCTCTTCCAGGGGAGGGCCGGGGCACAGCTGTGCTCAGTCAATAGACGATTAACACAGCTGTGAAAGATTATATTCGAGTTTTTAATGACGTGGAAAAATCTTTATAATAGAGAAAGTGGAAAAAGCAGGTACAAAATTTTATGGATAGTGTTTTAAGTATAAAGGGCAAAGAAAATTTTTTAAGCCTAGAAAAAGCTCTGAGTGGTAATCCTGAAGCCCGGCCTTCCTAGGAGGGGCCCCCGCAGAGCTGGCGGCCCCCTCGACCCCCCACACCGCCCCACTCTGTGAAGGCCAAATCCCTTGGCCTCTGGCCAGCCTGGCCTCCCGCTGGCCTTGAGCTCTCTGCCCGCAGACCTGCCTTCCCTGGAGCCTTCCCAGCACTAAGGGGGCAGTGGGGTCCTCTTTGGGTCTTGCCTAGTTACTCCTCTCCTTCCCCAGAAATCCCCCAAGGACTTTTGCTCACTGAATTCTCATTCACACCAAGGAAAACAGAAGCTCCAGGCACAGGCAAAGAGAGCGGGGTGTGTTCAATCACAGTCCATGCACTACCCAACACCAGCCCTGCCTGACTCCTGTCCCCCGCACCACACAGCATGTGACCCTTCCCAGGGGACCCTCTGTTCCCCTTCTCTGGAATGGTGGGTCCTTTCTCCCAGGCCCCTCAATGTCTGCAGCAGGGACGCCCATGTTCCAGGCAGCTTTACGCCAGGGTCTGTCTGGAATGCAGGCCCAAACAGAGTTCCAAGGCCACAACCGGGCTCCGCAGGAACAAGCCATCATGGTAGATCAACGACATCTGCCACGGGTGTGGAAAGAAGCAGCGGCGAGCGTCTGAGTTCCTACAGCTCGCTAACATAGCTGCACACGTCCTACGTTTCCTCAGAACCTGTTTCTCCCTTCTCCCCGCTCCAGGGACGCAGTCGTCTGCATGTTACTCGGGCCCGTAGAATAAATGGTGCTACAGAAATTCCACGTGACAGGCACTAGAACCCCCAGGGCCACCACCTTCCAGACCAACACTTTGGCTACAGCATCCACTGCCCCTCTATCCTGAGGACAGATGCTAAATCACTGAGACCACCCCAGGCTCATGGCACCTCTCCCCGGATTAAATCCTATCCCCTCACCCACGCCAAGTCTCAATTCCATGACGTCTGGGCATCATGGGAGAAATCTTAAGGCTCTTTTCTAACCCCTCCCTGATGTACAGAAGTTCCTTGCCTCCAGCCTCCACTTGAACACCTTCAGGGACAGAGAACTCACCACCTACCAGAGCCCCGGTTCCACTCCCTAAGGCTCCCTAAGGCTCTGCACATTATCCAGAGTCAGCCTGCCCAAGGGGTCTCCCTCCGAGGCCCGATTCTGCCCTTCAGGGTCGACCACAGAGTCTAGTCCTTGCACCACATGATAATCCTTCAAAGCCTGGGGGCGGGGGGTGCCCTCACTGGGCCTGGTCCCCATGGAACAGCCCTCAACAGCCTGGGATGTTTCTCTATCAGGACCCCCAGCAATGGCCCTCCCCCCGCCTCCATTCCAGGTGATCATTCAGGTGATCCACACCACTGCCTTTTATTTGATAACCTACAGCAGTAAACTTAATTTCATTTAAAAAGAAAACCCAAACCCATTTAGTGCCTCATCTAGTTTCTTGGCTCAGCAGTGGCCATCCCAGCTTGAAATGGGGAAAGGTTATTTCAAACCAGGAAGACTCAGCCAAAAACACTGGCTCCCTAAGGTGCTGAGCCAGTAAAGAATATCTCATTTTAAAGCAGCCTTTTAAACGGCCTTAGGTTTCCAGCGCCTGTGGCCGGCCGGGTGAAGCGACCTCCCGGCACAGCAAGGGCAGCGAGATTAGCCCAGCCCAGCCCTGCTCCTCATCACTCCACTGGGGCGAGCACGCCCGACTCCACCTACCACTTCGTTACTGAGGAAAATCAGACGGGAAGTTGTGTCATGGGCCTCCACTGGGGGAGGCAGCCATGCCTAGTGGCGACAGGAACAGGGCTAGACCTCAGCTCTGGAGCCCAGACGCCTGGGTCACACACCCTGGCTCTGCCACATAGAAGCAGCCTGGCTCAGAGTCACCCTTCACTCCAGCAACTCTTCCGAGCCTCAGTTTCCTCCGTTGTGAAGCGTGGCTGGTAACACTCACCCTCCAAGCCTGTTGTGAGGGTAGGAGGAGATAACCCCTGTAAAGCATCCGGTCCAGCCAGGCACAGGGCTGGGACTCGGTAAGTGCTATTCTCTCCTACTTGTCCCTGCAGTAGAGCTTTCTAAAAAAAATTTTTTTTTAGTTAGCAGCCAAATTTTCCTTTTTTGAAATCTGGATTTCTGGCTTCTTTTGAAAAATTAGAAGACCTGGTAATGCTGGACCTGTACTCTCGCACAGCAACAACTTAACTACATTTGTGCGGCGCCTGCCCTGCTTGGTACATGCTCTCTCCAAGTCACCACAGTCCCCACCCATCCCCATTGCTCACCCCTGGCCAACATCACACATTCTCCAAACTTGCCTGCCCTGGTGGGCATCTGAGCTTGCACCAGACCACCTGAGGGGCATTTTCTTTGGCTTCCCAAGCCTGCTTTGTTCAAACTTTTTCCTGCCAAGTCTTTAGTCTTTCCTAATAAAACAAACTTATCTTTTCTTAATAAAAGGCAGAGAATATTTTCCCAATCACAAAGTAGAGTATCCTACTATGGGCAAGTCCTTCAAACATTTGCTGAGCACCTACTGTGTGCATCAATCACGCTGCTAGGAGCTGGGGCCACAGGATGTCGAAGCGCACAGTTTCTGCCCTTGAGAAGCTCACAGCTGGGAGGATGCTGGGATCCACAAGCCACTGCCTGTGACTACCTTGGGCACTGGCCTGAGTTCCCTATAAGGCCGGGGTTAGCAAACTTTTTCTGCAAAGGACCTGACAGGAAGTATTCCAGGCTTTGCAAGCCATATGATCTCTATCATGACTACTCAACTCTGCCATTGTAGCATGAAAGCCACAGATGAAACATAAACAAATGGACGCAGCTGTGTTCCAGTATTTACGAAAGCCCGTGTCAGGCAGATTCAACCCCGTGTTCTGCGGTTTGCAGAGCCTGTGCTCAAGTGTCTCGGTTTGATGCATCAACATAAAATCCTTCAATTTCTAGAAGAAAGGGGACTCTAAGCACCACCAGAGAAGAGATCTGCTCCTCTGGGTTTACCAGGAGCAAGACCCCCACCCTCTCCAAGGAAAGGCCACTCTCTGGGGACATTTCTCTTGAGTCACAAAGACCTGGGCTTGAATTCTGGCTTTGCCGCTTACTGAGGATGGAAACTTGAGCAAGTAATGTAATCTCTTTAAGCATCTGTTTTCTCATCATAAAATGGGGACAACAATTAGAGCTACCTTATGGGGTCGTTGTGAGGATTGAGTGAGGTCACCATGGTGAGGGGCTTCTGCGCAGTGCCTGCCACAGTGATTGCTCCACACTCTCAGCCGTGTGTGTCTTGACTGAACAAACGAACGAGACCGTGTCCTGTTCATCTTGAGGTCTCCGCATCACACAGCAGGTGCCCACTGCTGAAGGGGCCTGGTTGGAGCATTCTAACTGCCTCAACCACCCCCAAGTCCTCAGAGACGCCACAATGCACACGAGAAATTGTGCTACCTTCTTTTAATCACTAAGAACACACTGATGATGGTTTAAATGGCATTTTAAAAAGTTTTTCTAAGTGAAGGGAAAAGAGCCAAGACTTACACTGCAGGGAAATGCTATTGAAAATGCTCCTAGAGGCTCCTGGACATCAGTCCTCCCAGTGCCAGGGGAATCGCGGGGCAGCCTCCACCCTCCGCCCCGCCGGTGTCTGCACACCTGCCCCAGCCCACAGAATGCTCCACCGGCAGCAACGTGTGGCCAGGCCTGCAGATGAAGGAGGCGGCATTCCACACACACAGGCCTCCACGCTGCAAGGATTTGGCCATGGGGGTGTGGGCACAGGAAGAGGGGTGTGAGTCCTCAGTTTGGGGCAGGGCTGAGACTGGAAGGAAAGTGCTGCTGTTACATGAAGAATCCACAGGCCAACCAGACAGGGGTTCCGGGGGACCCACTGCCAAATGCCCCCAAGTGATGTGTTGGCCCAGAAGTCAGCCTAGAAAAGGCCGAGGGAACTGGAGGGCAAAGAAAACCAGGCTCCTCGGGGCAGTTGAGGGCAGGCCTTACTCACCTTCGGCTCCAATGGACACCAGTTTGACCCCTTTGCTGGCTATGAAATCCAGGGCCTTGTTGACGTTGGAGATCTTGTGCACCCTCATCTTGCCTCTCTCTGGCTTGGCCAAGCGTTCGCCTGAGTGGGTCAGGAGGGAAGGAAAAGAAGGTGAGACGCTATGATCCAGAGGCCAGGGCTGCTCTTGCAACACCTCACCCAAGGCACGGCTTAGGTAGGAGCGTGTTCATGTGTGCATGTGTGTATGTCTGCATGTGTGTGCGTGTGTGTGTGCACGTGCCTCTCAGGTGCTGCAGAATGCTACCTTGGCTGGGAGTGAGAGGGAGAGTCTACCCTGCCTCTTTTTTCTTCCACTCCTCAGATCTAAACCTGCTGGCATCCACTCAACATTTCTTTATTACGCCCCTACTGCATGCCAGGGATTTGGCTGGGTACTAGGAATATGGGGGTGAACAAAATAGTTTCTTGCCTTTATGTAATTATAATCCAGTAGGAGAGACAGACCTTAAACAGAGAAATACACAAATAAATATATACAATGAACAAATACCAAGAAGGATCAATGCTCTTCAAAATGGGAGGAGGAAGAGGAGGGAGGAGGAATGGAGGAGTGGTCAGGGAAGGCCTGAGTCTTTGCAGCCAGGCAAAGACTGCAGGGAACGGTGATCAAGGCAGAGGAAACGGCACATGCAAAGGCCCTGAACTCCTTGTAGTCCAGACTATTCTGCCTGGGGAATGGGGTGCCAGTCGCCCTAGCGTACTGTGAAAATGTTCCCTGGTGTTTAAACGGAGTTGTCCACGGCTGTGCTGCCCCATTTGAGAGCCGCAGCTATTGTCCTGCCTCCCATGGGCACCCACGGCTCGGCTCTGGGTCAGCCCTCCAGCCCCACTCAGCCCCCACTGCTCCCACCTCCAGCTTCCACACGGGAAGTTCTGCTGCTCAGGTTTCAAGGTCAGAGGCTTTGGGGAAACAGGAGCTGGTTCTCCAAATACCCTAGTAAGAGCACATTTACCCCAGAACAGAGAGTAGCCAGGGACCTCCTAAAATGATTTGAAAAATTGTGAGTGCAACACGTGTGGCCATACCTAGGGAAGGGGTACGTAGCTCTCAGAGTCTCCACGGGGTCAAGGCTGAGAACCACCATCCTAGAGCCTGAAACTCGGGACCCTTGCGCCTGCCGCGATCTCGGGCCCAGCCGCCTCCCAGCACGTCAGCGGCCTGCCTGAGAGGGCTCGAGGGGCCGGCGGCTGTGAGGCTGAGCCGGGCCCACCCTGTCAGAGCACTACCTCTCCAGGCGGCCTGCCGGCTTCTGGAAGAGAGCAGACTTCCTGCCACAGATGGGATTTGCTTGTCAGCTCCCAGGGAAGCACAGCTGGTTTTTTTAATTAAATCAAGACTTTCCACTCACGGCTCTCCTGAGGCAATGACTGCTGCCCAGCAAGGTACCCACCATTTCCTGCCCAGGAAAGATGGCACAGGGGCTCCCACCCCACAGGACTGATGGGGGCAGCACCACGTCCCTCCCTGGAGGGCTGCTCCTACCCCAGCTGTGGGGCCCTGCTAAGCCTGAGCTCCCCAGCCCCCACCAGCTGGCTGGACCGGGCTGCTCCATGATGACAGTGGAGGAGGCGAAGTTACACACAGGAGGACAGGAAAAGCTGCCCAGGCCCAGGCCAGCGGCTCTCAAACTTCGGCCAGCACAGAATCACCCATGGAACTTGCTAAACCATCAATGTCCAGCCCCCTGCCCCACAACAAGCTCCTGACTTAGGGGGTCTGGGGTAGGGTCTGGGAATCTGCATTTGGACAAGTGGCCTTGCTGATTCCGGCACGAGTGGTCCAGGGACCCCACTTTGAAAACCTCTGTAGGCAGCATTCCTCTTCCTTCTCCTCAATCCCTGGCACTCTGCCCATCTCCAAAGATGCCCAGAAGGAAAGGCAGCATTTCACTGAACAGGTCCCCCAGCCCTGGGAAGAGACGCGTAGGCTTCGCAGACGTGCACGGGCTCCCTGGGCCTGGGCCAGACCCATTCGGCAGAAACACACTGAGGGTCCAAGCCTGGTGCTGGATGTTCAGTCACTCCAAGGTTTCGGGAGCACCACCTACCGGCCAGGACAGCCTCAGGCACTTGGGACACCGAGATAAGACAGTCCTTGCCCCAAGGAGCTCAGTGAGGCGTGGGGGAGAAGATAAGAGAGCCAGAAGTGATTGACAGGATGGAGGAATTAATGGGGTGTTACGGGTGGGGCAGTAAGCTCAGATGGGGGGGTGTCAGGGAAGCCTTCTTGGAGGAAACCCCCAAGCTGAGTTTTGAAGAATGAAAAAGAGTAATGCCAGGTCAGTTTGTTTTCCATTGGGAATGTTGGAGGAGGTAGGAAAGGACACTCTAAAAGGCAGTTAGAGGAAAACAGCGTGGTGGTACCTCAAAAAATTAAACAGAGAATTACCATATGATCCAGCAATTCCACTTTTGGGTATGTACCCAAAAAAATTAAAAGCAGGGATTCAAAAAAATATTTATTTGTACGCCCATGTCCATAGCAGCATCATTCACAATAGCCAAAAGGCGGAAGCAACCCAAACGTCCATCAGCAAATGAGCAGATAAACAAAGTGTGGTGACACGTGCCATGGATATGATTCGGCCTGGATATGATTCGGCCTTTAAAGGAGGCGATTCTGACACACGCCACAGCATGGATGAACCTGGAAGACATCATGCTAAGTGAAATAAGCCAGTCACAAAGGACAAACACTGTGAGACCCTACGCATATGAGGTAGTTAGAGTAGTCAAACTCACAGAGACAAAGTAGAATGGGGGCTGCCAGGGGCTGGGGAGAGAGGCGAGTGGGGAGTTCCTGTTTAAGGGCTACAGAGTTTCAATTCGGGAAGATGAAAAGAATTCTGGAGATGGACGGTGGTGACGGCTGCACAACAATGTGAACATGCTCAATACCACTGAACGGGGTGCTTAAAAATGGTTAAAATGCTAAATTTTGTGTTATGTAAATTTATCACATACACAAAAGCATAAACACCACACATGCGGGTTTTAACTGAAAGGGACGTATAATATAAAAAAATACTTTTTTAAAAAGGAGGGGGACTTTGTGCAAAGGCACGGGGAACAGAGAGTGCATGTCATCTGGGGAGAACTGCACGTCTCCCCGCGTGGCAGAGGGTCTGAGGTCTGATACCTTTTTGGGAATAGTTAGTTGAAAACAAAGCAGGTGCCAGCTCATGAAGGATCCTGCAGGCGAAGCTAAGGAATGTGGACTGCAGGCTCCAAGCCCCGGGGAGGTGCCGCAGGGTTGTGAGCTGGGAACAGCATGGCCATGTTTGGACAGTGGGGCAATCCCTCTGGCTACAGCCTGGAGGGGACTGCAGGGAGAAGCTGAGGGCCCAGGGCCTTTGTAATATCTTCTAGGCGAGCAGGATTGGGAAGAAGGAAACAGATGAACAGAACATGAATGGCAAGTTGGAAAGAAAAGCTATCTATGATCCCCGGTTAGGTGCAAAATTAGTCTGCAGGAGGGAAAAGAGATTTACCGAGGCAGGAGTGACAAGTACAAGTCTGGACATGCTGAGAGGACCCCGTGGGACATCCGAGTGCAGATGCCCAAGGAGGTTCAGTATTTGAGAGGGGGTTCAAGGGCGGGTTCTGGGCTGAGATTAGGCCTAGGACTCAATGGCACCAGGTGAAGGTAAAGTGAAGTGAGTAGCTAAGATGGCCTGGTGTGTACACCAAGGCTAGCCTCTCAGGGACCACCTCCCTTTAAGGGATGGTGGAGGAAAGGCATCCACAAGCAAGCTGAGATGTGCACTCAAGTGGAGCTGTCCCTCCAGACATCGGGACAAATGGGGGACTGGGTAATGACCTGGGGTCATCTGGATACAGGTAACTAGGCAGCAGTGGTGCCAAGGTTTAGAGACAGTCACCCATGGTTACATTCTTGGCCACCGAATCCTGGCATTTTGGAGGAGAAGGAACCTCAGAGACCATTCTTCAAAACTCCTCTTTTTGCGAATGAGGATGTTGAGGCAGAAAGGCAAAGACAGCAGGATGGCTGGCGGCAGAACCAGAACCGAGGCCCAGTCTGCTAGTCTGAGTTCACACATGCCATCCCCGGTTGTCTCAAGAGACCCAAGGCCGGCCATGCCCCTGGGCAGGGCAGAAGCCGGCGAGCAGCACCTCGTCCTGGGCCGGGCCTACCTCACCTGAGATGACCTCCAGCAGCAGCATGAGCTTCAGGCCGTCCCGGAAGTCCTCCTCGATGTTCTCGATCTGCGTCCCTGCCTTCCGGAGGTGGGAGTTGCACCATGCCGTGAATGTCTGGGCAAAGGGAAGAAGGGCAAGTGGTCAGGCTCCCCCACAAGCCACATGGCCTCTGAGGCCCTCGATAGGGGTCTACATAGGTCCCCAAGACCCACCCACCACCTCGTGCCATCTTTCCAGTTGCTCTGTATAGGGTACTGGGGGGCTGCCGTTGTCCTCTCATTGGACAAGCCATTTAATGGGCCAGGGAAGGTGGACACCCACTCAGCAGAGCCCACAGAACCTCTCAGTACAGTGGTCCCACATAGTCTCATTCCCCTCATCAACCAAGCACCGAGCTCCCCACAGGCTAGCGGCCGAGGGGCCCCCACAGAGTCCACAGCACGGCTGGGCACAGTGGTACAGACGAAGAGCACCTCCCTTAACACCACCTCCCCAACCCTCTTTCAAAGACATCAGCCCCACCCACATTTAGAAGGGCCACAATTCCATTCTTAGCAATTTATCTCCAAGGTTATAAGACCTAGTTTCAATCTTCACAGTTTTAAGGCAAAGGAACCCAGAGGTAACATATTAAGCCTCATTGACACCTTAGGGAAAATTAGTTTATTAAATCCTTTCTCACTCAGCAGCCACCAAAGGGAAAGGATTAATGTGTGTTGTTGGGGACAGAGTTCAGAGGCATATTGTCAGGATAAGGAGAAAGAATGGTTAAGTACCCCGATGTGTATTTTGAGTAGGGGTGAGGGCACCTTAATGCGCAAAAGCACAAAGAAGAATTCTAGAAAGGAATTGTAAGGAGGTTAAATGCAAAGACCATCAGCTTTGTAGCTACTTCTCTATTAAGCAGATCATGATCAGGCGGGATAGCAACCAAGCTGTCCTGTGCCAATAGCACCACCTGGTGGCTCAAACAGGAACAGGGTGACTCAACAAACAAGAAACAAAAGCATGCACTTCAGTTTCATGTGTCCATCTGAAACCTGGTCTCTCTCCAGCTGTCACCGTCTATGGCAACCAGAGAGAAGATCCCTCTTGCTTTAGATCCGGACCTTTCACTGGCAACTCCAGACTTTTCTGCACCAATGGACACTGTCAATTACCTGGGGGCTCCCCAACAGCAGGGCCATTCAGTTATCTTCCCACCCAACCTGCAAAGTACCAAGCGTAAGTGGTGTATTGTTTATAGTAAGAGGAGCAGCTAGAGACACCCCTCCTCCTAGGGAAGGTCACCAGACTCGTGACCTCACCACCCCTTCCCTCCTGTCCCCAGGCACTCCAAGGTAAAGTGGCAATGAGTGGGCAGGGGGAGGGAGGAACACCACACCAGTGATTATTAGGGGGAAAAATGGCTGCTTAGATTTATAAGCAAAAGTTGAAGACCATGTAAGCAAGAAGGGGACAGAGAGATGGGAGCTATCACTCCATGCAGGTGGAGGGGAAAGGAACAGCATTAAGACATCCCCTGACTTTGGGCTTCAACTTTAAATCCTGTCTCACCAGTAACTTACCAACACAGGATACCTCTCTCCGCCTGCAAACACGTCTCCATTCTGAAGGCCAGTCCGCTCCCATGACAAAGAGAGTAGGGTGTGTGTGTGATCCCAAGCTTAGGGAAGACTGGCACACAGACGGCGGTGGGGAATATACCAATTCCTCGCCCAAACGTCTTCTGTAGGTCACTGGGCTAACTCTCATTTTTCAAGACTGGGCAAAGACATCTCATCCTCCAGGGAGCCTTTCTGACAGCCACCCACCATGTCTGGGTTGGGCACAGAGCCCACAGCACCTGCATTCACTCCATGATCGCCCTACCCCATTGCATGGTCATTGCCTGGTCACTTGTCAACCTCACACCCCCAGACTGGGAGCTCCTGAAGGTAGGAACTCAATGTCCACCTCTATACCCAGAGTCCCAGGGCGCAGAGTCAGGGATACAGCAGTGAACAAAACAGCAAAACTCCCTGTCCTGGTGCCGCAGACATTCTAGTGGGTGTCAAAAACGGGCAGCTGGCGGAAGAAACAAGTGAGGAACTGATGCAAAGCTGGGAGGGTCCTGGGAGATCCAGCCACACCTCGAGGGTGATGCTGGGTGGTATCAGGAGAGGGAGTGAAGGGACAAACTGTTAGGGACCCTCTGGACACAGCAGACAGATGAGAGCAGAGAGGATGCAGCAGAGTAGGAAAGAGCATGTACCGGGTATCCTTCCTCTAGTGCTGGCACTGCAAACCCGGCAGCACATGACAGGGTCCCTAGACTTTGTTTTCATTTTAACTTTCTTTATTAGTATAAAAAGTATTAAAGAATTTTTAAAGAAAATAAATGGACATTATTTTGGTTTTGCATATTCTCTCCCAGCTGTCGCCTGCTCCTACGTGGCGTCTCCCCAGCGCCTTCGCATTGTACTTTCACACTGGGGGCGGGGGGGTCTTTTTTCATTTATCGTCAGCTTGTACTTCCACAGCACCCCTTCCAGGCCCACACGCGACCTTCAACCTCAGGTTTTCTTCTGCCTTGAACCCCAGCAACTCAAAGGGACAGTTCCAGGTCCGACGTGGCCTGAAACGAAGGGCTGTGGCAGCAACCGCACAGCTGGGGGCCGCGAAATCTCACGTCCATGGCCCCGTCGTGGAGGGCGGCGTGAGGGAGAGGAAGGAGGAAGAGGATGCTTTCATAAAAAGACACTGCTTTTGAAAGAGGAAAAGTGCTGTTGAAAGCCTTTCCTCGGGAAGCCAGGCTCAGCCGGAGATAAAAACACACCTGTGTTTGCTCTGGTCTCCCGGACAAAGCCCTGGAACTGAGCTTTCTAAAACTGCCCATCCTTGGCCCCACCGCTTACTGCCCTGAGGGGGGCCCTGAGCACCTCCCAAATTGGAAAGTTTCCCCAACAAGCAGCACCCACCACAAAGTTTGGGCAAAAGGAGGAAATGGTGGTGATAACTCAGCGATTAAGAACACGCACTTCAGGATGTAGCAGATCTGGGTTCAGTTCTCAGCTCCACCATTTACAAGCTATGTGACCTTCAGATGAACCTCCCTCGACTTTAGCTCCGTCAGCAGTAAAATGGGATAGTAACAGTATCTTCATAAAAGTCAAGAGGATTGACTCAGGAGTATTTATAAAGGATTTGCCACTTAGTAAGTGCTCAATCAATGGCAAGAAGGAAAAAGACTAGCTCCCCAAACATCCCTGCGACGGGTCTCTCCCCCACCGCACCCTCTCCCTGCCTCCAGCCCCCAGACTCGCTAGGTTGGTCCTAGGTTCCACCTCTCCAAGCGCTGTGCTACTTCCAAAATGACAACCTGTGTGTCTGAGAACTGTTTGTGAACTGGCGCTGATGTGTGAACGGGAGAGGGCTAAAATTACAGCACGGGCACAGAAAACAGGAGACTTTGACAGTGGCCTTACGCATCCCAGGCAGAGGGGGCCTGATGGGCTCCCTGCCCACCATATGGCCACAGTCTCTCCTTCGATGCAGGGAGGCCTCGGGCCGGAGCTCCAGTGTAACAGGGGAGGCAGCTGCTCCTCAGCAGCACCCCAGGAGTTCAGCGAGGAGGAGGAGGCCAACAGGCAAAGCCAGGCCATGGCCAGAGACCCACTGTCCCCCAGCCCCCAGCCTGGACACCCAGCGTGCCAGGTGGTGCTGCCCCAGCAGGTTTACGGTCCAGCCTCAGTCAATAAAGGGCAAGGGGCCACTTTACTGCCTCAGTCCCAACCAGGCCCTGCTCTATCTGACCTCCCTCACCCCAAGGTCCTTCATGTCACCTCCTCAGGCCACGATGAGGCCCACAGCTGGCTAAGGAGACAGGAGGAGACGATGAGCCTCCAGTAGATCCGCTCTGTTCCAGCAATGGACACGCCAGCCAGGCTGTGGTGGTGTGCGCCTGTAGCCACGGCTACTCGGGAGGCTGAGGCAGGAGGATCCCTCGAGCCCAGGAGTTAGAGGTCACAACGAGCTACGATGACACCACTGCACTCGAGCTGAGGCGACAGAGGGACACGTTCACAGAGCTGCAGTGAGGGCTCGTGCCCCCCTCAGCAGCCCTCTCCGCGCTTCACCCCCGACCCCTGCCAGCTGCACAGCCTCTGACGGCCCCTTACACCCTTGTCCACCTTCTCTACAGGTCTCAGTCTTACTTTCACAGATTCCTCTAACATCTTTCCATTATGGCGTAAACGACTATTGCACCAATGCACTTCCTTTAAAATGTGTTGAAAGGTACACAGCCCTTGAGAATGTGCCCTCCCTAGCTCAGATGCACCAGAATGGGACTTTAGCCACATAGGCTCTTTGAGCCTCAGTTTTCACATCTGTAAAATGGAAGACAATAGCATCTAGATGACTGAAACAAAGATTAAATAATATTAACACAGTAAAGTTAACTTACATTAATAATGAAAATATAATATTGATGCATCTGAAACATAGTAAGCATACATAAAGTGGTCCCTGCCATTATCATTATTATCTAAATTTTAGATTCTAAAAAGGATATCTGAATACCGACACTCAGCTGGGATCTGGGGCACAGAGGGTTACTCCACAAGCATGAGCCAGGCTGAGCTTTTAGAGTCATTCACAGCCTTGATCACAGCGGGAGAGAGTGGAACAACACGAGACCCTGAAGCAGGAAGGTCACAGGACTTGCTCAGGATCACTCCACAGAACAAGAACATGGCACTGCAAGGACCCAGTCACTCTAAAACGACAATGCAACTCTCAGGTCTATCAGCTTCCAGCCAGGTGGCGACTGTGGGCAAGTTATTTGACATGGCTCTGCCTCAAGCCACCCATCTGTAAAATGGGAACAATAATAGCACTTACCCCTGGGGTTGTGGGAGGATTCAATGAGACAGTCCACTTAAAATACTGAAAATGTTATAGCGACTGCTCAATAATTACCCATTATTACTATTACCACAATAATTAGTTATAATTACTACAAGTTCATGCTGTTAACAGATTTCATCAAAAAATGTTAGAACTAGAAGAGATGTTAGGCACTACCCAACTCAAACTCTCACTTTACAAACTGAGGACCCATGGACCAGAGAGGGTGAGTGGCTTTCCCCAGGCCACACAGCTGGGTATATTCACAACCCAAACTCCTGACTCCAGCCCCTCATGCTTTCTGCTCCACCCAGACAACATGGATTTCAGGTACAGGTGTGGGTGGGGTGCGGGAAGGCAACAGCGGAACCGAGGCTGAGATTCTAAATGGCCAAACAGGTGGGGTATGAATGAAAATGGGTCACTGTGAAGTGAAAACACCAGCCAGATGGAAGCTGGGGGACTGCGGCCAACACTGGCACAGAGTCTGACTTGATGGAACATCAGGAGAGTTGGCAGGAGATGGGCAACCTTGCAGAGAAAGGCAGAGCCCAGGGACAGGTGGGTGGCTGTCAAGAGGCAGGAGGATCACTCTGATGGCAAACACACCAGAAACACACCTTTGGGGGGAACTTTCAGAACTGGGGCTTTTGACCAGGAGAGAAGAGATGGCTGAGGGAGTTACCTTGTGTATTTGAAAGATCTTCCCACGGATGAGTGAATAAACTTGCTCGGTGCAGACCCAGTCAGAATGGGCCAGTAGTGAGGAAGGTGGATTCCAGAGCAAGACAGACCTGGATCCGGTCCCAGCTCTGCCCCTGAGTGACTTTGTGAATGTGACTTGACTTCTCCAACCTTCCATGTCCACATCTGTAAAATGGGTATAATAATAGAACTGACCTCGTAGAGTGGTGAGGATCAATGCAGTGACACACGGAAAGGGCTAAGCACAATCCTCACACACAAGGCTCGATAAATGAGAGCTGCTACCACTACTAACATAAAGGACAGGAAGTTCTGGGGAAGACTAGAATTGAACATAACAAAGCTGAATGTGTGGTGTGCTGCCGGCCACTAAAAGGAGGGCTTGGTGAGGACGCCGAGGCCTGAGCTGAGTAAGAGCCTTTATAACTTCGATTCTGTGAGGGCCTAAGGCAGCCCTCGAAAATGCTGGTTTACAGACCTGTTTGGAGAGTTCAGTCAGACCAAGAGTCACGCACTTCAAGGCTAGGCAGGGTTTCTCGACCTCAGTAGTACTGATATTTGGAGTTGGAAAATTCTTTGTGGGGAGGGTTGCCAACATCCCTCTACCCCAGGCTATGACAAATAAAAATCACCCCTCAGTTGAGAACCCGGTCTAGAGGACGTAAATATGCCATAGATGATGATGATGATGATAGCAGCTAACATTTATTGAACACTTACTGTATGCTAGACCCTCTTCTAAGTGTTCTACCTCCTTTAACTCATTTAATCTTCACCATAACACATGAGGCAAGTATTCTCCCCATTTTACAGATGAGGAAACTAAGGCACAAGTAGGTTTAATAAATGAGCAAAGGAGGCCATTAGTTAGTTAGGTGAGTCAGTCCTCACCTACACATGTTCTTATACATGTTTCTTGAAACAGTGGTCCCCCAGGCTATCCTTTGTTTTTCTACCCACAGGACACCGTGGCTACAGAGGAGTACTTGCCGGTGTACAGCTATGCGCGTGAGCTCCTACATGGCAACTAGAACACAGCTTCGGTATCGGGGCAGCAGGTGGCGAGGGGGCAGAAGCAGCCCCTCCTCACCTCCACATGGGCACAGGGGCCCTTGGTTGCCACACCTCCAAGGAAGAGGAGCCAGAAATCTGGACTTTTCTGTGGAATCTCCCAATTTTCCAATGCTGCTATAATGTAAAAAAAATAAGACATCCCACAGACCCCAAAAATAGGTGGGCAGGCTAAATCTGAATTAAGACTCATTGGGTCTCTGGTTCCATAGTGGGAAAACATGAAATCTTTTGAAGTCTCCTATAAAAAAAAAAACATTATCCACATAATAATGTATGGCATGTTAAAATAAGCACTCAGCAATATCTGTGCCCACCACAGTCAATGCTCCTCACAGACCATGGGCAGCATGAGCCATCTGGGAACCTAGTAGCAGAAGCTGACGAGACAGCCTGTGAGGGGCAGGGAGGCTCGCTGGGCCGGATCAATGATCAATAGGTGTCAACACCTGTCCCAAGGACCTACAGTTAGATGTGCCACACGTATGCTGCCGTGCCTTGTGAATTAAAACAAAGGTGCATTTGTCATTTATAACATTCGCAAAATAAGTTTCTGCTAATTCCCATTGTTAGGGTGGGAACGATGACAAAGCCCGAGACACGTCACCACGGGGAAGGCTGACTGGGTACAAATCTGGTGGAAAGCAGCTCGCCAAGGTGAACTAAAACGGGCATAAGCCCTTATCCCGGTTCTGGGACTCCATCCTGAGTAAATAATGCTAAATAAAGGAAAGGCTGTGAGCATGCAAACGTTCTTGCCAGCGTTACTTGAGAAGGAAAAATTAGAAATAGCCCAAAATTATATTAATAAGGTATTAGTTAAGTAAATTACCGTTCATCCACTTATTGGACTATTACATGGCCAAAATGATGGGTTCTGAAACTATATTATTATGAAAAAGTGCCTATATATAATTAACCAAAACAAAGCAGGATCCAAAATTGTATGTACTGCAGGTTTAAAACTATGTGAGCAACCACACAAACATGAAAAAATGATTGAAAACAAAACACATCAAAATGCAAGCCTGTGTTCTAGTAATTGAATTGCTGATGATTTTGTGCTGCTTTCCTTGCCCAGTTATCTGCAAATGTGGTTGGTTTTCGGCAATCTGCTCCTCATCCCTTCTCCCTGCTAGGGCTCTCCTTTCTGCTGTTTACTTGCCTCCATGCACAATCCAGGCCATTCACTCTTGGCTGACCTCACCAGAGAAGTCTCCATTGACAAAGGTGCTTTTTCTATTCATTGCACTGTGGAGTAAACAAGATAACCCACCTGTAGCCAAATGCAACTAGCTGGCAGTGGTGGGACAGCGGGGCTATCTCACCCAGCCACCAGGCCCAGCCTCCCCTCCACACCCCTCCCAAGCACATCCTCCCAGGCTCCTGGAATCGAGGACACCAGCCACAGTTCACACTAGGGGAGTCACTGTTCAGAGGACGGGAGTCAGGAAACCTGGGCCCTGCCCTGGCTCAGCCAGGCGTGCGACCTCAGCCCGTTCCAGCTCTGTAACCCCAAACGAGTCCCCTCGTACCTTGCAGGCTACAGCCCAGCAACCTTTCCCATCAGATGTGCCTAATTAAAAGACACAACCAAACAGACCACCCAGCAACAATCTTTTGTTCCTGTGTAGGGTTTATTTTAATTGGTAGGCTCTGCTCCTCATCCAAGAAATTCCATGGGGACAGTTTCATCTCAATGGACTGAAAGCATGATCAGTGTTTCGGTCTCAAGACAGCTAGCTCCTAACCTTCACGACCAAGTAGACCCCCATTATCAGTTTCCCAGACACTCCCTGAAAGCTTTATGCCAGAACATCCCTGGAAAAACATACAAGGACCTGGGAACAGCGGCTGCCTCCAGGGGGGTCCTGGACAGCGGAGGGAGGGACATTTGTTTTTCACAAAATATTCTTTTGTTTCTTTTGAATTTTATGCAGTCATTACCTATTAGAAAGAAAAAAAAAAACTATGCAAATACAAGAAAAGTCTGTCTGGAAGTGTGTACATTTCACTGTTACCCCAGCCCTCTGGCATGGGATAAAGGGGACTTCCCATTTTCCTCGGATTATTTCGGGGGCCAGGGGGGCAGTGCTTAGGTATGATCACAGAGAAAGAAAAGATATCTCCAAAAGGAAGAACAAAAAAAGACGACAGAGGAAAGAATTATCCCATCTATTTAAAAGAATGAGTAAGAGAATCAACTAAGATACTGCACAGAGAAAAGGCTCTGAAGAACTTTGAAGTGTCCTGTCCATGTAAAATATCATAAAGAAAGTCATAAACAGGGAAGGGGACCGGCAATCACGCACATGCATCGCCCCTGGAAGACGGAAGACTGCTCACTGCAGGGAAGGTGAAGGGCAGTGCTCAGGCCTAATGGCCCCAGGAAGTCCCCAAACAAGCCTCTCAGCCTCCAAAAGGTGACGGGGGGCTTTCAGTACAAGCCACTCCTCATCTGGTGGTGTTCCCCTCCTGGAGTAGGGCAACCAGGGCCCTGGTCTAGGCTCATCGAGCCAAAAAACAACTCACAGCCCTAACAGCCCCCACCCTCCTGGGGTGAGGACCCGTCAGCCAGATCCCCTGTGGTGTGGGCCGTCAGCGCCAACATCAGGCCAGCGTCTCCCGAGAGGGCCGGGCCAGCACATGTGCTCAGGGGTGAGGTCCCTGTGGCATTCAATGACATGGAAAATGTCACCAAGGAGCAGCCAGGAGCGTGCGCTCCCCCAGGGCCACCCTGGAGTCCCTGTGACCCCCACACATGGGCAGCCAGTCTGGCCAGGGCGTAGGCCTGGGTGGTTTGTCTAAGCAAAGACCTGCCCGGACGTCATCTCAGATGCCCGGTGCTCTGGTAAGTAAACCGGAGTATCCCTTAACTTACCAAGGGCTGACTGCCAGCCCTTCAAAGCCGGCTGTCAGCTGGTCCACTCGCAGATGAAAGGCAGAGTCCCCAGGAACATCTCCACCCAGAGCCACTTCCCAGCCACCTGGGAGTGGCTGCTGAAAAGGCTGACAACTACCAGGCAGTTGCCTCTGCTTGGGAAGGGCCGCGCTCTAACAGCTGCCCCCAGACACACGAGTGCTGGGGTCCTGGAAGCTCAGAGGGCACCCGAAAGACCCGGACTTTGGAACCAGACAGACCTGGGCTCCAGTCCCAGCCCACACCTCTCATTAGATCTGTCTCCTTGAACAGGAAGCTTAATCTCAGCCTCAGGACCCCCGACTGTAAAATGGGGGTGACAATGGCACAGTGTGAGTGAGGACCGAATTGCAGCTTAGGTACTGAAAGGCTTAGGCCGGTGCTGTGTTCCCAACGGATGCTGAAACAATGTTAACCCAGCCAGTCCTTGCCACTACTGGCTCTGTGACCTCAGTGAGCCTGTCTAGGCCTAACTGCCTCGCCTGACAAATGGGGATAAAGAATATCACTACTTTGCAGGGTTGTTGTCAAGCTTGGGACAATGGAAGCAAAACAGCCTGCAAGACGCCCTGGATATAGCAGGAGCCCAGTAAATGTCCCCTCTCATAACGCTCTCACTTCCCATCCCCTTCCTATGCAGTCGAAGTTAATCATTCCTAGGGCTCTACGCACTGGCAAGAAAGACGTCCTGTTATTTTTCCCACTGATGAGGGAAGGCTCAGACCAGCCTCCAGCCAGGTGAGGAGCCTGTTTTCCTGGTTTATGTCCATCCGAGCCCATTTCAGGAGACAAAGCACCACGCACCCAGAGGGTCACCAGGGCCAAGAAGCAGGGGCCCAAAGGCTTATTCTGGGAGGCCACTTGAGGTAACGAACACACCAGGATTGAGAGGGCTCCCAGGCCCACCATGAGGCCCCAGCATGGCCTTCCTGCCAAGGCCCCTGGAAGGCAGACCGCTGCCCCGGCAGCTCAGCCCCTTCCTGCCCAGTGTAGGTGGAACCTGTGGGCTCCCAAGAGAAATCACAGCCGTTTTAAGTGTCAGATGGACACGGGATCCCAGCGAAGAAACAGGTTTGTCCTCTTCACGCCTGCCCAGTGAGAGTCAACTGCCTCCACCAATCTGCCACCATGCACAGCTTTGTCTCTCCCAGGGACCAGAGAGCCTACAGCAACTGCCCAGCCATCCACAAGCTCTGTCAATCAGCACCTTTATAATCCCAGACTAAGTCTTGGTTCCCTCATCTATCAAACGAAGACTGGCTGGGTGCAGTGGCTCATACCTGTCATCCCAGCACTTTGGGAGGCTGAGGCAGGAAAACTGCTTGAGCCTAGGAGTTCGAGACCAGCCTGGGCAACATAGTGAGATCCCATCTCTACAAAAACATTTAAAAGTTAGCCAGGTGCAGTGGCACGTGCCTATAGTCCCAGCTACTCGGGAGGCTGAGGCAGGAGGATTGCTTGAGCCCAGGAGTTGAAGGTGGCATTGAGCTGTGATCACACCATGGCACTCCAGCCTGGGCACCAGAGCAAGACCCTGTCTCAAAAAACAAATCAATTAAAAAAAAAAAAAAAGACAAAAATGAGTCTGTATCCCATAAAGTGGTGGTGAGGCAGAGTTATGTGAGCTAGCACAAAGGGCTCAGTCCACTGCCAGACACACACTATGTGCTCTCTGGATGTTAAAACACAAAAGCATCTACAAAGACAGAAAGTGTATTGACTAGTGGTTTCTTAGGGTTGGGAGCAGAGGAGATAGGGAGGTGATAGCTAAGGGGTATAGGATACCGTTTTGAGGTGATAAAAATGTTCTAAAATTGACTGCCAAAATGGCCGCATATATGCGATACTAAAAACCAGTGAGCCATATGCTTTAAAGGGGTGAATTGTATGGTATAAGAATTATATTAAAATAAAGCTGTTATTTTTAAAAAACTAAAATGTTCCAGGATCCCACTAAGTCCTTTATATCAAGATTTGTTTTTGTTTTTTAACCCATTTGGCCCACTGGCAAGAACCCAGACTCAAAGGGAGGGCCTGGACCCCAGCCCTCCCGGGGGACTGCTGTAATTGACCGAGCTAGCTCAGCTACTGCACAGTGGCTCGTGGCAAGCTGAGATGAGGAGTCAAGCAGGGTGGCTCGGCTCCGGGAGGCCAATGTGAGAACAGCCTCCCCCTCCAGTTTGGCCCTGGCCGTAATGCCTCCCCCACGTCTGGAGTCCGGGTCTGACCCTTGCAGGTCTGACAGCACGCAGGCCTCGGCGGGCTGCAGCTCACAGCAGTGGCGGGTACATTCCTTCCCCAAAGAAGGAAAAGCCACCAAAAGTGAGGTCATTTGGTTTTTCTGGCACAGATGCTGAGAGCTATGGGTCACCCAATTCCGCAGAGAACTTCTCCAGATAACAAAGCTTTGGCCCAGCCTGGTATTCACACAATATGGGAATCAGCAGTCTGGCAGACTGTGGCTCCTAACTTGACCCCTCCGCGTAGTTGAGATGTGACCCTCAAATTTGCAACTGGAAGCCTTGATGTTCTCATCTGTGAAAAGGGAATAATCAAATCCACCCCTCCTTTGGGCTAAGAATCAAATAGCACAATACTTGGCTTACGGTGGGGGCTCAAAAGTAGATAAAATACAATTAGCTTCCATCTTCTCTCCAGAGTCCCTTCTGCTGAACATGCTTTGTTGACCAGAAATGTGGAACCTGCCTAGATTCCAAGCCTCCATATGGAAGCTCCTCTCTTCCCCTTATTATTGCAAATTTGCAAGAAAGAAAGAGCTACTGCTTGGACAAGCAAGTTTTCCAGGTCTCCTCTCTGTGCTCCTAAAACAACCTCCCATGCTGGAGCTTCTGTCCTGGTCCCACAGTCCACCCCACCCCCTGTCGTCATCTGGACCCCTCAAGGCATCTCCTTTGGCACAGTGCCTGGAACTCTGACCTCCATAGCTGTCACTCTCACCAGGCTGGCAGCTGGAGGCAATGGGGGCATCAGCTGTGCCACCTGCTTTCAGAGACTTGGGAGGGGATCGTGGAGGCTCCAGACCCACTGGGGACAGACCACTGCACTTCTCTATAATGGGCACGAAGCCCCTGAAGAGTCTGGGCTCACACTGACTGGTCCAATGACAGAAGGGGAGAAGCAGGGCAGAAAAATAATGGTAGAATAGTTGAGCGCAGTGGTTCTCAAACTTAACGTGCATTAGAATTACCTGACGGGCTTATTAAAACACAGATCGCTAGGTCCTACCACCAGAGTTTCTGATTCCAAAGTTCTGGGCGAGCAGGCAGAGAAAGTGCATTTCTAACACATATCCAGGCAATGCCAATGCTGCTGGTCCCGAGACCACACTCTGAGGACCACAGGCACAGTAGCTAAGAGGATGGGTTTGGGCGCAGAAGACCTGGGTTCAATCTGGGTCTGCCACTTACCAACCCTGCAACCTGGGCAAGTTCTTGACCTTTCTGAGCCTCAGTTTCCTCAATTGTAAAACAGGGATAATACCTTTCTCAACTGGGTTGTTCAGGGATTTCTATGAGATGATTTATGCAAAACCCTAGCACATCATAAGTGGTCAGTAGTGTCTGGAGTTCACTACAAAGGTACAAGAAAGAAGAGAGGGTGCTCATGGAAAGGGGTGAGACAACAGGAACTACTCCAGGGCCATGGAATTGCCCTTGTATACTCAGTGAGCCCGGGCACCATTGCGGGGTCACGGGGCACCCCCAGGTGCCCAGCGTGCTCCTGCATCTGGGTCAGCAGGCTGCAGCAGGCACTGTGCCCAGCCCCCTTGCCCCAGTCAAATAGACTTGATTGACAGGACCTCAGCACTAGCCCCCAGCCCAATGCCCACTGCTGTCCACCTCCTCCCTGAGGAGCCACCCAGCAGCCCATGACCTCCCATGGGAAAGCTCAAAGCTCCAGGAAACCCAGAGCCCTCAGGATGCCGGAGTCACTGGAGCAGAAGGCAGGGGTGGGGCCCAAGGTCAGCAGCTGTGGAAGCATCACAAGCCTCCACAAATCCCATCAGTGACTCGCACCCCAGCAGTGGGACTGGAGCAGAAACCTCCTGAGGGGACCACGGCAGAAACAGACTGCATCTGTAAACTGTCACTCCTTGGACAGTAGGGGTTTCTGCAGAGGATCACCATGATTCTCGACCATGACAACGATTACTCTACGCCTAAGAGGAAGTTTCTGGTTCCAGGATTGCCGAATGGGGAACAGAGAGGCTTGGCACTTGAAGAGCTCCTCCTCAGCTGCATCTCAAAAATGTATCCCCTCACACCTGACAGACTGGCGAACAACAGAAAGGTCAGTACACCAAACGTTCGTGGGGCGGAGGGATCCAGAAGCCCTCGTGCCCGGCTGGTGGAGGGTAGACTGCACAGCCATTCTAAGGAGCACCCAGTGCAGAATCGGGAAATTCAACGTGCACTTACCCTAAACCCAGCAATTCCCTGCAATTCCCACCCAAAGAAATTCTCACACAACCGAACATTGGGATGCGCAGAGAACGTTCACCACTGCATTACTTGTGTTGGCAGGGGAGGGGGCGGACCAATCTGCGTGCCCACTGTGGGGAAACTGGAGGTAAAATGTGACAAATGCACGGTGGCCTTGCACAGACCCCAGATGACAGAGGGCCGCGACCTGAGAGTTCTAATTACCTAATTCTCTTCACCTGATGTCCAGCAATGTCGTTTGTTCTCCCAATCACAAACATATAGATCAGCACATTAAAAAGCAGCACAGAAACGCAAAAGCCCCTTTATTAAGGAGCGAAAGGCAGCCTGTGGGACACAGAAACCCCCCGAGAAATGTCCCAGGACAACGTGGCCCAATGCCGTCACTGCCCTCCCAGCCAGTCCACCGGGCCGTCGGTGGCGGGAGGCGTCAGGAGCAAGCACAGCACGACAGGCCTGCTGGCCAGGGAGCTGGCCACGCCAAGGTGACAGGGTGCCAGGGACCAGCAGTAGGGGGCAGAGGCTGAGGAACAGGAATGTGTCTGCGGAAACCTCACATTTCCAGAAGGGTGAGAAATGCAGCCGCAGGCACATCTGCCCGGGACCCTCCACGTCTGCTGGGCAGCCCAGGGACCTCTGGCCAGGGCAGGATGAGGGGCTTCTGCCTGTGGCCAGTGCACCCAGCCCTCCTGGAGGATCAAAGAGACCCTTGCCTTCTGCTCCCCAGAGCACCGGGCTCCCGGGCCTCACCTCAGACACTGGGCGGCAGGGGCAGCCTCCCCTGAACCTTGTCCGAGAGGAAGTACAGCGTCCCACCCTCAACTTAAGGCTGGGGTCGCTGATGGCGAAGGAGCCCTGAGGGGAGGGGAGGAGAGGGAATCAGATCCTAGGTGCTCGAAGACGCTGGCTATCACCATAACCACTCAGGGAGTGCTCACTCACCGTCACTGTCACTGCTCGCTGAGGCATGCACCATCCCAGCAAATCCACTCAACAACCCTATGCTACAAGGAAACTGAGGGCCAGAAGTGTTAAGCAACCTTCCCACAGTCACACAGCTAGTAAGTGGCAGAACTGAGATCGGACAGCAAAGCCTGAGCCTGTTCCACTCTGCTGGGAGCTAAGGCCATCCAGGCAGGGGCCCAGCCTCGGCCCAGCTGGGGAATAGCAAAGACTCAGCCAGCGCCACCAGCCCGGCCGTCCAGCTCTGCCCACCATCCTGCACCAGTCCCCGTCAGTCTGGAGCCACATGGGGACCTGCTCAGCCGTCCCCAGGCAGTGCCTGGGCCTGGACTGCGGAGGGTGGCTCGGGGCAGCCCGGGACAGCTCCAGCACTCACACCCAGCCACGGGAGAAGGCCATGGACCCTCTGGCTCCCTGGGGATGTAGAATGGGCCGGGCAGCTTTTTCTTCCGAGTCACACTTTCAGGGCGGTGGAAAGAGGGTTTGAATTCTTGTCTCTTTTGGCTTTCAGAACACAAAGCCCATTGAGAAGGACCATGAATAACTAAGGCACAGCCAAGCCTGTGGTGTGCGTGCCAGAGCGTGGGCAACCAGCTTGTCGGGGCTTGGATGGGCCGGCGTCGGCAGCCTCCCGGCTCGCCCCGGCTCCAGATTTCCCCTGCCAGGGGGCCGGAGCCAGACTCATTCATTCATTCATTCGCTCATTCCTTCAGTAAATTCTTACTGGGCACTGATTCTGTGTCAGGCACTGGGGTTATACCATGGGCAAATAAAGGCACTGTCCCTAAGCCATGGAGCCTACAGTCTGATAGGTGACAAACGGTAATCAAAGATCTTACCAATGAGCGTATATTTGTACACTGAGCTCAGCCCACTGTCCCAAGCGCTCTACCATGAATTAACTAATCCTCCCAGAAGGCATGAGGCTAAAACAGAGCCCTGACCCGGTGGGGGAGGTTGGGGGCAGGGGGTGATGACCACTGCCCTGAGGAAGTCAGTGAAGTTCTAAGGCTGAGGAGTGTTAGTTTGATGAGCAGTTTGTACAGGTGAAGGTGGGGCCATATAACCTGTCATCCAAACCAGGGCACCGGGGTGCTATTAATAATTCCATCAGGTGCAAACCAAGCTGTGTGGTCACCCATGCATGTGTGGGGGGTAGCGGGGCGGTCAGGAGGGTGGTGCTGCCCAAGCAGAGGAAACAAAACAGCAGAGGCCCCAGGGAGCAGGGAACAGGCCTGTTCGGAAAACTGAAAACAGCCACGGGGCTGGTGCAGGAGTAAGGGAGGAGGGGCTGGAGGCCGGAGGTCAGCCGGCCACAGGGGTGTCCAGGCACCTTCAGGCTGTGACGGTTATTCCTCCTGAGAAAAGCAGAAGTCATCGAAGGCATTTTGTTTTGTTTTGGCTGAAATAAATGAATGGGGGGGGTGGTGAGGTGGCTGTGGGAAATCAGGCACCGGCTGACGAATGAGTCCACCTGCATCTTGGAGAGAGATTTCTGATTGTGACATGAAGAGCAGACCCCAGAGAGACCAGTCAGGGGACTGTGTGAAGGTCCCGGCCAGAGACACAGGCAGCTCAGACCAGGGTGGTGGTGGTGATGGAGAAGTGGGTGGGTATGAGAGCCGGGAGGAGGGCAGAGGCCACACCCAGATGTCGGGACTGCGCCAACAGATGGACTGGGCAGCTTTCCACCACAACCCCCAGGCACCTACAAAAGCTCCCTGCAGTCAAAAATGGGCCAAAGTCCTCAGCCTGTCCATGTGATTCAAAGGTCGGGGCATATGGGCTTCAGAGATCAGGATGCTGTTTTCAACCCACTGTCCCCAGTGCTCTATCAGTATTAACTCAATTAATCCTCCCAACCACCCTGTGAGTGAGGCAGGGACTAAAACCAATCCTGGTTTTTTCTGAGACACGGTCTCACTATGTTGCCCAGGCTGGTCTTGAACTGGCCTCAAGTGATCCTCCCACCTCGCCTTCCCAAAGTGCTAGGATTACAGGCATGAGCCACTGTGCCCAGCTCTAATTATCATTTTTAAAGACTACGAAAATATTCTACCATTATGATGTATCAAGACAGTTTGTTAAATTCCTTCCCTAAGGTTAGTTAGACATTGAAGTGCTTTTTTTCCCAGTTTTCCTCTTATCGACAGAACACAAAGAATATTTTTAAGCATGTCTTTGTTTCAGTTGGGCAGCTGTGACCAGCTACTAATCCCATTTTACAGATGAGAAAACTGAGGCACAGAGAAGCTCACAAAGTCACTGAAGGCCACAATAAACAGTAGGTGGAGAAACCAGAGTTCCACCTGGGGCGGCAGAGCCCACACTCCTAACCACAGGCCCAGTCAGCCTGGACCTCCTCGCCCGCTCCTCTCTCCTGACCCTCCCCGGGGCCAGGCAGTGGGTCACCGTGTCCCAGCCACATTTCCACACAGCCCAGAGCAGGGCTCCTCCCTTCACTGCCCACCCAGTCACATCACCCTCTGAGGGTGGGGCCTGGCATAGGCTGAGCTCACCCTTAAGGAAAGTGGAGAGGGGTAGAGAGGACCTAAAAGGGTTTTTCTCTAATGGACCAGGCTGCCCTTGGGAATAGGAGGCAGGCAGGGCAGTGGGCCGACCCTGGCAATACCCATGCCTCAATCCCCCCATCTGAACAGGGCAGCCAGCCCTCCTGTGCTTCTAGAGGGCTTTCCTACCAACAAAAAAAGTGAGGACGGGGGCCAGGCACGGTGGCTCACGCCTGTAATCCTAGCACTTTGGGAGGCCGAGGCGGGCAGATTGTTTGAGCTCAGGAGTTCGAAACCAGCCTGAGCAAGAGCGAGACCCCGTCTCTACTAAAAATAGAAAGAAATTAATCGGACAACTAAAAATATATAGAAAAAATTAGCCGGGCATGGTGGCGCATGCCTGTAGTCCCAGCTACTCGGGAGGCTGAAGCAGGAGGATCGCTTGAGCCCAGGAATTTGAGGTTGCTGCGAGCTAGGCTGATGCCACAGCACTCACTCTAGCCCTGGCAAAAGAGTGAGACTCTGTCTCAAAAAAAAAAAAAAAAAAGGAGGACGGGGAGACGTGGGTGCTACCTATCCACAGGACTTCACCATCAGCCCTAGAAGGCTGTTCCAGCCCTGCCCACCTGGCCCGTGCCACCTAAGGCCGTGCCTTCCTAACTTCCTCATGACACCTGTTGATTCCCAGGGCTCTGGGAAGAACCCCAAGGCCCGCTATGCTCACGTGGGCCCTGCTTTTCAGAAGGCACATGGGGAAGTATCCCAGGGAGGGCCAGGGCTCTGCCCGACCATCTGTCCCCCACACTGGTCTCTGCAGGCCCCCGGTGCCACCGAGGCCTGTGCTGGCTCCTTCCTGTCGCTCCATCTCTCTCCATCGCCCCCTTTCCCATGCTTTAGTGCAATGTCTGTAGGCACAAGGGCCACACAGCACAGGGGGATCCGAGTTCTGATTCTGGTTCCACCACAAGTCCCTTCCCACTGCACAGGCTCCCACTCTATGTGGGGCCACGCCTGCCTCACTTCAACGGGCTCCCGTGAAGATGGGATGATACGGCCACTGGGAGAGCAATCTGCAGGAAGCAACGCTTCCCAAATTTGCCTAATCATAAAAAATGATGAAAATAGAGACCCCACCCCAATAACTGCCATTCTGGCTCAGAAGTTCTGGGCTGGGGCCCACAACTTGGTATTTTAACAAGTAGCAAGTACTCTGGGTGAATCCTATAATCAAGCACGTCTGGGCAACTCTGAGCTAGAGAAATATACAGGAAATCTGTAACCCCTCACCTTCTGTGCAGAGAAGGGAAAGAACGGTGTAGACTCCTCAGTTCGTCCACCCACAAAGTAACAACACTTGCCCACACTGAGGAAGTCTACCAGGTGCAGGACTCCAGCCTGGGTGGTTTACATCCATCATCTTGTTAATCCTGGCAACAACCCTGCAAGACACATTGTCTTCTTCTTACAGATGGGGAAACTGAGGCTCAGGATAAGAAACAGCTCAAGAATACAGCAAGGAAGATGACAGGGCTTCCCGCCACCCAGTGCTGCTGCCTGCGAAGCCGCGTTCTCCCACAGCCTTTGCAAGCTCAACTCATCTGCAGGGGGGTGCGGAAAGCAGAAGGCAGCTCCAAGCAGGGCTCACTCTCCCATTCCTTCCCCTGAGCCAGACAGGCCCCACACATTGGTGGTCCCAATCGTCCTGCAGGAGAAGGGGGCCCCCTACTGCATGCAGAAGGAAGCCACTGTTTTCTATCCTCAAATATGAGGGATACAGGGGTCCTGGAGCCTACAATCCAAAAAGGAATTTGAAACAGTTAAACAGCAACCCAGGGCAGCTGGGAGCTCTGGGCCAAAACACCTCGTGCGGGAGGCAGGGACTGCAAAAAGGTGTGGCAGGGAAGGGTGCCCGAGATCAGAGAATATGGTGCATTTCAATTGAAGCCCAAGGTCCCCCCAAACATAATCCCTGCTTAGAACATGCAGCCATCCCCAGGCCAGAGTTCAGTAACTCCCATCTTCCTGAAGAGGAAGCGATTTCCTCCTGCAAGGAAAGCTGCCCCCACCCAATGCGACAGCCTCACATGCAGCCTCTGGAGGGGGAGCTTGGCCTGGACGGAGACAACAGAGAAGCAGAGGGAAGGCACATGGGGGTCCTAGGAACTCGCCTTCCTGCAGGAGTCCTCCCCAGGTCCCTTCCACTTAGGAGAGGGCACAACGATGACAGCAGCTGACATTCATTGACACTTAGCACTTTATAACAATGATCACATCTATTGTTCACAAGAAGCTTATTAAGAAGTGATGTGGTTTTTTGATCCCCATTTTAGAGATGTAAAAACTGAGGCTCAGGAGGGTTAAGTTAGCCAGCTAGCAAAGAACAAGCTGAAAACCAAAAACCAGGGGTTCCCTAACACCAAATTCTTTCCACTGCTTCCTCTTTCTCTCGGAGCATCCAGTAAATACAGGGTGCGGACCAGCCACTGCCAGGCCACAAGAAAGAAGTGGTCCCATTCACAGAATACATGGATGCCAGTGAAGCACATGCCTCCTGAGTGGCACAGAGCACCCAAGAGGGAGCCACGTGCAGGGCACTGCTGGGGGTCAGAGGCGCAGGTCACAGTGCAGCTCACAGCAGCAAACCTGCAGAGACCAGCCTGTTCTGCGTGGGGCCCTGGGGAGGGGCCGAGCTTCATACAGGGGCCGGCTCCAGCAGACCCGTTGAGAGCAGGAATCTGGAAGGAGAGCCTACTCTGTCAGCAAGAAACAGACATTTTCTCCAAAGGAGGCTAGGAAGTGTTGCATTTGTCTCTATAACTCACTGGCCAAAAATCTATCACACACAAACCCTCTGGGAGAGCCCCTGAGAGAGCAACAGCCAGGGGCAGGAAGGACCGGGGGGACAAAGGTCACAGGGAAAGTGGGGCCAGCAAGCTCTGGGGTCCTCCCACTCCTCCCCACGGCTCCCAGGAGGCTGCAGCCCCCTTCCTAAAGTCCAAAGCAGGAGGAAGTAGGGAGGGAAGGGAAGATGGAAACCTGGCCCAAGGCCCTTCTCCTCCAGAGGATGCTGGAACTTCTCATTAGTTCTAGGACTCCAGACTTCCCCAGAGCTGTGCCACAGCCAGTCAGACACAGTGTGCCCTTGGGGACCCAGCTGGCCAGCCCAATGACCCCTACAGACAGCTACTGTGGCAGGCCTGGCCCTTGGGGTGGTGTCCAAAGCCCCCTGCTGGCCTGTCAACCCTGCCTTAGGGACTCAAAGTGCCTGAGAGGCACAAATAGTAAATATATAAAGTACAATTCCACTTCTTTGCAAATACACAAAGGCATGCAGGGACCCAGATATCTGTACGTTCATGTTCACAGCAGCATATTCACAATAGCCAAAGGTGGAAACAATCCAAATGTCCATCAACAGATGAACAGATAAACAGAATGTGGTGATACATACAATGGAATATGATTCAGCCTTTAAAAGGAAGGAAATTCTGACACACACTACAACATAGACAAACCTTAAAGCCATCATGCAAGTGAAATACCCTAGACACAAAAGGACAAATGCTCTATGATTCCACTTTTAAAGTACCTAGGGTGTTCGAAATCACAGAGACAGAAAGTAGAACAGCAGTTGTCAGGGGCTGGGGGCAATGGGCAATGGGGAGTTGTTTCATGAGTAAGAGTCTCAGCTTTGCAAGATGAGAGGAGTTGTGGAGATGGATGGTGGTGATGGTTGCCCAGCAATGTGAACGCACTTAATGCACCAAACTGTACACTTAAAAATGGTTAAAATGGTAAATTTCATGTTATGGATCTTTTACCATAACATATATATGTGTGTGTGCGTGCATGCGTGTGTGTGTGTATAAATTAAAAATATAAACCTTACATGTGTCACAGAAAAGTCAGTGTTACCTGTGGGGAGTTGTTTTTAGGTTATCATAACTTTGTCAAACTTTTATGATAAAACAAAATGGACATTGAAGACTTGTAAACTAAAAATATTTCAAGTCGCGATTCCTGAGGGTGTTTAAAAACTCCCGGTTAGAGGGGGCTATGTGATCACCCGACTTCCCTCCTGGCCACCAGCACCAGCCTGCCCTGCAGAGAAGACACGCACACCCCTAAAAACAATCAAGTCAGACTGGGGATGGGGCCAGCTGCACACACAGGCCTTCCCCAGCCCTTCGCGAACCAGCAGGAGGGACGCGCCCCTCCACGGCCAGAGGCACGGAGTGAGGGATGGGTCCCTCCCAGGGCCCTGATTCCAGGGTGACTCAGGCTCTGGTTTCCCCGGAAGGAAGCGAGACGGCCTGCCCTCTTTTTCCCTTTCCAGGAAGGCACAAGGGAATGACTTGGCCCAATCCCAGAGGCCCAGCCTTTTTACTCAGACTGTTCTGGTGAGCCCACCCCACCATCCTCCACTATGGGGCAGGGAAAGAAGCCAGAGTGAAGAGGCAGAGAAAGAGGAAACAGCTCATCCAACTGAGGAAGATACAGAAAGGGGAGACACAGAGGCCAAGACGGGGCCTTCCTCTTTCTAACATCAATTCCCGACACAAATACACAGGGAGGGATACAGGAAAGCTCTGGAACCCAGCAGACTTGGGCTCTGGTCCTGATGTTCCCACTGACCAGCTGTGTGGCCTTGCCTCGGTTTCCTTCTCTGCAACTTGAAGGGGACAGCACATTTGATATCTAAGGCCCCTTTAGGCTCTGAAACTCCAGTCTCTGTAAGAGTTGGGTGATATGCCAGGACTGGAGGAAGGCCTGGAGAAGACAGGACACAGCCTTGGAACCAGTAGAGCTTTAGGCACAGAGACGCATGCTGGTATCCCTCCCAGAAGCGATGGCACTACCTGAACACGGGCATCCCCACCCCCAGGCCAAGCAGCCTCTGCATTCATCCACCCATTCATTCACCGGAGATTTTCTAACTCCTCCTCTACCCCAGGCGCCATGCTAATGCTAGGAAACAATGGTGAACAAGCCCAGCCTCGGAGGCACTCACAGCTTTGGGAACTTTTCCACTGGGTTTCAAGATCCGCCACCCTCACCCCTGTCCCTAGGGCCGGGCTTTTGGGGGAGCAGGTCATGGAAGAGCACGCGAACAGCAGGCAGAAGGGGAGCCACGAGGGGCCATGCACAGGGCACTGGCCCGGTCTTAGTGTAGGGGATGCCTGGTTTGATTCCTGAGTCTGCCACTGATTTGCTGTGTCCTTGAATGAGCTTCTTTAGCTCTCTGGGCCTCAGTTTCTTCATCTGGCAGAGGGGACTGGGTCTGGTCTCTGCGGGGGACAGTGTAGGCCTCCTCGGGACGGACTCGACCTCTCAATCCCAGGACCACAGGAGAGAGCCCCATGAGAGCCAAGCCTCAGGCAGCAGCTTCCTAGAGGCCCCGCATAGGCGCAGCAGCGATGCATCCAGGACCCTGCAGGCTGCAGACGAGCCCAGCTGACAGATGGCCAACTCCGGGGAGTTCTGTGACACAAGGGATGTGGTGTTGGCCTGGCAAAGTCCAGCTGCTGGAGGCCGTTTGACAGCAAACATCTTGCTTTAACTTCAGGGATAGAATGCATGTCGCGGTCTCCTCAAAGTTGGAACTGTCTGGCTTGGGATGGGGTCAAAGGACGTGAAGGAAGCTACGTGCACTGTCCCTGTGCCACACTGCCTAGCAGGGGAAAGCAGCGTCCCTCCCGCCTCTCACCCATCTCTGCCGGATTTCAACCATAAACACAGCCCTTTTCCAAAGGGAAGGGCTTAACGCAAACCAGATGCAGTAGGGACTTTCCCCCACCCCCCACCTTGGCCCTAAAATTAAACGTTCAGTATCTCCCCTGCCAAAACTCACTTGAAGGCCGAGCCTTAAAGAGCCAGAGCCTCCGGTTCTCGCCCTCGCACACTCTCAATCACATCCCCACTTAAACAAAACGTCAAAGTCCCCCAAACGGGAAGTGTGGATGGGGCGGCCCCAGGAGTGCCTGACACCCATGGAGCGCAGGGACGGATGTGAAAGGAGAGGCCTGGAGAGGGAACGCTGATCCTCTGACACCCGCCCAACGGGACGGAAAGGGCATCCTTGGCGGGTGGGGTGTGGCTTCCCGACCGTAGGGATTTGCCAGTGGGGTCAGCGTGGACCAGGCTTGCCGCTGGAGCACAGCCAACCCATAGGGAGCAGCCTGTGTCCCACCCCTGTCCCCACAGGACCCTAGAGGTTCCTGGAAGAGTTCATTTCCTGGACTTCAGTTTCTAGTCTCTAGAAAGTGGGGTGAATGACAGGCATCTTATTTACCTCTGACCTCACTCACAGCTGTGATGATCTGAACAAAATCCATCTTACGAGAACTGAACTCTGCTGGTCTTTCTAGGCTTCCCCGACGTCAGGCTGGTTGCTTCCCTGTTCGGAAAGCTCTCCTGGTCCTACGGATGCTCTCAATCCCAGCTAAAAACCCAGACCATCCTCCCCGCCCTTCAGCCCCCGTGTCCCCCGCCCCTCAGCACTAATCACCTTGCCCAGCATGGAGACGTCTTGTCTTCCCAGCAAAGTCACACATCTGCTGCCCTTAAGCTCAGGAGACCACATCTAATACTCCATGTGTGCACCCCACAGAGCCCGGCAGCACACGGCACACCCTGAAAGTGCTCAGAATGGATGGGATGGATGGTTAGATCTCTCTGAGATGCCACTACTCGAGGGAGAGGCAATAGCAGAAAAATATCAGAAAAGGGATGTTGCTTCAGATAGAAATTCCCTGACTTGCCATAAAATTTAAACACTTTTTTGAAATGTAATCCCTACAACCTTATCATAGCCATTTTCATTTTTGCATATTAACCTCTTGATTTATACTAGTTTTACAGTTGCAATCGTTATAGTGTACGTACTATTTAGTGTTCTCCTACTTTCAACAGTCTATTGAATATTTTGTTCCTGTGTAATCTTTCTAATTATACATACATATATATATTTTTTTAACATAAGGTCTACCTCTATCGCCCAGGCTGGAGTGTAGTAGCAAGATCATAGCTCACTGCAGCCTGGAATTGTTGCGCTCAGGCGATCCTCCTGCCTCAGCCTCCCAAGTAGCTGGGACTATAGAAGCGCATCACCAGGCCCGGCTAATTTTGCTTTTTGTATAGACGGGATCTGCCTCTGTTGCTCAGGCTGATCTCAAACTCCTGGGCTCAAGCTATCCTCCTGCCTCGGTACTCCCAAAGTGCTGGGATTACAGGTGTGAGCCACTGGGCCTGGCCCTAATTATCATTTTTAAAGACCGCAAAAATATTCCACCATCATGACAGATAAGGATGGTTTGTTAAATTCCTCCCCTAAGGTTAGACATGGGGTGCTTTTTTCCTCAGTTTTGCTCTTACAGATGGCACAGAGAGTATTTCTAAGCATGTCTTTGTGTTCTTGTTGGGCAGTCTCCTTAGGACACAATTCTGGGGGGTAGAATTACAGAGCTAAAGGGTACGAGCATTTTCATAGCTTTTCCTACATGAAGAGCCAGGATGCCAACCCAAAGCCTGAACCAAAACCTTTAGAAATGAGCGTGTACACTCGTTCCATTAGAGTGATCAGAATTTTCTTCCTTTTTAAAAATGTGTCTCAGCTAAGTTGTTTTGACTGGAAGATTTCACCTTCTCTGGGCCTCCAGATGAAACACCTCAGAGATCTCTTTTCTTAAGTCTCAGCTCCAAGCCCTACCTCCTCTTCACCAGCCCTTCTTGTAATCCTGGTCCACTTTGATGTCAGCAGACCCGTAACAGCTCCCCTGGTGCCCTCCCTGCCATCTCAATCTCCCCACCTGAGCGCCCCTGCCCTGCGCCCCAACATCTCCCCTGCGAAGCTCCTACCAGGCAGGGAAGCAGCAGAGGGATTCTTGACTGAGAGCTCCCGAAATGACCCCTAGGGGTACAGAGTCATTAGGGGATCTTCTGTCACACCGAGTCCTACAGGCCTACCAGGCTCCACACTTTCCCGGCCCCTGTCTCAAGGAAGCTGTCTGCATCTGCACCAGCAAAACACACTGCTGCTGGCAGACCCCCAGGCTGAAATGAGCCAGTCTCATGACAATGACAAGGCACTCACAGAGTCTAGAGCCAACTTAAACCCCGTTGTTACGCGGCTTGGATGAAAGCTAGAACCTGGACAACAGTCCACAGTCAGAATTTGGCTCAAGTGAGACTAGAGGATCAGGGGTCACAAAGGTGGGCCTGGGAGCAGGGAGCAGGGTGGGGCTGGATGGAGAAAGCCAAACAGCCCTCTCTCCACAGGAAATCAAACAACAGAGCTGGGCAGGTCACTGAAGGACACAGATACATGTGCTTGATGGCAGGAGAGCCCTGCAGAGCAGGCTGAGAGGGACCAGCAGGCAGGGTAGGCCACTTGCCAGACAAGAACAGCCCCTCAGGTCCCCAGGATGAATCAAACTCACCAGCATGGCCTCCACCGCCACCGCTGCAATGCTGCTTGAAAGCAGCCCTGCAGATAGCCAGGCGGCCCACCGGCTGCAAAGCCCAAAGCCATTCACAATCAGGAAAGCAGTAACAGACTTCCTTTCCTTTCTTTACTTTCCATCTAAGATAGGGGGTTTGGGATCCAAAAGAAATACTTGATGTCTATTTGGTAATGACTGGTAAATTCATGATCTAAGTCACAAGAAGACAAGCTTCATTAGAATGTCCTAGAGGAAGAGTGGACAAGAGTGAAGGAGTTGAAGCTGGGTGTCATGGCACATGTCTGTAGTCCCAGCTACTTGAGAGGCTGAGGTGGGAGGATAGCATTAGCCCAGGAGTTCAAGGCTGCGGTGAGCTGATTGTGCCTGTGAACAGCCACTGCACTCCAGCCTGGGTGACATAGCAAGAACCCATTCCTTTAAAAAAAAAAAAAAAAAGAAAAAAAAAGTTTAAGAGTTGAGGAGTTTGTTGGCTGAACTTTTCCCATTCAGACTGAAATAGTAATATTCCTCCTGATAATCTTTCAGAGAGTTCTGTATCTTTACCTAAAAATTGCCAGAAATGCAGATTCCTGAGCTCTGACCTGAGCATTTGGGTTGGGAGGGCTGGATAAGGCCCAGGAAGCTACAGTTTTTACACTTGTCCAGGTGGTCCACAGACCATCCTTTAAGGAATATAGCCTTGGAGTAGAACTCTCCACTTGGGTGGCAGAGGGCAGACATGCCCATGGAACCAGAATACCTGCAAGGAGTTGTGGTCACCTGCAGCGGGTGCCCATTTAATGCAGGCTTTGGAGGAGGCCCTCAATTGCATGACGTGCCTCCTGCCCTCACAACAAAGGAACCTCTCCTTCACAGAGCAAAGTACCAAGTCGCTCTTGTCTCCTCGAGGCCCTCTCTCCTTCCCAATTACCACGAATCTTAATTGGACCAGCCTTTATAGTTCACTGTGGTTTTCTGGGTGGGGAGAGGCAAAGAGGGTTGAGTGGCTAACAAACCAGACAGAACAAATCCATCCCAGCCTTACACATGGCCACAAGCTGGAGGCATCATGAGGCCCCAACAGGGAGCTCTTCACCCAAACAATACAAACAGCAGCTGAGACATTCCGGTGGCTTCCCTCCTCACTGCCCCCAAGGAAACATCCCAAAACCAAGATTCTCTCTGGCAAATCCCATGGTTCCAAAGTTCTGATCATCCACAGCCCTTGGAAATTGAAAACTGTTCCCAACTGTGCATCCGATGGGCTGGCCATAGGACATGCAGCCCTAGGGGCATCAGGCATCTTTCAGGAACATCCCCAAGAGAGACTGAGAGTTCCACATGTGGTACGGGGGTTTGGACGCCATCAACTCTAAGACGCCATCAACTCTAAGACGCCATCATTTAAGCATTCATCTTCTCTTCTCCAAGAGACACCTGTGGACCTCCAGCTATGGTCCCTGCCCAGAATGCAACCCACCCCCCAAACGGAATGAGATAGCCAGAGCTACAGAAGAGAGGGACCATCTGTGCGTCAACACCTACTGCGTGCTGAACAGCAGCTCAGCCTTCCAAGTGTGCCACTGCTGCGTGCACAGCGCCAAGCGTGCCCAACGCATTTGCCTACTTTGGCAACTGAGGCCACCTAGGAAATCGTCAGTGAGTTCTTAGAGTTCCTAAGGACTCTGTGTAAGGTCAAGTGCTTCCATGAACAGACCATCTTCTTCTTCCTGTCCCGGCTTCTGGGAAATCCAGTCAGACACGTAGCTACTTGAGTGACAGTGGAGCGTCCCAGTAGCACAAGCGGCACTGTGGGTTGGGGGTGCCAGCAAGCCTCAGCCCACAACCAGTGGCCCAGTCAAGAATTCAGCAGGGCATCTGGCCAGCACGGGAAGGGTCTCTCCCTGCCCTGGAGGCTTCCTCCACTCCTGGACCATGGAATGTCTGCTTCAGAGAAGGGAAGATGGGGAACTGAGAACCAGGCATAGAGACGGCAGGTTTAGGTTCTCATTTACAACCTTTCCCACTTCCCTTCAATCTTACCAAACAAGCCTCACAGATGGACAGGAACTAAGGAAGGTGGTCAGGAGCCTGGTCTGTGCAAAACTTTCCCAGACACAGATTCCACTTCTTTCGACTTCTCCCACGAAAGCACGTCAGCCTCCCAGGTCTTGCACCTGGCAGGTAGGAGGTGTTGAGGAGTCTGCTACATTGCCAGGAGGGGATGATGACTTAACATTTTCCTTCCAAACACTGAAATATCTACAAGTTTCCTAAACCATCATCTATGTGCCTAGCACTAGATTAATATGTTATCGGGGTCTTCAGAGCCTTAGAAATACAAGCCCAGAGCCAGACAGGTCAGTGGCTGAGAAGACAGTTCGGGACAGAGGAAAATCAGGTATCCCCCCACTCGATAGGGGGGTACCTAGGGACAGCCATCAGCAGGGGACTGTCCCAAGCTCAAACTCCTGCCTAACAAGATCTCTGCAGTTGCACCCCAAACCACACACCGCTGTGCTCTAAGGTGGTAGAACTTCTGAATAATCTTTATTTTCGCCTTTCCAGTTTGCTATAGTTTCCAAATTTTCCACAATAAATATTACTTTCCTTTTTAATTAAGAAAAAAGATAGGCGTGTTTTGCTGATGGCACATCAAGCTGGCCAGTCTTTTAAAAGCAGTCAATTAATATGTAAAAGGACTCATGGAGATGATCCTCTCCTTTGAGGGATTAATCCACTTCCTGGATATTATCCTAAAATGCAGGAAAACGTCCACATGAAAGAAATATTTATAGAGGCCTTATCTATGATAGCCCAAAACTGGAAACCACAAAAATGTCCAATAATGGGAGAAGTATTAGGAGAGCATATGTCAACAGCCGAGCATGAGGTAGCTGGTAAGGGTGACGTGCCCAGCCCCGCCCGACATCGTTTCCTTCCTGAAAGGCCTCATCCTGCTCTGTGGCAAAGAGTCTGAGGCCAGGGGCGCCTGGATGACATATAGAACAGATCCAAAACCTGCTTCTAGAAGACAGCTTTGGCCTGCACAGCCTCCTTCTGAAAAGGTGGGGTGGGCCACGCTCTCATTTTCATAACAAAATAGCAGCTTTGCCTCTCATGTGCTCAGCACACAAATCAAACAGTTCTCTTCTCAGTAAAGACCTGAGAAAACCTCTGAACTCAGAGCCAGGAGTCCACACAGCCTGCTCTCCAGCTGCTGTCAAACAACTGCCACGCAGGAATCTCCAGGAAATGCTAAAGAGCATCTCCTAGGACTCATGCCTCTCTGAGCTTAAACCTCTAGCAATGGTGGGCCTCGACTGCATTACTTCAGCTCCCCACAGAAATGCCTTCACACAAGTGTGATGTAACACCACGCTTTTACTGGGAGTTGATTTAAGAACTAAGTATACAAAAAAAGGTTTCTGTGTGTTCCATAAAACTAATACTGACAGCATCATCTACTGCGCTGCCCTCCTAAAATGGTAAAGCCCTCAGTGTTTAGTGCTTACAAAAAGTGTCTCTTTCCCATGAAGTGGTATTATTTATTTTACTAGGAAATATACACTGTGATATTTCCAATATCCCTTTTTGTTCCGGCTGCCAGGAAGCTCAGAATTAGGGCAGTGCTGACTTGCAAAAATTAACCTCTTTTGGTTGGGCATGGTGGCTTATGCCTGTAATTCCAGCACTTTGGGGAGGCCTAGGCAGGAGGATCACCTGGAGACAGAAGGTTGAGACCAGCCTGGGCAACATGGCAAGACCCCATTTCTACAAAAAATTAAAAACGTAGCTGGGCATGGTGGCACATGCCTGTGGACCCAGCTACTGGGAAGGCTGGGACAGGAGGATTGCTTGAACCCAGGCACTGGAGGCTGCAGTGAGCTATTGTTACACCACTGCACTCCAGCCTGGGTAACAGAACAAGATCTTGTCTCTAAAAAAAGAAAATAAAATAAAATTTAAAAAAATTAGCTGGGCATGGTGGCATGCACCTATAGTCCCAGCTACGATGACACCACTCCACTCCAGCCTGGGCAACAGAGTGAGACCCTGTCTTCAAAAAAAAAAAAAAGTTCTCAGCGATAGAAACTATTAGTATTCGTTCTCATTTCATGGATAAGGAAACTGAGGCATGGGGGCGTTAAATAATTTGCCCATGTTCACACAATGAGTGGCAGATTCTCCAAACTGAAAGAAACTTTTAAGAGTGAAAACATTTGTTCCTAACCTTTAACTAGAACAAAAATGCTCTGCCTACACATTATGTGTGGAGTCACCTTGCTGTGCTCCAGAACTCTTTCGTCACCACACCAGCAAAGTTTCTACTTCTAGGTTCTTACCAAATTTTTCTCCACTAGAAAGAATCAACCAGTAAAGGCATCTACCCTGGTTAATTTTA
>NW_012150840.1:9407403-9467846 GCF_000956105.1 Propithecus coquereli
CTCTAAAAAAAGAAAAAAAAAATTTATTTAAAAAAAATAATAATAAATATCAGGCTAAGTGAAATAAACCAGACACAGAAAGACAAATACTGTATGATCTCACTTTTACGTGGAATCTAAAAAAGTTAATCTCAGAAACAGAGAGTAGGATGATGGTTACCAGGGATAGCGGGTAGGGGAAGTGGGGAAATGTTGGTCAAAGGCCACAAACTTTCAGTCAGCATGGTGACTATAGCTAATAATACTACAGTTGACCCCTGAACAATTCAGGGGTTAGGGGCAATGACCCCTTGCCCCAAGCAGTTGAAAATCCACATATAATTTTGACTCCCCAAAAACTTAATTACTAATAGCCTACTGTTGACCAGAAACCTTGTTGATAACATAAACAGTTGATTAACACATATTTTGTATGTTATATGTATTATACATTGTATTCTTATAATACAGTAAGCTAGAGAAAAGAAAATATAATGAATAAAATCCTAAGGAAGAGAAAATATATTTACTATTCATTTAGTGCAAGTGGATCATCATAAAGGCCTTCATCCTCATCGTCTTCACATTGAGTAAGCCGAGGAGGAGGAGGAGAAAGAGGAGGGTTTGGTCTTGCTGTCTCAGGGGTGGCAGAGGCGGAAGAGATGGGGGAGGTGGAAGGGGAGGCAGCCACACTCGGTGTAACTTTTATAGAAAAAAACCGGCATATAAGTGGACATGCACAGTTCAAAATTGTGTTGTTCAAGGGTCAACTGTATATTGTTTTGCTGAGAGATCTTAGTGTCCTCATGTCACACACACACACAATGGCAACTATGTGAGGTGATGGATGTGATAATTAACCTGATTGGGGTAATCATTTCACAATGTGTATGTGTCTAATAAAGTATGTCTAACAATGTATGTGTCTAGCAAATCACCACTTTCTACACCTGAAATATATATAATTTTTAATTGTCAATTATGCCACAATAAAGCAGGAGGAGGGGCTTTTAAAGTTTTTTAAAAAATTAACCTCTTTAACATTGTTTTCTCGACAATTACCCCACCCCACTGTGACAAAGCTCTAGATCATCTAACTTTAATTTAAAACTGTTACACGTGAGCCTTTTAATGCACCCACCTCAAATGCTTTTTGGAAAGAGGCAGGAAAGCACAAATAAATATATATTTATAAAACGACCTCTGCACTTGGATCTCGCTTTCTCCAGGGAAGGAACACAGAGGCTGTGTAGCCATATGAGAAAAAATGCTTTTCATAAAATGCCAAGGGGAGAAATAAAAAAGCAGAACTAAATTTTACATACACTATGATTAACGCTGTCAAAAAATGCAGGCATGAACAAAAACAAAAATAGGTTGATGAAAATAAAAATTGTCGTGTGTAGGTGACAGGGTTAAGATGGTCATTTTTTCCCCCTGAAGTTGTTCATCTTCTCAAATGGAAATCGAGGCCCATCGAGTGAAGCAAGTAAGCGAGCAGTGGTTAGAAATGCAGGGCTCCCTGAGCGTTCCAGTGTCAGCACATGGGCCACCAAATCGGGAGTGGGGACAGGCTACAAGCCCCCATTTGGATCTTTAGGGACTGGGCCTAAGGATGGTAGAGTGGGTTTCCTAGGGTCCTGGGGAAGATGGCTAGTACCCTGAAAACACAGCTGTGTGAGATTCCTGCACCCCTGCCTGCCAGCTGGCATGTTCTGTGTGCTCCCTCACAACTGGACCCCTGGGAGAGGGCACAGGAGGAAGAGCCGTGGGCCATGACCCCTAGCCTCCAGAGGCCTAGGACTCTAGATGCTCCTTAGCCTTCCGGCATCAGATCAAATGCTACTCCCTCCAGGAAGCCTTCCTCATCCACCTCCAGAAACTACCCACACCCAACCAACCGACACTCACACCCAGCCTGCGTTTCTCCCTCAGAACCTCAGCATCCACTCAGACCCCTGGACTGCAAGCCCCGGCCCAGCACAGTGGTGGTGGGTGCCCAGTCCACATGTGCCGAGTGGCCACCAGAGAGGATGGCTCACCCTCTGCACAGGCCAAGGTTTGGCCAACTGGGCTAGCAGCTTCCCCGGGTCAGGGTCCCCAGTGCTGCCAGAACAGCTGGCGGCTGCCTTTATTGCCAGTGCCTCCTCTAATGACAACAGCCCACATCCAGGGCAGGGGAGCATGGGTGGTCTGAGGAGGGGGTAGAGGCAGGGTCTGCTGCTCAAATTCCTGCCTAGCCTGGGAGAGCTGGCAGGAGAGGCAGGGCTGACTCATCACCTTGCAGGTGGAGTGAGCGCATTCCCTTCCAGGGCATCCTTGGAGTTGGAAACCCACGGCAGAGAAGGTTCCCATGGCAACGGGCCAGCACCTCCTCCACAGTCGCCTTCCATGGAGTGTCATTTGCCTGTGCCCACAGGTCAGTCAACCTGCCTTCCCCAGCCTAAATCTCAGAAGGAGGGACCTTGAAGATTGGGCGATACAGAGTCCTCCTTCCCCCACCCACTCGCACCTCTTGAGTCTACTCCAACACACAAGACAATGGAGCCCACGCCCCACAGTTCAGCCCTTCTTTGGAAGGTTGACGATTAGAAATTCTATTCTGAGCTAGACTCCATCTCCGTACAACTTCCACTGAGTCCTAGTTCTTCACCTCGGGCCTACCCAACACAGCCCCGCTTCCAAATGACAGCCTGGAGCCTTCTCCAAGCAGCCCAGGCTCCTTCAAATAGTCCCCTGACTCGGTTTCCACCCTTCCCCATCTGCTCCATGGGTTTCTCTACATGGGATTACACTGGTCTATAATCCCCTCAACGTGTGGTGTCTAATTGAAACAGCCATGCACTGAGCAAGTCTCAGGACAAGCCTGGCGCCTGCTGCTGCCCCGATGATGACCAGAGCTCGTCCCTCTGCTGACTCGCCAGCTGTCACTGCTGCCCACCCCCAGGCCGCTTGCACTGCAGCTGCTCGCTGCCCACTCCTTCACACACGCCTTCTGCCCCTGCCCCCCCAGAACTTTGCACACCCTTTCTCTTGCCCCCGGTCACACTCTGCCGGACCCACCTCCCATGCACCCTGCCCCACCACCTCCTTAGCCTGACTCACTATTACCGCATTCTAGATTTGATTTTTAGTTCACATAATCACCTCCTCCAGGAAGTCCCACCTGTCTCCTCCAGGCTGGGCTGGGGCCTTCCTCTGGGCTCTCTTCCCTATACCGGATGTGACATCTTTGTATATAACAAGGAAACTGCCAGTGCCTGGCCTCCGCAGAGGCAGAGACCATGCACCTGGCCCTTATCTGGAAAGAGTGAGTGATTAACATTTGTTAAATCTGGGTGGCAAGCAAAAGGGTATTCATTTTACTATTCTCTATACTTTGTCTTATTTTGAAATGTCATTCAAAAAAAAAAAACACAATCCACAGTAAACATGAGTTGAGTGGATGAACTATGGCCAACTGTGGTGCCTTCAGCCCCAATGTATATGTTTGAACCTGCCCTTTAGAAACCGTCCTCCCACCCGGGGGGCTGAAGCCCAATACCACCTGGCCAGTTATCGAGCGCAATTTCTTGAACGCTCAGGTGAGCACCTGCCACATGCCCGGCACAGCGGGAACACAAACGTGGATTTTTGTTCATACTATAATATCAGTTCATCTCTTTGTCCTTTATCACTTGAGAGTATCCTAGCAGTTCATGCTAGCACACTAATCTCAGTGTCAATAAAATGGCCCAGATAGTTAAATATTACAGGCACGTTCTGTTGCTAATTGCCAAAGCTGGGTAACAGGTACGTGGGAATTCACCACACTATTCTCCCTACTCCTGTTTGTGAATTTTCCATAATAAAATTTTTAAAATGCATTCATTCATGCACACAGCTAACATGCATCGTGAATAAAGAGAGAAATAAGAATCGACCCCCCCATGAGTTGATAACTTTATGAAAATCCTACATGGCCTGCTATCTTATTAAATACCTAACGGCATTTGTAACATAAAGGCAACACTGACCTCCCAAAGGAAGGACCAGCTAGTGAGGGGCTTCCAGCACTGCCCTCCTGGACTGCACGGAGCCCTGCCTACTCCACCGACACTTGAAGGCCCCCATGCACATGGGCTTCCCCCGCCCCCAGAGAGCAGGTGGCTACAGGAAGCCAAAGGGTCCTCAGGGCTGCTGCCGACATCACACACCCATGGGAAACCACGCCAGGATCCCTCCAACCTAAAGGCAACTTTCCCACATAGGGTAGGATTCCAGCACTGTCTGTTCTATAATTACAACTTTTCCAAGAGTCCACTAGGTACCAGGTGCTATGCCAGCTTTGGGGGTAGAAATAAAAGCCACACAGAGGTCCCTGTCTTCAAGAGAATCATGGTCCTATTAGCTGGAAATCCTTGAATTCAAATCCTAGCTTTGCCACTTGCTGGCTGCAGGACCTTAGGAAAGTTACTAAACCTCTCTGGGCCTCAGTTTTGCCTTCTGTAAAATGGGGGATACCAGTGCCCACTTCTCAGGGGTTTATGAGGATTACGTGGGTTAGTACACGGAAGGCACTTGTCCGGTACTTTTATGTAAAAAGCTGAGGAGGGCGCGAGGCACGCAGCATCAGCAGAGCTGGCACCTATGACACAATCTGCATTGTTATCATTGTTCTCCAGGCTCACACGGCCCCTGTCAACAGGCCTAGGTGACAATGGGCACTGAAACTCTATTTGAACAGAAATCACAGCGGCCTAAGGCCAGATTCAAGGGACAGGCTCAGACTGGCTTTGGCCGTTCTTGCATCATTGTGTTCACCTGCCTGAGCTTTTCTGAGCAATGACCCAGCCCCAAACCCAGCCACAGTGTAGTAGGTCAGAGGTGCCACAAGCCCGGAAAATGCTTTCCATGTGGCCTCTTCTCTCCAGGGAGGCCGGCAACATTGACACTCCCAGCCCTCCCATCCCAAAAATGCTGCAGCCAGGCTGGAAAATGTTTTGTTCTTGGTGGTGGTGGTGCTGCTGTCATCATTTTAGGACTTTGTTTTTGTCTTCTTGAGCCAGCTGCCACTTTCTTTTTTTTTTTTTTTTTTTGAGATAGAGTCTCACTCTGTTGCCCTGGCTAGAGTGAGTGCCGTGGCGTCAGCCTAGCTCACAGCAACCTCAAACTCCGGGGCTCCTACCTCAGCCTCCGGAGTAGCTGGGACTACAGGCAAGCACCACCATGCCCGGCTAATTTTTTCTATATATTTTTAGTTGTCCAGCTAATTTCTTTCTATTTTTAGTAGAGACGGGGTCTCGCTCTTGCTCAGGCTGGTCTCGAACTCCTGAACTCAAGCAATCCTCCTGCCTTGGCCTCCCAGAGTGCTAGGATTACAGACGTGAGCCACTGCACCCAGCCTTAGCTGCCACTTTCTGCTCACTCTGTGAGGCAGGTGTGTGGCACTTCAGCCCCACAGACCTGGGGGTGGATCTCAGGCTGCCATAAAGTAGCCTGAGCAAGTGATTTCACTTCTCAAGGTTTTGATTCCCACGCTTGTAAATAGGGCTAATCCCTCCTACTGGCCGTGGGGATGGAACAAGACGATGTCTGTGAAACAGCCAGCCCCAGCCTGCAACAAAGCGGGAGCAACACCGCACCGCTGCTGCAGAGGGCGGCGGCCCGGAGCACCTCTACGACCCAACCTTGACCCAACCTTGACACAGCCGAGAGGCAGCCCTGCTCTGGGGCAGTCAACAAAGGACAGGCCAGTGACACCAGGAAGGTGTCACCAGGAAGGCAAGGAAGAGCTGCCCTGCCCAGAGGGAGGGCCCAGCAGGGCTCATCCCAAGACTGTCCTTGGGGGTGGCCTGTGCCTGGGGTGCCACCGGGGGCAAGAGAAGGGAAGAAAGGAGAAGGGAAAGAGGAGCACGGAGAGGTGGATTAAAAGCCCCCACCTCTACTGCTCGATACAACCCTGGGACTTCAGACTCCATCGGCAGAGAGAAGCCACTTCCTGGTTCCTCATGAATGTGCAAATCAGGAGAGAAGTGTTTGGGGCCCAGGGAGGGAGACTCAGCTCCATCTCTAATGAGGGGCTTCCCTTCTCTGGTCAGGGTGCTTGCCGCCAGCAGCAATGACCCAGCACAGAGGAAGCAGGCAGTGGTTAGGAGTGTGGGCTCTGGCCAGGCAGCCCTGGGGTCAAAGCCCAGCTATCCTACTAAGCACTGTATGAGTTGGGGTAAATTATTATTTAATCTCTCTACACCTCAGTCCCTTCTGTAAGGTGGGAATGAAAATGTTAAAGTGTCCTTTCTTCACAGGGTGGCTGTGATGATTCACTGGTATAATGCACGTAGAGGACTTGCCACAGCGCTGGGCATGCGGTAGTGTGTTGGCTGTTAATACCAAGACCACTGCCACCACCAGGCTGTCTCTGTCCCTCAGGCTCATTTCTCCTTCCCCTCCTCAACTGCAAACTGCAGGTGCAAGCTGCAAACTCAGAAGCCAGTCCCTGGATTTTCCAGGGGCCCATCTGTCCACACCTCTACCCTGGCAGTACAGCTGCACTGCATGAGTGAAATTCACCTGAAATTGACCACCCACACTCTGCCAGAACCCCAGCAGCTTCATCTGCCTTCAGAGCAGAGGCTCACCCTGTGTTTGTATCTGCAGGTGTTCTGAGCCCACCTGCAAGGATGACTTCAGAAGATGGTTTATATGTACCCAGAATAAAGAATTCTTACCAAATCCAGCCCCACAAGGAATGAGATCACGGCAGGGTACCCTTGGACAAATGAGATCACCTCTATGGACCTCAGCCTCTTCCTCTAAGGGGTTTGAGGTAGGTGACAGTGTAGGTTCCTTCTGGCTTGGGCATTCTATGATTTGATTTCTTCAAACTGCTACAAGGGAGAAAAGGGCCAGAGCTGGGCTCTGGAAGTAAACAAGCGAAAGACAAGGCCACCTATTGGCACGAGTCTCGTGGGCAGATTCCAGGCTGAAAGCCTTGCTCCCTGGCTCTGAGAGTTCCTCAGACCCGCTGAGCCCACAGGCAGGTGGCCTCCCTCATGCCAGGCCTATGGGCCAGCCAAGCCTACACAAAAGACCGATTATGAACAGTCCACCTTGCAGTGGGCAGAGATGCTCTCCTATTCCTCCTGAGCCACCCCTGCCCCAGACCACACCTGGAGCATCCAGGCTGGAAGGCAGAGCTAAGGCACCCTTCACCAGCCCCAAACAAGGCCTGGCCTCCCCTTCCCAGGCACCTGGCTTCCCACTCAGGGCCACGCCCTAAGCAGGCATTTCAGAGTCAGTGAATGCAGGGCCTGATATAGGCAGAGCACTGGCTTCTGGGTCTGTCTACAAGGTAAGTGCATGCACCTGGCCCAACCCACACCCTCCCTAGAGGGTGAGAACAAATTCCTGAAAGCTGAGGACACAGAAGGCTCCTAAAGATAAGAGGCTGTGTTTGCAGAATAGTTAGCTTTAGGGCCAGGCTGGGAAGCTCGGGGGGTCAATGTCCAGAAACGCTGAACTCTGCAGAGTGCCCTCCAAGAGGGCAGGAACGCAGAGTGCTGATCACCTCAGAGCCTAGAGACCAGCTCCATGTGATAATCCAAGTAAGGCCTTTAGAACAGAGCCCCCCCACCCCACAACCCAGCTGCCTGGGTCACAGGTGCGGCTCAGGTGTGACTTGCCAGCATCACACAGGGGACACAGGCAGCACTAACGCACGTCCTCAGGTCTCCCGAGGCCCTGGCAGATAACTCCCAACCCTTCCTCACTTTCCCAGGGGACAGGACAGGTTTCTGCCAAGCAGCTCTCTCGCCTAATAGTTCAAAAAGGACAGTCTGTCCACACCTCTCTCTCTCCCACAAGCCACCCCCTGAAGTCCCAACATTAAGGGGGCAAAGGCAAGTGGAAGCCTTGCTGGACCCCACATCGTGGCGAGCTGGAGGCCCCACGGTTCTGTCTAGATCCATAGCCCCTGGGATGCTGTGGCTAAAGACAGCAGCTGCTGACGTCCAACACTCAAGAGAGAACCCTCGGTTCGGCCGGGGAACTGGAAAGAGAAGGAAAACCAAGGCCCAGGTTTTATTTCCTTTGAGGTCCCCAAACCCACACAAGAGGACCAGAAACTTCCTAAGATTTTCTAAAGCAGGAGCCCCAGCCAAACACAATAACCTCGCCCTCCAGAGAGGAAGGGGCAGGGTATAGAGGGACGTGTCAGCATGGCCAGCACCTTGGGAGAGGACTCTGAAGGGGGCAGCTGACCAAAAGAGGACAAAGCACAGTTGGGCTGCCTAATAGGGACCTGGGAGGCCAGCGCTGGCTCCCCACCAGCCTGCAATCGGAGGCGCCAGCCCAGGGAGCGGCCACAGCAGAGTGGCAGGGGCTAAAGTCATCCTAGACTCTGACCACATCCCAGTCACAAAGCCGGCTTCCCTGGCCTCTGGCCTCCTGACTCCAGGGCATACCTCTGAGTCCTGGGGAACCAACCCGGCCTCTGGTCTGGGCCCCAGAAATCAACACCGTGGCTGGACCATCATCATCCAGCCCCTCAGTATCTGCTGAACGCCTCCTGCTGGACTGTGGCTGCCAAACCCCCATCTGAGGGTCCTCACCATCACCATTCACCAACATTCAATAGCGGTGAGCACTGAGCGTTTGCCAGCTCAGCTCCTGCCTGCCTACTCTTCAGGGAGCTGGGATGAGCTGGTCAGGGAGGCCCCTGAGGAGTCAGTTACTAGGGCCCCAAGGAGCCTCAGACCAGTCCTAGCTCAGTGGCATCCCCTGATGATCTTCCAAATGTCTTTACAGCTCAGAGTTTCACAACCGTGCCCAAAGAAAGTACAATGAGGGCTACCAGCAGGCTGCCACACATCTGTCCTTTCCGGCTCTTTCTAGCCCAGGTGGTAACTGGGTCAAGCGATGGCTGAGTGGCTGAAAGCCAGGGTAGGAGGAGGAGAAGGCAAGAGCAGGGAAACCAGGCGGATACAAGGGCCACATAACTGGGAACCCGCCAGCTGCCCGTGGGGCATGCGAGTGGCCTGGCCAAGTGGGACTCACCATGGCACCCCACCTCTGGCCTCTTTCAAAACTCTACATACAGCCCAAGCCTCATATCCAAAGCACAGCCCCTGTCTTGCAGAGCACAACTAGCTTCCAAATGGTGCAAGATGCTGCTGCGAGCCCTAAAATATAAATTCATTTAGAAGCATTCCCAAATTCACACTAGCTTTTTGTCATTACATATTTGTTTCATCAAGAAGTAATAAAAGCACAACTGCTACCCTGGGAGGAGAAAAAAAATGGCTAAGTGGCATGGGTCCCTAAGAACCTGACTCTCAAGTGCCAGGAAAAGAGGGCAGCAGGCAAGGGGGCAGGGACCCAGGGGGGCAGGCCAGATGCCAACAACACGTGGGAGGAGACAAAATAAGACATGGATACTGCTCCTGCCCTCCCTCATCAAACACCAGCAAGTCTTTGAACTCTGATGGGGCACAGAACAGCAGGTGTGACATAAGAAAGCCACGGCAGAGGCAGGAAGCTGGGTTCTAGTGCCCCCTGCAAGGGGCTGTGTGGCCCGGGCAAGTGCCCTGGAACGGGATGCAGCGCTCCCACCAGGTGTACCCTGACATCTCCAGGGCACGGCGAGGTGGGAGCAAAAAGAGCAGTGGACAGACAGACATGCTGGGTATGACACCATTTATACGAAGTTTTAAAACAGGCACAGTGATACAGACAACTACATAGGCAAGAACTATACAGAAACAAAAACACCAAACTCGGGATGGTGGTTAACTCCAGTGACAGAAGGGAATGGGATCCAGGAGAAGAACCCCGAGCAGCAACTCTACGCACTATTCTTCAAAATAGAAATCTGGGCCGGGCGCGGTGGCTCACGCCTGTAATCCTAGCTCTCTGGGAGGCCGAGGCGGGCGGATTGTTTGAGCTCAGGAGTTCGAGACCAGCCTGAGCAAGAGTGAGATCCCGTCTCTACTAAAAATAGAAAGAAATTAATTGGACAACTAAAAATATATAGAAAAAATTAGCCGGGCATGGTGGCGCATGTCTGTAGTCCCAGCTACTCGGGAGGCTGAGGCAGGAGGATCGCTTGAGCCCAGGAGTTTGAGGTTGCTGTGAGCTAGGCTGACGCCACGGCACTCTAGCCGGGGCAACACAGTGAGACTCTGTCTAAAAAAAAAAAAAAAAAAAAAGAAATCTGAAGCCAATGAGGTCTTTTGTGAACTGGCTTCAAGATCAGAAAATCTAGAAACACCTGCTGTAACCACCTGAAACTTCAGGTCTTTCCAAATACTCTCAAATGTCCTTTACCTCCCACTAAGCCATCTTATACAGGTATTGTGAGAGTTAAATTAATATCTGTAGAACACTTAGGGATGTGCCTGCCCATAGCACAGTACCAGGCTGGCTTGTGCAGGCGTGGGGTGGGGCAGGGGAGGACGGGTGCCCAGCTCCACGGTCCCAGAAATAGCCCCTGGGCTAACAAGGTGGGCCTCAGCTGGGCCTTCTCCCGAACCAGTGGCTTCTGCAGAAAGGACATCAGGGGTTGGTCCCCCAGCTGGGCACCTCTGGGTGCTACTGTGGCCTCATTGCCTGTGCCGAGCAGCCTCACTAAGGGGATGGCAGACAGGCCCACTAAATAACTGAGACCCCAATGTGGCATTCCTTAATTTAAAAAAAAAAACAAAAAAAAACTATGTACAAGGAACCTCTAAATGCACTGTTGAAAAAAAGAGAAAAAAGCAAGCTAACTTTCATTTAGGGCTACAGTTTGGAAAAATATGCAAATTTCTAAAAAGAGCCTCAGGGCGTCATGCATGCAAAGATACCTCCAAACAGTCCCAACCACCAGTATCCTGGATGAAGGGCAGGAAACCAGGGGTCTGGCCCCACTTCCCCGCCTCCAGGAAAACACAATTCACAAGCCACCTCCTCCATCTCCCAGCTCCCAGCGCCAAGTCTGGAAAAGCACTTTGGGTTCCCGGAAAGAAAGGCCCCTCTGAAATATCGGGAACTCTACTGGAAGGGGCCATTATATATTATCTGGAGGATGTCTGCGGTGTTTGAAAGGGAGTCACTCCTCTGCCAAAGTCACAGCAGTGGCCAAAAACAACAGAAGGGCTTCTTGGAGCCAGAACGACACACACCCCACACTCACTCACAGACCCTGACGGACATGAGCGTCAAGAAAGACGACCTTGGCGGAGGCCGCTCTCCTTTTCCGGGGGCCAAGCCCTCACATCGGGTGGTGGGAGGGGCCTATTTCCTGGTGTGGGGACTTGACTCAGAAGAATTAAAAGCTCCTCTTCTCTCTCCATCCCCAAGCCACAAGCTGCTAGGCACGGACATCTCCACATGGGACATATGAGAAAAGACAGAGTCTGATTTTAACAACCCCTCCCACCCACACTTGGTGCCTCTTCCAGCCTAGAAAGCCAAGTCCCATCAGGGGACTGGCCTACAGAAGCCCGCCCACCTTGAAGTCGCCTCCCCTCCTGCCATTTCACCTACAGATGATTTGAAAATAGAGCTGAGACTCTCTGTCTTACTCTCATCACTTATAATCAGCTCTGCAGATGGCTTTTTAAAAATAAATCTTCTCGCCCATAAAAATGCTCCCCTACAACTCCGGGCCTGGCCTCAAATCACAGGCCTGTGACCACGCTCTGAAAAGCCCCACAGCCCCACGAGCACCAACCACCAAAAAACAGGAAAAACAAGGTAACAGAGAGGAAGCTCCCTTCCCCCAACCGATTGCTTTTCTGCCCTGAGCTGAACCATTTGGGGCCTTTGATTTAGACCCTTTGATTTAGGCCCTGAAGGTTCAAAGTTGGGGGTCAGGAAATAGTGCTGTCCTCCCATGTGATGCTGTCTTCTGGCCTGGCTCAAAAACTTCCCAACCCCGCAGTGCCAAAAGCTAACTTAAAGCCCCCAAACTTTCCCTCACCAACTTCCTTAACAGTTTTAAGGCTTACATGAGAACCACAAACTTTGTGAGTCTCACGTGCACAGGCTTTTAAAATCAAAATAAACCAGAGCCTCACTACCTGGTTCAAAGTCTGTTTGGTTCCCCTTGTGACCACAGAGGAAGACTCCAAACAAGGGGAAGGACAGAGCAGGTGAAACTGAAGCGACTAAAAACAGCAGAGAAGGGGAGGGTGCTATTGAATCTTAAAGGGCCAGGAGCAGTGGCTCAGGCCTGTAATCCTAGCACTTTGGGAGGCCACGGCAGGAGGATCACTTGAGGCCAGAAGTTTGAGACCACTATTTCTACAAAAAAAATAAAAGTTATAAAATTAGCTGGGCATGGTGGCAAGCACCTGTAGCCCCAGCTACTCAGGAGCCTGAGGCAGGAGGATCACTTGAGCCCAGGAGTTCAAGGCTGCAGTGAGCCATGATCGTGCCACTGCACTCCAGCCTGGGCGACAGCAAGACCATGTCTTTTGGAAAAAACAATCTTAAAGGACTCGGGAAGCCTGTCTTCAAAAGCTGGAGTCAGCTCTAGGAAAGGCCACTGGGCACAAGCACTAGAGGTGGGAAGTGCCCTCCAGGTTCAGGGGACTGGAGTCTATTCCTGACCGTTATTCCTTCTACTGAAAAATGCAGGGAAATACAACTTGCATCCTCCACTATCTTCACAACCAAGAAAAGTAGCTTCGGTAAAGCCTATGCCCAGCCCCTTATCCTCACAGACCCTCCTGTCAAAGACCTGCATTCAAAACCAACTCTACTCCAGTGAGGCTGCAACAGAAACCCTGGTAAAGTCACTTAACCTTTCTGAGTTACTTTCTCTGTCTGTTAAATGAGGATAAGACCTCGTAAGTTTGCTCAGCATGATTAATGGAAAGAAAACCACACGTGAATGCATAAATGTTAAAAATCATGAATCATGTAATGAGTACTTGATTAAACACCATGTTGAGCTGTCTTCTATTATTTCACTTATATATAAGCCTTGCCTCCCAAATAAAACATAAACTCCTTAATAGCAAAGGGTGTGTCGTACTTCTGGTTAAGAGCAGAGTTCTGAGGTCAATCTGCCTGGGTTCGTTCATAACGCGGCTTACTAGCTGGTGAATCTTGGGCAAGTTACTTAACTTCTCTGAGCTTCAATTTCCCTGTCTGTAACAAGAAAACGAACAGTCCCTTCCTCAAAGGTTGTTTGACATACTGAGAAAATCCAAACCATTCAATCTCCACACAGTGTGAACTATTAGTCTTTTTACTTATTTGGAAAACCAAGACATTGTTAATAAATACTGGCTGGTTGGTTGTTTGGTTGATGTAAAACAGATAACTCTCCTTCCAGCCTTCCTTCTTTCATCTTCTCTCCCCTTCCCAGGAGGTGGACAGTGTTTACACTCACCTCCCAGTATCTTGCTCTTGTGAAATGCTTTGAACCAAAATGAACGGTTCCCTTAAAGAGCCAAGGGTACCAGCCCCTTCTTGCTGTGCCGCTGGGAGCATGCGTTCTGTATCTCTAAGCTCAGGATCTTCGTCTATAAAGTGTGATCATCCCACATACAAGGCTGTTGTCAGTGTTAAATGGGGCCACCGACAGAACATGTCTAACACACGGTCCACGTGCAAGAAGGGTCTCCCTAAGTCCCCTAGCCCCAACCCTGGGGATGACAGGCCTAGGGAGGACCCCACTCCCTCTCAGTGGAGAACGAATGGATCCCAGCCCCAGAAGTCACCCTCTGTAGCCAAGGCCCAAGGAGGCAGTTTCCAGGGGAACCACATCCTCTGCATCTACACCCGATTTCCATCCTCGGGCTGCCTTTTATTCTCCTCCCGCCTCTGTAGTGGGCTAAGTCACTTTCCCCACTATTGCTAGGCAACCTCAAGAGTGGTGCAGCTGCCTCCTATGGCAGGACCCCTGGTCTTCCCCAGCCCTTCCCTGCCTTGGACCCTGAGGAAAGCTGCCCCACGTGGACCCCACCCCACCAACCCTGGGGATGCCAGACAGTGAGAAGCAAACCCAGGCCAACAGGGTTTACAGACACAGGTCCATAGAAATTTCCCCAAGGACTGGGACATGAAAGCCACCCTCTGCCCCCACCCACCTGGTCTTCTGTTTGCCTGTGCTTACCCGTGATCTATTCTTAGGCAGTTTCCAAGAAAAGGGCCACATTATACATCATGCTTTGCAAGAAAGCTGAGGCTCTTGATCATCTTCCTCCCCCAGGCACCCTCACTCAGCAGGAACCCAAACCCCCGGCCCTCGAGTCCCTGCAGGCAAGATGGAGAGGGGACACACAGGGAAGGGAAGAGGGACAAGGACGGTATCCCGCCAGGTTGCTCACCTCTGGGAGGTGGGGTGATAGGCAATTGTCATTTCCTTCTTTATATTATTTAGTATTCTCTTAGGCCTCTTAAAAACTGAGATATAACTCCATACCATAAGATTGAACCTTTTAAAGTGTGCAATTCAGTGGTTTTGAGTATATTCGCAAGGTTGTGCAACCATCACCACTACCTAATTCCGAGCATATCCATCACTGGGGTTTTGTTTGCATATGTTTGTCTTGGGTTAGATGTTCCTACCCACGCAAGCGTTTGTTGTATAAGCAGCAAAGTCGAGAAGGAGTGCAACGCTAGAGCCAGGCTGCCCGGCCTCGGAGCCCAGCCCCACCGCTTGCTGGCTGTGTGATCCTGGACGAGTTCTCTCTTCTGTAAAGTGGGATAAGAGTAGGACCCACCTTACAGGGTCAGACGTGTTCATGCACGTGCCAGGCACAGTCCTTCAGACAGGTGCTGATCCTTGGCATGCACTCAGGGGAGCCACTAAAAATATTGTAAGAGAAAGATTTTTTTAAACTTTTATGGCTGAATGGGGCACACAGAGAGGGCAAATTGGGGTCATGAATGCTGCCACATGTGGCTCTGGGGCCTCCCCATCGCTAGACCAGACTCACAGCGCCCACATATCCAGATCCCGCCAGACAGCCCCCAGGCAGGGCGTGACAGGAGGGAAAGCTGGGGAGGCAGGGAAGAGGGCCTGGCCAACCCCTCCACGCGTTCGCCCCTGCCTGCTGGGAAGGAAGGGTTCCAGGAGCTTGGACTTGATGCCAGCCTGGGAACAGGTGGGAAACCTTGGTTGTGTATGAAGAGGAACGAAGGGGCGTGTTCGAGGGAGGCTCTGAGCCCCGGTGTGCTCGATCTCCTGCCCCCACCACTGCCAAGGCTCCCTGCCTCAGACAGAGCCAGGTTTGGGCAAACACTGTGTAGCAGGACGCTGGAGCCTCGGCAGATGGAGACAGAGCTGGGGCTGAATCATGAGTCTAATTGGAAACGACCCATCTGACCAGAACTGAGGAACCAGGCTCAGGGGGGTCCTCTGCCTGCAGCTTCTCTACCATGAGTGCCTTGGGGAGCCGCGGGCTAGAACTGTCCAGACCATCTCTGTGGGTGTGCAGCAGGGGCTGGCAGCACCCTCGGTGAGCAACCCAGCCCAGCCCGGGGGCCCTTCGTGCAGACGTGTGGGCCCAGCAGCCACACTCAGGAGAAAACAAAAGCAGGGTCGCTGGCAAGGTGCCCCTCAGCTCCACGCCAGCTCTAGGAAAACCATGGGTGGTTACACACGGGGGCAGCTGAGGTGGGGTTAACGGCTGGGATGAGCCCCACACTACCTTGAGAGCCCAACCCGTGACCTGTACGGACAGCCTGGCCTGGCCCTTCTGATCTCTCAGAAAGGCGAGAGATCAGCTCTGGAAGGGGCAAAACGAATGGAAAAGAAGAATAAGAGGGAGACAATGGGAAGGGGTATCCCCCAGCAGTATTACTCACGCTGCTCTGCTCTGCCTTTCCAGGCTTCTCCCCTCCCCTCTTCTGTCCTCCACTCTGTCTGTGTCTCTCTCACACACACACACACACACACAGTCTAACTGCCAGGGGAAGGTGAGCTTCCTGGAACCTTCATCGAATCCTGCATTCCTCTGAGATGCAGCCCAGATCCCACCAGCTCTCCACCTTCTCCACCACCCCAGGCCCAAGTGTGGGCTCCTGCCTTAGTGGCCGTGGCATTTGTCCTGGCCATCCCTCTGACCACGGCTGGCACAGCCTGGAGTGATTCTGTATCCTGCTGGTTCCCCTTCTACCTAAACCAAGATTTCCATGACTCCACAGAGCAGGTAGAGCATCTGACACCTGGCAGGGGTTTAATTAACCTCCACTGATTGACTCCACAAGGACGAATCGTCCACATTCCTACCCTATTAAGGGCTGGGCTCCTTCCTAGAGACACACAGTAGCACATTTGTGACTAGGTCACTTCCAGGCTTGGGCTGCCCCGCCCTGGCTGCAGATTCCCAGGAGGCACCAGGTCTTGTGTGACAAGTCCTCAAGCCAGATTTATGGTTTGTGGCCACTAGCCAGGATCCCTGCCCCAGGCCTTCCTTGAGAAGATGGAAAGGAGAGTTCCAAATCCAACACAGCCTTGCAGCACCTTCCCAAGAAGTCAGACTTGAGGAACGAGGTTCTTCCTTTTGCCCTTGAGAAGGCAGGTGACCACACATCCTACAGGAGCCTCTTGCCCTCCACTCCTACAAACCCATCTCACTGTCCAGCATCCCCAACAGCCCCTCAAGGTCCCACCATTCCTCAAAACTGGAAGATCTGGTTCCCAGTGTGCTCCAGGCCTCCTCACACCTGCCTGTCTTAGCGCAGCCTGGGTGGCAGCCAGAAGCAGCCCCCACCTGCCTGGTCGGGGCCAGGTGGCCTCTGTAGGGTCCCCCCTCCAGGCTCCGTCTCTACTCAGACTTTGTCAATCACTTTGCCAATCAGTGAGCACCTGTTCTCAGTTCACCCACATGGAACAGGATCTGGAAAGGAACGAGCTGCATCAGGTCCTGGGGACCTGGGGAAAGCAGGGCTGGGTCAGCTGCTGGGAAGGGCAGGCAGGCCCAGAGACTGCCTCAGCTGAAGGCCTCGGGGCTAAACTGCTCTTACAGGGAATTCCTACTGTGTGGTCACTTTCCCATATAAGCTGACACCGCTTTTAAGCATTTTATCATCCATCCTTGCATCCTTGATACCCAGGAAGTAGGGAAAGGGTAGGCAAGGAAGTCTACGTCAGAGAGCTTAAGTGACTTAGAATGAGCCAGAGCTGAACTCAAGGCCAGAGATCAAAAACAACACAACTCCCACAGCCAACCATGCTTCCTCCAAAGATGGGTTTATGTACCATGTCTTGTCATAATGCCTACTGGGTAGAGATCACAGAAATTCTGTTTCCCCCAAATAATTGACATTTATTGAGCACTAACTATACACTAGGTGCTAAGCTAAATCCCCTACAGACATTAATTAAACCTCCACACAATTATATCAGGTAGGAACTATCATTATCCCCATGTCCCCATTGCTACATCAAGCCCAGAGCAGGTAAGTGACTCGCCAAAATCGCAACAGCTAGTGAGTCACGAGACGCCAAGATTTGGAGCCACAGTGTGTTTATCTGCAGAAGCTAGAGCCTGGGGACAGCCCCAGAACGGGGTAGTCACCTGAACAGAAAGCATTTCATCACTATCCCCACACCCCCGCCTGGAGTTTGGAGCCACACGTGATGCCATTTATCCAATTTTTCAGAGCTATTTCTTGACCAGGCCACCTGCAACAGGCCTGCCCCTGTGCTAGGCACTAGGCATTCAGCAGAACCCAGGACAAGCTGGGTCCCTGCCTCCGAGGACACTGGCATGGAGTGAAGCAGGAAGGACAGAACAGTGAGGGGTCTGAGGATGGAGATGGCAGCCACTTTCTCCTCTCTCTGGTTTTATTTCCACCAGGCATCACCCTGGCTTTTGATGCCCTGTTCCTCCCCAGGTAAACTCACCCACAGCAGACCCTCCCTTCTTTGCAGTCCTCCGCCTTCCTGGGTGGTTTTGGTTAGCTCCTGCAATGGTCTCACTGGCCAGAAGCAAGTGTAAACAAGGTGACCCTTCTTGCTGTGACCGGCCTGACCTGGGTGCAGAATTGGGATCTGGGCCTTATTCACAACCACCTTCATCAGCTGCCAAGGCTGCCTCCCTGTTTCAACATCCATTCGCTCAACAAATATTGATTAAGCTCCTACATGTAAAAAGCCCCAGGGCTAGCACCTGTGACAGTACACATCAAACCAGAATCTCCAGGACTTCAGAGGCAAGGGAGAGAATACAACGTAACAGCAGAAGCTGCCATTTTACATATCCTCTCACAACCGACCCAGCAAGATGGGTATTAGCTCCTTTCCATAAATAAGGAATTGGAGGCTCAGAGAGGAACAAGGTCACAAGCCTGAAGGTGTAGAGCCAGGATCCTACTTCGAGTTCTTCCAGCCTGCTTGACACCCGGAATACACATACACGTATGAGCGAGAGCCACGTGAGAACATAAACTGGGGCTGTGGTCATCCTGGAAAGAACAGCTGCCCCCTGTGGGCTCCAGGGGAGGGGGAAAAAAAGTGGCTTCAAAGCTCGGCCTCAAGGGTCAGGAAGATGACAAAAGCTGGAAAAGCATGGGAAATTCCTCTAATCCACAAGACAACTGCATTTCGTGTCTGGAGGCAGGAAGACCAGCCGATGAACTCTGCACTGAAGCATTCTTTGAAGAAGGAACAAGCCACGGCCAACCCGAGGCAGTTTCTTGAGTCATGCCTCCTGCCCGCGCAGACTTCTGCCATACCTTCACCGGGGAAGCATTTCCTAACACGCACTTCGTCTGATCCCCGTACGAACCTCAAGGGCTTGGCAGGGCAGAAATGCTCCCAGTTCAGATGACAAAACATAATGGAAGCCCCACAAGAACAGAGACCTGGTCTATCTTGTTCAGTGCCCTAACCCCAACACCTAGAACCATGCCTGGCACAGAGGACATGCCCACAAAGTATTTGTTAGCTGATCTAACAAAGGTACAGGCTCAATGAAATGCACAGTCCTGCCCAAAGTCTCATAAATTGCCAGGTTGCACCAGGGCTAAAAAGAGGGTCTCCTGCCACCTCCCCCCACCCAGTGACTTTTGTATCACAGTGTGCACTGCGTGCTTCTCCACTCAGCTCCCACCTCCCACGCTCAGTAGAGACAGTGTCAAAAGCAACAAGTTGGCCAGGCATGGTGGCTCATGCCTGTAATCCTAACACTCTGGGAGGCTGAGGCGGGCGGATCATTTGAGCTCAGGAGTTCGAGACCAGCCTGAGCAAAAGCGAGATCCTGTCTCTACTAAACAAATAGAAAGAAATTATCTGGACAACTAAAAATATATATAGAAAAAATTAGCCGGGCATGGTGGTGCATTCCTGTAGTCCCCGCTACTCGGGAGGCTGAGGCAGGAGGATTGCTTGAGCCCAGGAGTTTGAGGTTGCTGTGAGCTAGGCTGACGCCATGGCACTCTAGCCAGGGCAACAGAGTGAGACTGTCTCACAAAAAAAAAAAAAGCAACATGTTGTAAGTCTTATCCCCACATGTAAAACAACCTCCTTAGATTCCCTACCACCCTGCCAAGAACTAGGCAGGGCAGAAATTTTACAGATCAAGGCCCACAAAAGATAACCTACAGAATTAATGACAGTTAAAATGAACTTAGACCCGATATTCTCAGTCAGGCCCAGAGCTCCTTCTGTTGTGCCCCGCCCCTCCCCCCATCAACCCCCTCAAAGCAGGTACTGGCTCCCCCTGGTCCAGAGATCCTCCAGCTCCTCCGGATGCCAGGTCCAGGTTTCCTGCCTCCCTCCCCAAGGAGGGACCAGTCAGGGGAAGCTGCCTGTCTCGAACATAGCTGCACCCCAGCCCACAGGACTTTGGGCTGGTCACTTCCCTCTCTGGCCCTTGTTTCCTCATCCTCAGGTGTGCCTGGCTCACAGCTCTTGGGAGCCACAACTGAGACAATCAACACAGCATGGTTAGAACACTGCCTGGCACATGTCAGCAAATGCCAGCTGCTGGCGCTGCTGGGTTTGCCCCCTAGATTACTAAATTTCCCAGAAGACCTGTTCCTACCTGACTGCCCAGTGGCCTGGTGCACACCCACCCAGGTCAGAATTCTGGGAATCTACATTTTTCTACCCAACTACATTTAGTACACTCATTCATTCATTCGATAACACTGAACACTATGTGCAGGCCCATGCTCAGTGTCTGCGCAGGAACTTAGTCTCACAGTCCCTACAGGGGCCTGATTCTGAGGTAGCTTGGTCACTTCTGCTCCTCCCAGCGCAAAGCAGGTGCTCCCTAAGCAGGGATTTCTACTTCTAACCGCCACAGAAGACCCCAAGAATTCCACCACCCCGATCTCACTCTGCTGGTCCAATTTAAAATCTATTCTCAAAAAGGCTGCACTGTGAAATTTTAAAAAAGAGTCCCCTGCCTTGTCGCCCCTAGGAATCTCCTATTTACTCAATCTTCAACTCTATCAACAGCCCAAAGGTCCCAGGAAATAAGCCAAGAAAATGGGAGGCTGTAGGTAGCCCCCCAACTCCCAGCTCTCCCTAGGGGGCCGACAGGAAGAGGTGGAGGGTGTGTTTAAGCAAGTGCCACATTACAAAGAAGTCAGTTCAAAGCCAGGGGACTTCCAACGTCGCTGTATAGGTCGCTGTACAGGTCCCGGCTCCGCTTTGGGCACTGGGGCCCCAGGTCGCCCCGTTTTGAGGAAGCCCATTGTGTGTGTGTTTTAAATTACCTCTGCTTGTCTGATGAAGTGAGTAAAAGGGCGCCGTTTCAGGGCTTAGGATTCCTGAGTGAGCTAATACAGGATGCCTTTGGCTGAAAAAAAAAACTTCAGTCGGCTCTCTAAACTCCCCCCCTTTTAAGTTTAAAAAAGGGAATGAATGTTACCATTTTTGGACATGAGCGTTCTCCCTCAAGCCCAGCCCTAACCGCACTATCCAGAGGGACGCGCCATCCTGTCCCCCCCCCATTCCCAGATCAGCGCTGGGGGTGGGGGGGCTGTGAAACGGGGAGGGACCGGATGGGAGCGGGCAGTGGGGAGGAGGGGAGGCAGGGAGGGGGTGCTTAGGGTACGTGGCCGCCTGGGGCAAGGGCTCACCGCGCAGGCAGGAAGCAGCCGCAGGGTTGGGGCGCCCTCTCGCCCCCACCAGCAAAAGTGGTTTCTGACCTCTTCCTGCCACTGGCCACTGTGCCCGCGTCCCACAGCCAGCTCCGAGCCCAGCCCGGGTAGCTGAGTGCGCACCCCGCACACGGCGCCTGGGATGCAGCTCCGTGGCTAAGCAGGGGTCTCCAAATATCCCCAGTGGCAGTCCCTCGCCCTGGAGCCCCTCAACTCGAATCGAGCAGCCCAAATTCGCCTCTCCCCAGGAAAAGAGCGGGGGTCGGAGGGCTGAACGCAGACGCAAGCCCGTTTGGGGCTTGCAGCTACCAACCCACCGACTTAAGCAATAAAACGGTTTGCTGTCCTGACCCCGCCCCCACAGGGCCCAGAGGAGCCCGCGAACGCCCCCCGGTTTTCTCGGCTCCAATCGCACTCCAGCTGATCCACCTCCAGGCAGATCCGCAGGCAGCCGCCAATCCCTCCAGCGCCCGCTCTCCCCTCGGCCTGCGGGCTGGCGCTGGGGGGCGCAGGTCCCAGGCAGCTTGCCCCTCAGGTACTGAGCCCAGGGCGGGCCAGGAAGCGCGCTGCCACCGCACGCCATATGGAGAGGCGGCCGGGGGCGGGGAGGGAAGGGAAAATCGATCCGGAGCAAGCAGCCACCGAGCCGGGGTCTCAGTCTCAGCCCCAGCCTCCGGAGCACCGCCCTCGCGCTCAGCCCACGCGGGGGATGGTTGCTGCAGCAGCGGGGTGGCCTGGGTCACGGGCCCCAAGTCGACCTGCCCGCCGGCGGCAACACCTCCCCGCGCTCTGGCTGGGCGTTCGCGGGCCCGGGGCAGAGGCGCTCCCCCTTCCGCCCCATGCCTGTAACCCAACACCCCACCTCGCAGCGGCCGCGCGGCCCCCGCCCCCTCCCGTGCGCGCCGGAACCGGTTCAAAGCCCAGAGCCGGGAACCAGGAGCGCGGCGGGCGGACCGGGTCGGGACTGGGGGCTGCGGCGGGCGGGGGCGGCTGCTAACCTTTCTCTGCTGCTTCTCCCAGGCCGGGTCCAGGAGCAGGTCCCGGTCCCAGTCCTCTTCCGGCTGCATGTAGTCGTTGGTTTGCTGGGAATCATAATGGTCCATGATGGTGCGCGCGTGCTAGGGGCTGGATTTCTTCCTCCACCTTCTCTCCGGGTGTCGGCGGCGGCTGCTGCCCCGGCGTGGGGAGGGAGTCGGACCGGGCTGGGCTGGGCTGGCGGGGCCGGGCTAGCTCCCCTGCGCCGGGTTCCGCCGCGGCGCTGCTCGCGAAGGCTATTGCTGGCGGCGACAGCGGCGGCTGGAGCTCGCGGACTGCCTGCCTCCGGGCCGGCGCTCGGACCTAATCTCCACGCACACTGAGCGAGGCGGACACACTCGCGCTGCGGGAGCCGAGGCGGGCGGGGGCGGGGGGAAGGGGCAGAGCCCTCCCGAGGCTCTCCATTGGCCAGGCCGAGTTGCCCAAACTTCCCCCCATCGCCTCTCATTGGGAATTCCTGGCATCCGTCAGCCGGGCTGCGGCGCATATAGGTGGACTGGGCGGCCCCCTCCCAGCGCGCACACCCCCGCCCACTCCCCCGGTTCCCACTCCCCCGCCGCTCATGTGACACCAGCTTAAGCTGAACGGGACTGAAGCCGGGAGACGCCTCCTCGAGCTTGGGGACCGAGTGGCACCGCGTTCGGGAGCCCCAGGAGCCACCAGGGATTGGACCGGTTCCCCGCCACCGTTATTGCGCTCCCACGCGCGCTCCAAACCCTGAGGTGGGCGGTGGCTGGGAAGGGACGTGAGAAAACCCGAAGATCATTTCATTTTCTATTTCCCGGGAAACCTGGGTCCGGGCAGGTCGGCGCCCTAGGAAAGGGGGCGAGGAGGGGCTGCAGTGGAAAGGAATTTCCTGGGAATTTCCTGGCTGCGCCGCCCCCCGCCCCAGCCCCGCCCCACCCTGCAGGGCGCGACCCGGCTGATCCCTGCCCTGCAGGAGCCTGGTTTCTCGACAGCACACGGCTCTCGGAGGCCACGGAGCTGCTCCCACCTCGCCGCAGGGTCCTTTCTGGCCGGCCTTCGGGCTCAGGGGACCGCTCCACCGCGGAGCTTCCCGGGTGGCTGCCGCGTCGCTCGGCTTCCCCGGATCCCCTGCCGGTCCCGCGGGCACGCTCGGCTTGCTGGCTTGGCCGCAAGTACCTTCGCGTGTCCAGTGGCTTCCCTCACCTTCATACACACCCTGACATCATCCTGAAAACTGGGAGGCCCCTGAATGATCTATCTACTCTATGCTCCCCTCCCACATACACACTCCTGACAGATGAGGAAACTGAGACTCAAAGGGCTAAGCTCAAAAAGAGATTTAGCAGGCGTTCAGAACTCCGCAGACCAATCCTGTGTCCTTATGCCTGACAAAGCTTTACCGTTATTGGAGAAAGAAGGAGGGCCAGATCGACTAAACACCTCTGACTTCTGTTCGGTACCTGCCTAGACTGCCTTCCTCGGGCTTAGTAAGAGAAGGGTCTAAACGTGCTGATCCCGCATAGATCCCAGGATGGCGCAGGCCTCACGTCCTGGTGGGCTCCTCTGTGGGATTCCAGGTCTGACGAACAGTAGCGAGTAAACCTCCCATAGGTTATGCACACTGTTGTGGACAACAGAAGTGCCAATCGTGCACCCCAGCACTAGCACGGAGTAATGCTTCATTTATACAGTCAACCCACCATATCCGCGGGTTCCAAAAGGGCAGAACCCACGGATATGGAGGGTATATTGTAAGGGACTTGAGCAGCCACGGATTTTGCTATCAACGGTGACCCTGAAACCAATCCCTGGCTAATACTGAGGAACTACTGTATTTGCAGGCTAAATGGCTGAGTCAACTGCAAAAATGCAGATACAAATCCAGAGGTGAATGGAGGAGTTTAGAGAAGTTCACTGACAGGAAGGACCCTGAATTAGGATACTTGAAAGGCCACTGATGGAACAGATGAGGAAGGTGCCTCTGATTCTCCGAAGAGCCAACTGCTGCTGTTGGAAGCCAGTGATATCAGTGGTGATGTCGCTCCCTGCTTCGTTAGTCAACCATGCATGTCTTTGCAAGTGTTACCCTTCAGTGCTGTGCCTTCCAAAAGTCCCTGGCTGAGGAAGCACTGCTTCTGAGCCACAGGGACAGCAGATTTATGGACCATTTTATAACCACTTCTAAACTATGGCTCTAAACCTAACATAGGGGGTAATGGTGGTGCTGTATCCATTCATTCACTCGATAAATATTTGCTGAGCACTGTCTGTGTGTCAGGGAATGTGCTAGATGCTACGTATATAGAGATGAAGAAGTCACAGTCCCTGCCCCACACATCCCAGCAGAGACAGACACAGAAACGAAAATACGATGTGATGAGACGGATGCAAGGAGAGAGATCTGGCAGGGTGCTGCAGGGACACAGAGGAGGAGAGCTGAGCCGCATGGGGAGGGAGGCTCCAGGCTTAATTTTTTGGAGGAGGTGAAACCTGAGTGAGCCTTAAAGAATGAGAGTCAGCCAGATAAAGAGTGTGGGAGGTTATTGGAGGCTGAAGGACCAGCATGAGCAGGAAACTGCACGGTATTCCAAGGAATGCCTAGCATCTCAGCATGGCTGGACTGGAAATCCAGGGCCACAAAGCCTCACCTGCCATGAGAAGTGTGGATCTGAGCACAGTGAGGCTGGCTGGAACCTGTGAGACCAGTTGCAAAGAAGTTGCAGTATCCAGGCAGAAACAGAGAAGAGTGGATAGACAAGAAATGCTTAAGAGATAAAAGTGAGAGACCTAGGAGTCTGCACGTAAGAAGAAGAGAGAGGAGTTTTTATTGAGACGTCCAATGTGGGACAGACCATGCACTTTACCTGTATTATCTTATTTCAGTTCCACCTATAAGGTGAGCCTTGTCTCTCTCTTACAGAGAAAACAAACTAAGGCTCAGAGAGGTAGTAACTAGTCCAAAGTTGCACAGGTATATGTGACTCCGAGACCAATGCCTTTAACCCAGTGGTTCTCAACCCCAGGTTATTTTGAATCCCTCCCCACCAAGGGCTATTTGTTGATATCTGGAGTCATTTTTGGTTATCGCGACTGGTACATTACTATTGGCATCCCATGGATGGAGGCTGGGGATGCTGCTAAACATTCCACAATGGATAGGACAGCATCCCCACCACAAAGAATTATCTGGCCCAAAATATCAATACTGCTGAGGTTGAGAACCTTGCTTTAAATCATGAGTTTATAGTTTGGATGATCTGGTGAATGTGGGCAGTACAACCCACTGAGATAGAAGAGGAAAAGGGTGGGGAGTAGAATCATGGATTGAGTTTGAACACATTGAACTGGAAGTGCTCATAGAATGTCTAGATTCAGTTGTCCAGCAAGCAAGTTGTCTGCATAGCTCCACCCTCAGGGGAAACAGATTTGAGAGTCATCTGCCTGTAAGTAGTATGGACATAATGAGACCGTCCATGAAGAATGCCCACATAGAGCTGAGAAGAGGACCAAGGGCAGAACTCTGAGGAGCAACACTTAGAAAGGGAGAACAAAGAACGAGGAGACAGGGAGAAAATGGAAATGTGGAAACAAGGAGAGCCTGGAGTTTGTGTTGAGGAAGTGAAATGAGGAAGGTTTCAAAGTAAGAGGAATCGGCAACATCAGATGTAACAGAAAAGTCTGGAAAGTAAGGCCTGTGAAGTGTTCCTTGGATGTTGAAAATTCTTCGGTGACCTTTGCCCATGGACTTTTTGGTAGAGTGGGCAAAGCTGTGAGTTTAAGAGAAAAAGAAATGTTGGGCTATGGCTGAAAGGGGGACTGGGCTCAAAGGAGGATTTCTTTTAAACAAGAGGAACTTGAGCTATTTGTAGTCTGACAAGAAGGATTCAGTTGAAAGGAAAGGGTTGAAAATGTGAGCAAAAGAAAGTTGAGGGATGGCAAAAAGTTGAGGAGATAGGATCATGTGTGTTCAAGGACACAGGCTAACAGATGGGCCATGAACAAGCAGACAGACGCCCATCTTCTGAGAAAGGAGTAGGGGGAGTAACGATGGTGAGGATGTCCACAGTGTGTGGAAGGCAGTCAGGAAGGAGGTTCAAACTATAACTGACGAACTTGGTCTTCTCAATAAGGGAGCCCCTGAGGGATGGGCCAAGGTGGTGAAGTGGTCCATCTTCTCACTGGTGGCCATCACACTGGTGAGATGATACTGGAGATACTAGCCTCAGTATTACACAACCTTCTGTAGAGGAAGCGTAGTTGCCGAAGGTGTTGAGTTTTTAGGGATGCTAGGTGTATGCATGTTTATAATACCCATTCTTTATTTGTATTGGGGCATAACATACCATAAAAGGGCACTAATCTTAAGCCTATAGCTCAGTGAAATTTTACATATGTCTACACTCATGTCATCTCCACCCAGGTGATGATACAAAACATTTCCAACACCTTAGGTTTTCTCATGCCCCTTCCAATCTATACCCCCAAACCACATAGGTTCTTACCATTCTGTGTCACCAATGATTATTTTTGGTCTTGAACTTTATATGAATACAGTATGCATATTTTGGTTCCTGGATTTTTTGCTCAATTTAATGTCTATGAGATTCATTTACATTGTGGCTTGTGTCAGCAGTTAATTTTTTTCTGTGTGGTATTCCATTGTATGTATATAACCTAAGTACCTCATCCACTCTCCTATCGATGGGCATTTGCGTTGTTTCCAGTTTGGAGTTACCATGAGTAAGGCCAATATGAACATTTTGATGTGTGTTTTTTATGACCATACACATGTATTTCTCTTGGATATATGCCTAAGAATGGAGTTGTTGGGTCACAGGGTAGGCATATGTTTGACTTTAGTAAATATTGCCAAACAGCTTTTCAAATTGGCTGTAACAATTTACCCTCCAAGCAGCAGGGTGTGAGAATTTCAGTTGCTCCACATCTTCCTACCACCTGGTATTGTCAATTTTTTTTTTTTAATTTACCATTATGGTAGGTGAATAGCGATCTGTTTTTGTGGGCTTAATCTTTTCATAGGCTTATTAACCATCTGAATAAATTCCTGCTGCCATTGATTCTAATAACACTTCTCAATTTATTAACTGCTTCAAGTAAGGGGTGATGACACACTTATTTTATTAATTCCCCAAATTTCTTCATTTATTCATTCAGCGCAGATACTTATCGAGCAACTGCTCTGTGTCTAGCACTGAACTGGAAATAAAGATACAAGAGCGAACAAGACAGATGTAGTCCTGTCTCTCCTAGAATGGACCACCGATGCTCTGCAAATGTTCAGTGAATGACTGTTTGAGGAGGCTATTTGGTCCCAAGTGGGAGCTATTTTGTTTTGGTTTGCTTTGGTGGGAGGCTGGAATGAGCCTATTTTATATGACTTTTGAATTAAAAGTTTAAGACAATAGTTTTTTAAAAAAATCGCTGGGATTACACATACAGCCAAAGTGAAGTGGGTAAGGTCGTGAAGGAAACTGGGACAGTGTGAAGATTCATCTGGGAAACAATACTGACTCCTTTCTTCCCAGAGACTCAGGCTTTGTTATCCTTTTTCATCTGTTTCATCCTTTTCTCTGGGTGCAATGACAAAGGAAATGAGATTGTAGGCAGAGTTCTTGCCATAATACACACCACTGGGTGAGAACTGAGACTCAAGACGTTTGCTCAAGTCAGTGGAAAGGGAGGGGACATTGAATCCCTTCTACAAGCCGGGTCTTTCTGAGGCCCTGCTCAAGGAACAGAGAACTCCCAACTCAGCAGCAGCAGGCTGAGACCATAGCCTAATTCATCACCAGCTCTCCAGGCAGCTGCCTCTGCCCCAATCCAGCCAGCAATGAGTCACTGGGCAAGCCATAGGTGCTTTGTTGTTGAAATAACCTAGCTCTAGAATAGATGACCCAACTTCCCTTGGAAAGAGTGAGGAATTATTATGTTTATGAGTTCCAGGAATACTTACCAGGCACCCACTCTGTGCCAGGCAGAATGCCAGCAGACTCAAAGAGCCCTGGTCTTCTCAAATCTCACGGTCTACCTGGGACAAACCATGGGCTTCCTCCCCTAGAATTCATCCATCCAACAGATGATCTCTGACAGGCACAGTCAGAGAGGATACAAATGAACAGGACTGACATGAGGCGACATAAAGAAGGGAGAGTGCCAGACCGGTGCCTGGAGCAGCACACCACTTCAATGCTCATTAGTTCCTTTTCCTCTCCCTACTGTGGGTAATTGACCATGCAGGCCCTGTGGGGAAACAGACAAGTAGGATCTGCAAGATTCTGGAAATTAAAAGCACTGTGGACCTCCCAGCCAAGAGATCTGGGGATTTCCTTCATTGTGTTCTGAGTCCTCTAACCCTACAGCCTAATGCTAACAGGGTCCTTATGGGCGCTTCCCAGGAGCTAAGGACACAGTAATCATTAGAGGATTCGTAGAAGGCTACAAGGAGGTAGGACAAAAATCACTGTGGTTTCTTGGGTTCCTAGCTCAGGAAGCCAGAGACCTCAGTTTTGTCCCCAGACCCAGTAGCAGTCTAATTAATGGACTCCCACAGCATACCATTTGTATGTGAGAGAGTATTCTTTACTTCGTTTTAGTCCTTGGTCCACATTTTCTCTCCTACTGTCTCTATGAAGTGTACCCCCTTTTCTTTCCCCCACACAGCCTAACACAGAGCACCTAGGGCACAACAGGTGCTCCAGTTCAATCTTTGCTGAATGAAAAATGGCTTTAGTCAAATTATAGCTCTCTGCCTCAGTTTCTCCCATCAACCCGTGGGAGACCCTGGGAGGCCAGTCCTTTTCCATAGTTCACATGAGCATTTCCTAAGTCCCTGGGCCTCCTGAGAAGCCAGTGCTGGAGGAACTGAGTCGGCCATCTCCCACTCATGCCCCAGCCAGCCGCACTCAGCCGTCACCAGGCCTAATTGCTCGGCCACCAGCTTCTGCTTCACTGGGACAGCTTGCCGTAGGGCCAGTTCCTCTCCTCCCACCAGAGACTAATGGGGCAGGGTAGGAGACAGTTAGCAGTTTCCCTCTTGCAGGATCTCTAATAAAAGACTGGCATAAAAGTCTCTGTGGTTCCCACAATCTGCCTAGCTCTCAGGTGTCAGGTGATAGAACATCGGTACCCTCTTTTTTCCCAGTGATCATGCATATATCTCTCCACTAAATGCCAGAGGTAAAACCCAAGCAAGACCCTCAGGAATCTCCACCTTAGAGAGCTACACTGAGGTCAGCTCTGGGAGCAGAGTCAAGTTTGATAGCTGCCCAGCCTGGGCCCTCCAGGGAGGGCCGGGAATTCTCCCCCAGCTATCTCTTGTTCCCAGCAAATACCAGAGCAACACACCAAAATCACAGTTGAGAAATTCCTGTTGAGTAATACCCCCTGCCTTTGGGAGCTGGCAGGCAGATTACAGGCTGGGAGGAGTGAATTGCAAGGAAGCTCTTAGCAACTGGGGGCCACTGGTCGTCCACAGAAGCTCAGCCCTAGAAGCTGGCCTAAGTCACTTCCATGAAAATGGTGGGTGAGATTTGGGGGGCAGATATCTTTATGTGGGAGGCAGGATGAAGTCAGGGAAAAGAGCCGAGGGGTCAGGAGACCTGAGCTCCCTGGGCCTCCATTTACTCATTTGCAAAACGAGAGGGCTAAACTCACCAGACAGTCTTTTAGCTCCTGGCAGTAAAGTTCTGAGCCCTGTTCTAAGAACATCTTTTTCTGACTCTTCCTTTATGTCTCCAGTGACAACATGGTTTGAATCTTCTGAAACAATGTTTCTCAATCTTGAATACTAAGCAACTTCCTTTATAAAGGATACAAATCTTCACAAAGTTACTTATTTTTTGTTTTAATGTTCCTTAAATGTGTATGAACACAAAACTAGGTACAAACTTCTGGATGTTTTAGGTTTACGATCAATGATGAAATCAAAACAAACTTACGCATTTACTTAAATGAAACTATAAAACCAGTAGGATTCAAATTAGCCACATTAATTTAAATGTGACTGTTGCTATTTGCTGAAACAAAATTGCTACTCCCAGCATGATTTAGTTCTGACTGTGATGGAGCAGGTGGTTCTTTTTGCATTCAGGGTGCCTGTATCACCATGTGCCAGGCAATGACTCAATTCTCCTACCACTTTCTCTATTTGAACTACTGCATCAGGGCATCATTTAACCTTCACTTGGTGGGAACACACTGTAATGCATTAAATTCCCCTCTGCTGTTTTCTCATTAGCACCGAACAATTAAAGTTAAAAAAGTGTTTTTTAACTCTTTGTGCCAACAGAATCCTTCTCTCAATTTTCTATATCCTTATCTGTAACAGAGAGAGAATCACCCTCCCAGCCTACTTCACAGAATGGCTGTGCACATTCATTCATTCATTCAACCATTATTTACTGAGTACCTACTATGTGCCAGACACTATTCTGGGCACAGAGGATATAGCAGTGACCAGGATGGACATAAGCCCTGTCCCATGGAGCTTATGTTTCAATGGGAGAGCCTGATGAGAAAATATTAATAACTGAAATAATATGATAGTGTTAAGCTCTAAAGAAAAAAATTAAGTAAGGAAGGGGTATAGAGAGTATGGGAGAAGTAGAGGGAGGTGTTTGGGGAAGGTTGGTTGAGTAGGTAACGTTTAAGACCTAAACGAGATGAGAAAGCAAGAGCACCCCAGGAACAGCCAGGAGGTCACAGTGGCTGGTGTGGCATAATGCACACGAGACACGCACTAAAAGTACGATACAAACATGAGTATAAGAGATACCCATTGTTTTGCTGCCCAGCAACCATTTCCCCTTCCTGGCAACTGTACCTTGGTATTTCTCTGGGAAGGCACTTCCTGTGCCCTAATCCCTGGGCTTCAGGTAGAGTGGACCCACCCCTAACCACCAGGGCTGGACAAATGAAGGGCCTGGCCAATCAGAGTGCAACAGTTGGTTTAGGGATGGGTGTGGGATCCAATCAGATTGAAGAACACACAATGAGACTTGCTGGCACTCCGGGGAGAGAGGCACACAGTCTTTTCCCCTGGAGATCCCAGCAGTAAGGATGATATGAGGCTGAAGCTTTCAGGAGTCACCATGTGGAACTGGAGAAAAAAGCCAATACAAAGGAGGACCCATATAAGAGGTGAAAAGAAACTGAGTCCCAACGACTTTTTTTTTTTTTTTTTTTTTTTAGAGACAAGGTCACACTCTGTTGTCCAGGGTAAAGTATAGTAGTGTCATCATTATAGCTCACTTCAGCCTTGCAGCTTCAAACTCCTGGACTCAAGCAATCCTCCTGCCTCAGCCTCCCAAGGTCTACAGGTGTGTGCCACCATGCCAAGCTAATTTTTTTATTTTCTGTAGAGACAGGATCCGGCTACATTGCCCAGGCTGGTCTCAAACTCCTGGCCTCAAGTGATCCTCCTGCCTTGGCCTCCCAAAGTGCTAGGATTACAGGCGTGAGCAACCACGCCCAGCCAACAGTGACATCTTTTGATGTCTTGCATTTAGTTGTCCTACCTCCAGACTTCTCAGCTATGTGCACCAATTAATTCCCTTTTTGCCTAAGCTGGTATATTAGTTATCTATTGCTGCTTGATAAATTACTGTGAAACTTAGTAGCTTCAAAGAACAAACATTTATTATCTCACAGTTTCTGTAGGTCAGGGATTTGGGAGTGGCCTGAGCTGAACAGTCCTGGCTCAGGGTCTCATGTATGATTTTAGACTGCATGTTAGCAGGGACTCTAAAGGCTTGATTACAAATTTCTTGTGATTTCACGCTAGTCCACCCACGTGGCTGTTGGCAGGAGGCTTCAGTTCCTTGCCATGTAGGCTGAATGTCCCCATGACATGGCAGCTGATTTCCCCCAGAAAAGCTCAAAGAGCCAGTGGAAGGGAAGCCTCAGTGCTTTTTATAACCTAGTTTCTGAAGTCACACATTATCACTTCCACTTACTCTGCTTGTTAGAAGTGAGTTACTAAGTCCAGCCTACACTCAAGGGGAGGGGAATCAGGCCTCACCACTTGAAGGGAGGAGCATCAAAGAATTTATAGACATTTTTCAAACCACCACACCTAATTTGAGTTTGGTTTTCTGTCACGTGCAACCCACAAGAGTTCTGATAGATAACTCAGGAGTTTGTCACTATTGTGTTATTGCTATTAGAATATGGCTAGTGGCAAAATAAGCAAAAACCAAAACAAAACAAAACAAAAACCAACAACCAAGAAAGTGCTAATGAAGCATACCTTATAAATGCCAATTTGATCCCATCCTAACTAAACTCAAAAACCTCCAATGGGGCCAAGTGAGGTGGTTCATGCCTATAATCCTGGCACTCTGGGAGGCTGAGGCAGGAAGATCACTTGAGACCAGTAGTTTAAGACTAGTGTGAGCAAGAGCAAAACCCCATCTCTATAAAAAAATAGAAAACTTAGCCAGGCACAGTGGTGTGCATCTGTAGTCCCAGCTACTCGGGAGGCTGAGACAGAAGGATCACTTGAGCACAGGAGTTGGAGGTTGCAGTGAGCTAGGATGATGCCTCTGCATTTTAGCGGGGGTGCCAGAGTGAGACCCTGTCCTCTCTCCACACCATCCCCCGCCCAAAAAAACCAATAGGCCTGGTGCCATGGTATGTGCTGGTAGTCCCAGCTACTCTGGAAGCTAAGGAGGGAGGATTGCTTGAGCCCAGGAGTTCCAATCCAGCCTGGGCAACAAAGCAAGACATTGTCTCTAAAAACCAAAACAAACAAAAAACAACAACAAAAAAGACTCCAACGTCTCCCATTGTCTAAAGGTCTAAATTGCTTTATATTGGGCACGAGGCTCATCACAGCCAGGTCCCCATCTCCTTTCTACCACTCTCCTCCACACACCCTGATCCAGAATCTCCAAGCTGCTTGTCCTTCTCTGAATATGCTGTATTTTCGTGTCACCATGCCTTTGTCCATGCTGTCCTGTCTATCTTCTCATTATAAAGCTCTGCCCATCTCTCAAAACCCAACTCAAATGTTATCTCTTCTGTGAAGATTTGACTTCATTCAAAAAACAATACTACTTTATTGGTACCTGCTGAGTGTCAAGTGCTTCATGTTTATTATGTCCAGTTCATAAATCCATAACCTGGCATTTATGTGCTACTTACATCATCCCATTTTACAAATAGGAAAATTCAGGCTCTTCTAGAGGGGTCAAGGGACTGGTCTATGGTCATCCAGCTGGTAGGTGGCAGCGCAGATACTAGTGCCCCCTCGTTAGTTTTAGTTATTCCTGCCTCTGCTCCTAAACTGCTGTGTTCATACACACTGAGTGTGGTTGTTGATGAATCTGGCTCATAGGACAAACCATGAACTTCTTGAGGGCCTGGCCCTCATCCTAACCCTAACTCCAACCCTTTCATCAACACTCACTCTATGTGTTGCCCATTTTCCAGGTGAGGCAATCAAAGCTCAAAGGGTAAATGACCAAAGTCTAACTCCCAGCTTCATATCCTTAACCCCTATGTGTGACAATGCATGATATGTAACCAGTGCTCAAAGAGCATTTGTTGGAAGGCATGAGTGGAGTAAAGGAGTGCATGAGAACTGGAGGGTCCCCGGGCTTCCTATCAGCCCCCGCCTCCAGCTGAGGGCTGTGAGGCTGCCGTTTACCTGTCGCAGGTAGGGGGTATGCCTGCACAAGGTGGAGTAGAGGTGCTCCGACTGGAAGCCAAGGACCCAACTTCTGGTCCTGACTCAGCCTCTGTCTAACCGCTCACTGTGGGCAGGTCTCTCCACCTCTGAGGGCCTCTTTTTCCTCATATAAGGTAAAGGACATGTGATGACCCCACCAAGCAACGCCAGGTGAGATCCGAGATGATTCCAGACCCCTATGGGGCACAGCAACTGTTCAGGAGCCCAGAGCCCAGGGCCCCTCTCCAACAGGCTCAGTGGCTAAGGTGAGCCTCTGCCCTGAACTGAGTGAGTCCCACTCCCTGAGTCCCATCATGTCTCATAAAAGATGCTGAGATGAGCTTTCGCTCCATAAGCCTTACCTTGCGTGTGTTCGAGTTCAATTTCAGCTGTCATCCTTGCCTTGGGCCCAGAGGAGATCAACTCCATCTGGGGTTTCTCACAGGGCCCCATGCCGTGGCCAGCTGAGACGCATCTGGATCAACAAGAAGCTTCATCCACTCATTTCCACACCCACCCCTTGTTAAATGCATTAGGCAACAGAGGCCCCAGGGCTGACCTTTGTAGTATCCATTGTTATGGCTGTTATGGCAGACACAAATAACAGCCAGGATAATAATCTATGGTTAAATGGCCCTTTACCCAGGGGACTCAGAGGCCTCTGGGAACATTACCTCATGGCCCACCTGACATACCCTCCCCATGCTTTGTCTTGACGTCTCTGAAGTCCCTCTTGCAGCGCGCCCTCTAACTCCATCTCGGCCTAGGCGCTCAGTTCCCAGGTCCTCGCTAGAGCTGCCCTGAGCAGAGGCCTCTTGCGGGAGGTTGTCCAGGTCTCAAATATCTTCTTATCTCCCACCATGGTCTCTAATGCTGAGCCCGTCCCTTCACTGACCTACTTCCCTGTATGCTCGGAAGCAAGAAGAAAAATTAGCAGTGAATGTTAAGTATATTCAAATACTAAAAATGGAGGAAAAAAGGATAAATATAATTTTGTAGTTGGTATATAGTTCATTGTTGCAGTTGTTGGTCCTCCCCATTCCTGGCTGGCCAGAGGCACAATTTGCAGAAGTTATATGCAAATACAAGCTGTTCTTGCAAAATTATTACCATTAATGTACACATAAACTTGGTTGTTAGGTGTTGCTATTGGTTTCATTCTTCCTTTCTTTTCTTCTTTTCTTTCCAGAATCTAAAAATCAGAATGCATTTGCTGTCATACCAGAACTACCCGGTGTATGTCCAAGCAGAAGCTAATCTATCCCCCAGGTATCTCTAAAACACTTGGAGAACCCCAGCAGATCAAAATGTGTGGACCAAACACCCTCTCTTGAATTCTTTTGGAAATTAACCTGCAGGCAAGGGGAGATTATCTGGAATAAGAAAGGAATGCACAAAAAAGTGGGGAGAGAAATGGGAGATTTAAAAAGACAGTCTTTTTAACATATAACCTCCTCTCCAAAACAATGGTTGTGGCTTGACAACAAAATGGGATAATGTGGGTTCCAAAATATTCCCAACTCTTTTAAAGGAAAGTGACTGCAGAACTAAGAAAGGCCAGTAACTGTGTTTAACTCACCTATGGATATCTATTTTCTTTTCTTTTTTTTTTTTTTTGAGACGGAGTCTCACTGTTGCCCAGGCTAGAGTGCCGTGGCGTCAGCCTAGCTCACAGCAACCTCAAACTCCTGGGCTCAAGCGATCCTCCTGCCTCAGCCTCCCAAGTAGCTGGGACTACAGGCACGCACCACCATGCCCGGCTAATTTTTTCTATGTATTTTTAGTTGTCCGATTAATTTCTTTCTAATTTTAGTAGAGACGGGGTCTAGCTCTTGCTCAGGCTGGTTTCGAACTCCTGAGCTCAAACAATCCGCCCATCTCGGCCTCCCAGAGAGCTAGGATTACAGGCGTGAGCCACCGCGCCCGGCCTTGGATATCTATTTTCTATTTTCTGTTTTCCTGGCTCCCTATGAACAATCAAGGAAGAATCACAGATCCTACATCCAGCCCAGATGAGGAGGGGGCTGGAGCTTCCAGATGGACAAGGTGAGCTGCAGAATGCATGAGACATGGAGGAAAGGAGGAAAAGAGAGAGGCAGAGTGAGCGAAACCCAGGTGCCGCTAGAGAGGGCAGGGCAGCCTGCACCTGAGTGGGTGTCTGTGGCTCATCATCAGGAGAGCACATTTTAATCCAGAGCCAAGTTGGGAAGTACCTGGAGCCCAGAAGCAAAATATTCAGTTTTCTCAGGCTCTGCAGGGGCTGGAAGTGGCTGCCTCTAAGCCTAGGAGTATCCCCAAAGTGTTGGGGTCTCAAGGAGAATCCTGTGCTTGAGAAAGGGATCACTGATGTGAGTTCCCGGAAGACACTACATAGTTTAATGGAATTAAGCCCACCTTCAAGTCCTTGCTCCACCAACAACACTGACATGGACCTTGAACAAGTTAATAGAACATTTTTCAGGGCTGGCCACATACGTGGTGGCTCTGACTCTGAAACATTTTCTCATCTGTAAAATGGGAGTATTAGCAGCATCTGTGAGGCAAGCAGTTCTGGTCAGTGCTCTCCAGAGAAACAGAACCAATGGGGTGTGGGTATGTGTGCGTGATTTATAAGGAACTGGTTCATGTCATTGTGAAGGCAGGCAAGGCCCAAGCTCTGCAGGGGGAGTCTGCAAGCTAAAGCCCGCGAGAGATAAGGGTTTAGCTCCAGTTTGAGTTCAAAGGCCTGAGACCCAGGAGAGCCAATGGTGTAGTTCCAGTCTGAAGGCTGGCAGGCTCACCTCCGGGGAAAAGCTGACATTTCCAAGGCCAAAGGCAGGAACAAGCTGTCCCAGTGCTGAGGCCATCAGACAGGAAGAATCCTCTTTTACTCTAGGGAAGGTCAGCATTTTTCGTTCTATTTAAGTCTTCAACTGATTGGATGAGTCCCACCCACCCACGCTGGAGAGAGCAATCTGCTTCACTCAGTCTACTGACTTAAATGTCAACCTCACCTGAAACGCCCTCACAGAAACACCCAGAATAATGTTTGACCAAATATCTGGGCACCCCATGGCCCAGTCAAGTTCACCCATAAAATTTATCATCACCCAAGCTTATTTTGAGGATGGACCAAATAAAATCATGTCTGTGGACGCACTTGGTAAACTACATAGACGATAGTCAGCTGAGTCAATCACTACAACTGTGTCTTGTTCTTGGCCTGGAATTCCCTCCTGCTCTCTCGAAGGTGAAGTATGTCCTTGAGCTGAGGGCAGAGGAGTGGGCAGCCCTGAGAGGGAAAGGTAAGGGGTGTGGCAACCAGACAAACATATCTGTGAGTAGAGCCAGGACCGGGGCACCTGGAGGAACTCTGCACTGGAGACAAAAGACAATTGCAGAGGCTGAAATACGGAGCTACCCAGAGAGAGGGAATGAGGCAAGGCCTGGCTTGGGGTGGACTCTGCACTGAGGAGCCACAGTGGAGACAATCCTGTCCCATCCCTGTCATGGTCTCTTGTGTCCTACTGCTCCTAGCAGTCCCAGCAGGAAAGAGCCGGGGCCTGGAGGCCATCCCTGTCCTCATGTGCCCAGCTAAAGGTTATGGGTGCTGAGACTTGCACACAGGCAGTCCCTATAAGGCTACTTTAAATTAGATGAGGATTCAAAATCTTATCAGAAGCAAGGCAGGAACACAGGCAGTACAACACCACAAGAATTCTTTGGCTCTCAGGGTTCTGGAGGAGGCGGGAAGGGGGCCCTGCCTGGACCCTGGCAAGTAGGATCTCATTGGAGATTGTAGTAGGGTTTACACCATGGTTCCGGAAGAGTTTACTCTCAACAATCTACCTGCAAGAGAATGTTCACCAACACGGCCCTGTCCTGGATCTGGACCCAATTCCAAATCCCCAGGGCCACACTCTCATGCAGCAGCTGAGCAGAATCAGTGCCCAGCAGTCCCTGAACAGTATCTCACCCAGCTTTGCAGCGAGCACATCGCCCCGCAGATGCCCTGTCAAAAGGAGCCACATGGGCCAGACGTGGTAGCTGACGCCTGTAATCTCAGCACTCTGGGAGGCTGAGGCAGGAGGATCACTTGAGCCCAGGAGTTTGAGGTTGCTGTGAGCTAGGCTGACGCCATGGCACTCTAGCCCGGGCAACAGAGCAAGACTCTGTCTCAAAAAAATAAAAAAGGAGCCACATGTTGCTGGGGTGAGGAGCCACACCTTCAGAACTGGCAGACCGCCGGGTCGTCCCTGGGTCAAGGAGTGTGGCTGTGTCGGGAGGAAGGGAGAGGCGCTTCCATCCGCCACTCAGCAAGCACTTACTGAGCATTTGCTTAGTACCGAAGGGTCAGGTGAACTGTGGCTCAAAGGCCAGCTCTGGTGCTCGCTTCCTGTGACACCCTGGGCTAGTTACCCAGCCTGTCTGAGTCTAAATTCTCTCTTCTGAAGACAGTGGTTCTTAACCCTGGCTAAAATCACTTGATGAACTTCAAAAAACCAACCACACCTGGGCCCCAAGCCTGATCGATAAAATTAGCCTCTCTGGGGGTAGAACCCAGGAGCTGGTAGGGTAGAATCTTCCCAGGTGATTCTAATATGCATCTATCTTTTCTAGTTTGCATTTGTAAGAATACTTAATGGTGTCTGGGAACTTGTAAAGAAAAATTTTTTTAATTTGCTGCTTCTAGCCTGCCCAGATTGGCAACCAGATAACCAGGCTTGTTAGGAAGGAGAGAACGGGGAGAAGGGTAGTAAAGAGATCAGTTTTATGTGTCTCCAGGAATTCAAATTGGAGCCACTGGAGCAAATTACAAGGAGGCAGATTTGGGTTCAAGCTGGGAAGAAATGTCTAACCATTCCTGAAATGCCTCTTCTGGAACTGCCTTCAGGATCAGCCTATGAACCACCTAAGATGGTCAGTTTTGTGTAAATTTTTATTAAGCATGCTTAATGTTGCCAACATGGATGGCTTTCCTAGTTTAGTAGACTTTGTTCCAAATAGCGTTTTGGCTGTTTCCATAAATCAAGTCCATTCCCAAGAGATATCCAGTGCTACTTACTAGCAAGTTCCTTAACTGCTCTGAGCTACCCTGATTCCTCCCTAGAAAGGTCATGATAATCACCCACTGTGGAGAGATTTCAATGAAATAATGAAGGAACGTGGAAGCCCTGGATTCTCCTGGCTGAACTTGATCAAAGGTGGACCCTCATGCCAGCAGGGAAGATCGTGAAGGACTGAAAGTCATCCTACCCCTGGCATGGAGGGTTTTGAAGGCAGACAGCCTGGGTTTGACCTCATCACCCAGCAGTGATGTGAATCTCTGAACCTCAGTTTCCTTTTCTGTTATTCAAGCTGTGAGGTGTTGAATGGGATAATACCCACAGAGCTCTTAGCACAGAGCCTAACATTTGGCAAATGCTCTGCAAATGTTGATACCTTTGTTTTTATTGCCTGTGAAGTAAACCTATAGCCTACCTAGGAGACTATTTTAAAGGGAACAATGCTTATGTGGAATGTAAGTCTGGAACGTTTGTTACGGAACTGGCCTCCCAGCCTGTGGTCATAGCTCATGCTAGATTGGTTGCCTTCCATTCAAGTCCTGGTGCTGGGCTCCGGGAGCTCTACTCCTGCAGAGCTTGTCTGGGCGTGAGAACAGAAGCCAAGGGAAGTGTTTGCTTTGGAACAAAGAAGGGACAGGGATGGATTTCTGGAGGCACTCACCATTTCAGAGGAAGGAGTCATCTGTTTCTCATAAGATGGAGCGTGGGGAGTGGAATCCATTTCCCTGCACTGCCTGGGATAGCTCCATCCTAGTCTGGCCACAGCTCTTGCTGGTCAGGACCAGGCACCACCACAGCCAGGCCTACATTTTGAAAATGGACTTGAATTCCCTTTGAGTCCTCAAAGGCTAGTCCGAAAGCCTTTCCAGATGCTCCCATCTTCTGCCCTATAAGTGAGGGGGTAGGCATGTGCCTCTTTGTGTGAGCATGGGCAGGCGGGAGGACGTTGGTGGGAAAGGTGTCCAGGTGAGCAGTCCTCAGCTCTAGAAAAGGCTGCTGTCACCCTGATTTAACTTTCTAAGGGCTCCTTAGGCTCTCCACTCCCTCTCTGTGGGATTCAAGAAACTGCTTTCCTGCTGCAGCTAAAAGGATCAGCCGGTTGCAGAAACCCCCACACAGAACCACACCTTAGACCATTATTAACAAGGGAAAGGTGCTTTTCCATGGAAGTTTTGTTTCTCCCTTTTGAGGTTTCATGTTCACGATTTGCTCTTAACAGCTCAGAGTTTCATTCTTATTTATTTTTATTATTTTGCATTCATTTTTTAAAATTAGCATCAAAGTGTGGACTCAGTGAGGTTCAGAAACCCTACTGAGTGCTGATATTCCCCAGTGTTTCTTTTGGGCTTCTGGATGCTGAGGGAACAGGTCACCGCAAATGAGGCAGGAAGGCTCCCTCCCGGTGCCCCCAACCACTCAGCACCCCCTCCCCACCACAGAATGGAAGCCAGTTGGTGGGGGTGGGTGGGGGAAGTAGAGTTGCCACAGCTTGTTGCAAATGGAAGATGGATGTCAGTGGCTGTCAGTACCACATCTCTCAACAGCCCCAAATTACTGCCCCAGGATTTATATGAAAAGAACTGGGAAGTGTGGAGAGACAGAACTACCCATAATGTCTGTAGCTTAATGAGGACAGTGTGCCTGCTTCCATGAAGAACTGCTGACCTCACCTCTGTGCCCCAGAGGCCCACGGGAAGGGCTGGTCCAGTGGGCATATTTGCCTTTGCCAAGGAAAAGACAAGAACCTAACATTTAGTGAGCTCTTCCCATGAGCCAACTTGAGCTAAGAGCTTGGCACACTCATTACATCTTTACCACAAACATGTGAAATAGGTATTATTATCCCAGAGGAGGGGAAACTGAGACTTAGGCTGTACATTCGGCAGGATAGGCTAGGCTGTGCTGCAGTAACGAACAGTCCCAAGAATCTCAGTGGTTTTACACAACCAGCTTCTCGTTCCCCTTCATACAGCTTCCTTCCAAGCAGTGACTCAGTGATCCTGGCTGCTTTGATCTTTTGGTTCCCCAATTTCAACATGAGGCCTCCTCTACTCATGGCAGGGGAAGAGGAAGACTGGAGAATTACACATGAGTGTTTCATTAGCCTGGAAGTGGACTTCCTCTGTCATTTCACTGGCCAGAACTAGTTCCCATGACTCTACCCAACGGCAAGGAAATTGAGATGTACAGTCTTCCCACGTGCTGGGAAGAGGAGGAGGACTGGATATTGGTGAACCAAGTTCTAACTAAAGCCATAGCTCAAGCTCTGTCCATGACACCCAGGGCCAGTAGAGGAATCCCTTCCCTCCAGCCCAGCCAGCAAGGACTATGTGAGCACATCCCTTGTGTGACTTTGCTGGGCACGCTTGAAGTCATTAAGTGACAGTGCTAGGCCTCACCATCTTCAGAGCTTTCAAATGTGCATTGGTTCACCAAATCCCCAAAACAACATAAGGAAGTAGGCAGGGCAAATATTCATAGCCTCATTTTACAGCTCAAGAAACTAAAATCAGAAATATTAGAAGACTTGACTTGCTCAGAACTGATAACTGAAAAATGCTGAGCAGATCCTCATTATTTGAAAGTCTAATTTGAAGTTCCTCTCAACACATCCGATTCTCTGTAATTTTAGAGTCTGGAAAGACCACCTTTCCCCCCAGATTATCTCCTCACTAATACCTAAAATTCCACCATTGAGATGTCATGCCTTCGCTGGACCCTCCTCCTAAGGAAATGACAGTCTGGGTAGGTCACCATTAATGCACATTAAACAAATCATGCAGCCTTAGGTTCAAGAACACTTGAGTTAGAATTCAGAGAACAGAGAGATCAGGGTGAACGGGAGAGTTAAGGAAGGCGTCGCCGCGAAGCTGCTGCCCTTGGTAAGATATGAACAAAGGGAGGCTCCATACCACATGAAAATTCCTTCCCAATTCCTTCTTCTATTCTATTCTATTGCATTCACAGATGTGCAGAGTGCCTTTCCATTTGCTATTTTACTTAATTCCCTGAACAATTCTGTTAGGAAATTGGAGTGGGTTGGACAGATCTTTCTTCTTGTTTAACAAAAAAACTGAAACCTACAAAGGCTAAAGTGACTTACCTAACATCAGAGCAAATCAGTGACTTAACTTGAATAAAGAAGCAAAAATGTTAAAGAGTAATAATCATCAATCCTCGTGAACATGTGGCGAAACTGCCACATTTATAGCTACCTGGTGGTGTATAAATTAATACATTTTATAAAAAGCAAAGTTTTATTATAAAATATTTCATATATATAACAGAATTTATATAATACATATATGATATTTAGAATAATAAAAAACTGTATCTGTCACCCTGCTTATTACCAATGTTCCAAAACACTAGGTCTCTTTAAGTTATAGAAATGATATATGCTCTTGGTAAAAAATTCAAATCATGCAGAGAATGGATTTTAAAGTCCTTTTTCCCATCCTGTTGACCCCTGCATCCTGCTCCCCAGGGATAATGACTGCTAACAATCGTCACATGATGTATATTCATTTTGGAAGGCCCTCTAACTATATATTAGTATATTGAGAGTCATAAATATATTTATAACTTTTGGTCCTATCACCCCACCCGGGGGATTTAACCCAGGAAAAGACTCCCCAGTCTTCCCTCCTTCCCTAGAAATGGCCAAGTTCATTCCCATGCAAGTCTTTTCCCTTGCTGTTTCCTATCTGGAAACCCATTCCCCCAGATTTGCTCATGATTGGATGTCCAGTCAGGTCTCAGCTCAAATGCCACCACTTCCGGGAGACCACCCAGGGTCACCCATCTATACGTGCTTCCCCCCAACATCACACCCTGCATTCTTTTGTCTCCTGCACCTACATTCTCTGATGTCACCTTGTTGAATTGCTCGTTCACTGATTTGTTCTGTCTCCTCCCCCAGCCCATCATCAGTCACTTGAGAGAGGGCCTTTGTCACCTGCCTTGTTCTCTTGTGCCTCCAGTACCTGGCACACAGTGAGAATGCAGGTCTCATTTGAGAGGATAAATGTCTATTCATGAAAACACCACCTGGCACTTAGGTAAGAGATGTTATTTGACTCACCCTGGGACCCTGGCAGCTACTTCTGCAGAGAAACAGCTCTTGCAGCCTTCGAGGCTCTAAGGAACCACTGTGTGGGAAGTCAGGCGGGTCTAATGGCCAACCTGTCATCTCTCCCAGCAGAATGGCAGCCTTTCAGGTGTCGATCCTGCAAGGCCCACGGTCTGCCCTCCTTCTAAACCCTTTCATTCTTGGCTCCTAAAAGGAGAGGTAAAGAACATCCGCTGGGTAAGATACTCTGTCCAAGTAACACCCAGGCTTCACTTAATTAAGATGAATAATTTAAAGACTCTCAAGTCAGACAATGGAAACATTAAGAGTTTCCACCAAAACATAAATTCGGCCAAGTGGGCTGGTTCTCCAGAAGGCTCCAAGAACATTCTCAGAGACAGGGGGAGCCTCCTGCGTAGCCTGGGGGTGGGGAGTGGGAGTTAGGCTGGGGAGAAGGTAGGAGAAATGGAAGCCTGAGTCCTAAGCTGAGTTTCACACACATGCTAGGCTGCTGGGCTGAGTGACTCTCCCTAACTTTTTTCCTGACAACAAAATAAAACGTGTAACTATTAATGAATCAAAAGAAAAATCAAAACCTTGCATAACACTATCATCCAGAAAGGCAGTATTTTGTAGTGTCTCCTTGTAATGTTTTTTTCTTAGCATAAATACTTTAAACAATAAAAATGTGATTATACTATATACTGCCCTATAAATTGCTTTTTTTCACCTAATAATATATTGTGAACATTTTCTCATGCCATTAAATACTATTCAACACTGTCATTTTTATGGTTGTGTAGTATTCCAATGCACGGCTGGATCATTGAACTAATCCCCTGTCATCAGACACTTAGTTTGTTTCTAATTTTTATAAGCAACACGGCAATGACTAATTCTGAAATGCATACATGATTATTTTCTTAGGACTAATTCCCAGAAGTGGAATTTCTGTTTAAAATGCTATATAAAATTCTGAGGGTTTTTATATGCAGCTGTTTCAAACAGTACATTTAGTAGTTTGAAGAGCATTAACAAATGTGGTCTGCTACCTTATTTTTTGGTCTCTTCACCTATATTTTTCCTAAGTGTTGTGACATTGAACTAGAAATAATACACAAAACCGACATTCAAATGGGATTTCTTGCCTTCAAAGGAACTTGTATTTTGCTTTTATTTATTTATAATATTTGTTTTTAAGCTGAGGTCTCACTATGTTGCCCAGGCTGGGGCATAGTGCAATTCACAGGTGCGATCATGGCACACTACAGCCTCAAACTGCTAGGCTCAAGAGATCCTCCCACCTCAGCCTCCCAGGTAGCTGGGAGGTGTGTATCACCGCTCCCAGCAAGGAGCTTGTATTTTAAAGAAAACTTTTTGATTATTTGATCTGAACAAACATAAAACAAATCAAACAGAAAAAAAGATCAATTCACCAAATCAATTAATAGAAAATTATTAATAGAAGACCCTGATCTTTCCTGTTTTCCTCCATTAAATAGTTAACTAATTACTTAATAATTTAGTTTATTAGGTTTGCCACATATGCATTTATATCTCGTGTGTGCATTTTATGGCATATACTGATGACTGGCTACCTAATACACCTTTCTAGCCCCCTTCTCCATTTTCTGCTTCCTATTTCAGAAAGTGAAAAAGCCAAAAATTCACTTTCCCAGACTCCCTTGCAGCTAAGAGTGACCTGTCTTTGCTCAGTGAGAATCAAAGGGATATCTGTTGCAGAGATTCTGGGAAAGTTTTTTCCCTGCCTGACAGAAAGGAGAGAAGTCACAGAACAAGCTCTCTCTTACCACCTTGTACCTGTGCCTTCTTCCCAACCTTTGAATCTCATCATATGAGTGCAGGAGCTATAGCAGCCGTCTTATAACCACAAGGCAACAGTCTAAGGATAAAAGAAATCCTAATAATGGGGAGTCCTCCCTTATAGCCGGGTGGCTGAATCTACCTGGAGCTACTCTGTATTCTAATTCCCAGATAAATATATTTTTTTTTTTTGAGACGGAGTCTCACTCTGTTGCCTGGGCTAGAGTGCCGTGGCGTCAGCCTAGCTCACAGCAACCTCAAACTCCTGGGCTCAGGCGATCCTCCTGCCTCAGCCTCCCGAGTAGCTGGGACTATAGGCATGTGCCACCATGCTCGGCTAATTTTTTCTATATATTTTTAGTTGGCCAGCTAATTTCTTTCTATTTTTAGTAGAGATGGGGGTCTCACTCTTGCTCAGGCTGGTCTTGAACTCCTGACCTTGAGCGATCTTCCCACCTCGGCCTCCCAGAGTGCTAGGATTACAGGCATGAGCCACCACGCCCAACCCCCAGATAAGTATTTTTATGGTTTAACTTAGTGGTTCTCAACATTAGTGGTTAAGTCAGCACATCAGAATCACCTGGGGGGCTTTTAAAATTCGTGATACCCAGGCCATAGCCCATACCAGTAAAATCAGTATTTCTGGGAGAGTTGGGGAGGTGTGATGGTACCTAGACATCAGTACTTTTTAAACTCCTGGGTGATTCCAAAATGCAGCAAGTTTGGGAACCAGTGGCTTAAGCTAGTGCTTTTTAAACTTTTGTGCATATAAGTCACATAGGACTTTGTTAAAATACACACTCTGATTTAGTAGGTCTAAGGTGGGGTCTGGGATTCTATATTTTTAGCAAGATCCCAGTTAATGTCAATGCTACAGGTCCAAGGACCACACTTTGAGTAGCAAGGGTCATTGTTACTCTGGCTGGAGGCATCCTAACTGGTACATCCTTTTTCTGGATGCAAAGGTCATGCTCGTATTTCACAGATGGGGGTGGGGGAGCCCTCTAGGAATGCTGAGATAGTAGGAAGGGGCCCCTCCCTACCAGGGGTCCATTAGCCCCTTGGTGTCACCAGCTCCCAGCTGTAGCCAGTGGGTTCAATTAATGCATCATCCAGTGGTAGGTAAAGTCCCGGTTCATGACTGTTTGCTGATGTCCTGTCCTGCAATCGCTGCCTCAGCCAGGCTGGCTTTTCTGGCGAGACCCACCCAGGCCTTAGGCCACAGGGACTCCACCTAGAGCTCATCCTTGCTTCTGGGTCCTTCCACCACCAGCCTTCACCCCAGCTACACTGCTAGCTGGTAATCAGGGGGTGGCATTTCAGGTAACAACTTTTTCTTTAGTTGCTACTCTCCATGATTCTAAAAGTCTGGCTGCCAAAAACAGTGATGGTGAAATTTCAGGCCAGGAGAAAGAACACAGGCAGAGGCCTCCATCTCCCACAGTGTCACCGACACCTTTGCCTCGTCTCACTCTTCCCTTCCACCCTCAGGCAGGCCAGGCCTCACACGGCAGCCCATTCTGTCAGCTCCGCAGCTGTGATGCCTTCCCAGTGAGGCCATCGGTGACCACCAGGCTGCCAAACCTGGTGTCCTCTCCTCCTCCCCCTGCACCTCCAGCTGGCTGGTCTATTACTCCATTTCTCTGTTCCCTTTTACAGCCCAATCCCCCGGCTCATTCGCCTGTCTTGCATCTCTGTCTCCTGTCTCCTCCTGGCCCGTTTGCTCCGGCGCTCTTACCAGGCCTAAGTCCCCAACACCCCTCTGAAGCTGCTCTGGTCAAAATGGCCATGACTTGCAAATGCCCATCTGAACGATGCAGGTCGCCCCTGTCTTACAGGCTGATGGGCAGCTTTAGGCACAGCTGGGAGCTCCCTCTTTCCTGCCCCTGCGCACTTGCTATGGGACAGGACTTACCTAGCTTCACGCTTACCTTGCGGGCTCCTCGTGCTCAGCCTCCTGGGCTGGTTCAGCGTCAGTTCCTGACCTCCCTGAGTTGGAGGCCCAGGGCTCAGCCCTCACTCCTCTGGCCTCCCACCTCTCCCCCGCTGTCAGTTCCATCTAGAAGCTGATGAAACGTGGGTCTCTAATCCACAGGGTGCCGCCTACTCCCCCGACCACAGCAGTGGCCTCCTGCTGGGCCCCCATGCTCTCCACTTGGCCCCCCCATTGTCTGTTCATGTAGCAGCCAGAGTGACCCTTGTAAACCTAAGTCAGATGGAGTCACTCCTCTGCCCAAAACCTCCACGGCCTCCCCCATGAGCCGGCCCCTCACCTCACTTACCACGGCGCTCTCCTTGTCCCCTGAGCTCCAGCCCTTTGGCCTCCTTCTGGCCTCAGAACCTCGGTACTTGCTGTTCCTTCTGCCTGAAACACCCTCCCCCCAAATCTGCCTGTTCTCTCATCTCGATGCCTTCTCTCCAGAGCATGCCCTGAGCCATCTGCCCCATCACTTCCTCCCCTGTACCTTGCTGCATGTTCCTTCCTAACCCCCACCCTCAGGTGTGATGGTGTCAGATGATAGAGTATTGTCTCATCTGCTGTGTGCAAACTGCCTGCAAGCAGGATCTTGTCTGCTTCATGCACAGTTGACCCGCAGCGCCGGGACGGGGCCTGGCACACAGCAAGCGCCAGGTGGATGAACGATTGGACACATGTTGCCTCAGACGCTGCAGACATGTGCTGTGAGGAAGGTAGCTGGCTCAGGCTGACCTGCCTCAGAGGCCCCATGTGCCCCTCAGAGCTGCTTCCAGGGAAGGAGCTAGAACCTGTTCCAGGGGTGGTTCACGGCCCCCTGAGCCCTCGCTGCTGCCCTTGTGTCTGGCGCCAGGATCCCCTTGGCTAGACCTGTGGGCCATTTGGAGCCTGGTCTCTTTTGTCCCCATTCTTAGGTCTCCAGGGGCCAAGGGACAGGCAGGGCTCCCACCAGCTCGCTCAGGTCAAAGCCCTGGACTAAGAGCAGGAGGGATGGCTGCCTGATACCTTTTCCCACCTTGGTCCAGTTTCCCTGGAGGATAGTGTGAATCCCTGCATGGTCCTTTCAGCCCAAGCTGAGAGGTTAGAGAAGCCCACTGCCATGGACAGAATTGTGTCCCCCAAAATTCCTATGTTGAGCCCGAACCCTGAATGTGACTGAATTTGGAAAAAGGGCCTTTAAGGGGGCAAATAGGGTTAAATGAGGTCTTAAAGGTGGGGCCCTGACCCAGTAGGATTAGTGGGAGACCAGTGTGCTTGCTCTGGCTGCCTCTGACTCTGTCTCCAACTCTGTCTCCCTCCCTTCCTCCCCACTCCTTCCTCTCCTTCCCCCAGCCCTCCCTCACAGAGGAGGCCGTATGAGCACGCAGCAAAATGGCAGCCACTACAAGTCAAGAGAAGAGACCTTAGAGTGAGACCTACCTTGCTGGCATCTTAGACTTCTGGCCTCCACAACCATGAGAAATAAATTTCTGTCATTTGAGCTGTCCAGCCTGTGGTGTCTTGTTATGGAAGCCTGAGCAATGGGACACACCCACCTCCGGAGACTCCAGCTGCCCTGGGTGAGCTGATTAACCCTGGGCGTGGAGTAGGGGAGATGATCGATAGATGGATGGATAGACAGACAGACAGATAGATAGATAGATACTCCTCCTGCCCTTTCTATTTACCCCTCTTGAAATTCTACCCTTAGAAATTCACCCCAACGAATGAGAGGAATGTAGCTCTGCCTCCTCCAGGAAGCCTCCCACTCCTCACCTTCCCTGCCCCTCCCTCAGGCAAGGTCCATCCTCCTCAGGACACTCACCTCCTCTGCCTCCTGGCCATGGCCAGGTGCACCGTCTCATCTCCCCACCGAATGGCACGTCCTTGGGCAGCTTGGCCTGCTTATTCCTCACACTGCCTTCTTCTAAGTAGCAGAAGTTTCTAAACCTTCCTGTGAAAAAAGAAAGAAATCCTTCAGGGCAGGGAGTTAGGGGCGCCGATCCTCAGACCCACCCCCAGGGCCTGATCCATGCGGTTTGGGCCTGGGCCTGGGATCTGTGTTTCAGCGAACACTCTGGTCTTCTTACACAAGAGACCCTCAGAGGACACCGCCAAAGAGACTGTAAGAAATGCTGATGCCTGGGCCTCACCCCCTTCTACTCCCCGCACCCCAGTTCTGACGGCAGCAAGGAGAGAGCCGCTGACTTACCGGCGCTCGGGAACAAGCGTTGACCTGACTGGAGTTGCTGGGTTGACACAGGCATCTTTCTGGGAGGGGCTGAGTCATTCAAGCACGCTGCCAGCTGTGAACAATTCCGTCTGGGCATTTCCCTAGGAGCCCCGTGCCAGGCTCGGCTGGTTGCTGGGGAAATGCAAAGAGACGGGTCCCTCCCAGAGTTTCCATTCCCGTGGAAAGCCGGTGCTGGGAAGCGGCTCGGCAGCCAGGCGGGGCTGGGGTGAGGTGCTGGGCGAGGGCGAGGGAGTGGCTGTGCCCCGCTGTGCCAGGCCGGCCTGGGCGCTGGCAGTGTCCAGGCTGGTTCAGTCTTCCCAGCAAACCTGCAAGGAGTGGGTATCGTGGTGAGGAAGCCAGGTCCGCGGAGTTGAGGTGTCCGGCTTTGAACCCAGGTGTGTCCCAGCCATGGCATGGTCCTCCTCCAGGAACTGTGTGGGGCAGAGACAGGGCTCAGAGATCCAGCACAGGCGTTTGCCTCTAGAGGGCTGCGGAGCCTCGGAGGCTCAGTGACCAGGGGTTAGGGTCCCCCCATCAACTGGGGACTGAGCGCAAGCACCCCCCAGCCCCACCTTCCCAGTCTTCTGTGTCTCATTCTACCTGCTCCGGCCTTATCTCCCCTACCAGACTGTGAGACCCACAAGGGGGGTGCAGGGTGGGATCTACACCTACCCACATTTATCGCCACCCCTAAGCCCTCGGCGCAGAGCTGGCGCTCAGCAAAGCAAAAGTCAGGGGCTGTGAGTGACAGGAGAGTTCCGAGGGGCCCAGAGGCTGCAGAGTTGGAGGTGGCCAAGGATTGGAGAGGCAGCATCGAGAAGGCGGTGGTCCAAAATACAGGCCGCCCAGCCTAGCTGAGTAGCCCTGGACTGGCCACTTAACCTGTCTGTGCCTCAGGGAACTCATCTTTAAAATGGAGAGATTCATCACTGCACCTACCTGTCTGCGAGAAACAAAGGAGATAATGTATGTAAAGCACCTGCTGCAACACAACAAGTAAATTACCGAATTACTATTTTAATCACTGTTGTCATGTTATTATTATTGGTGCCTATTTCCCAGACCCAGTTAGAGATCTTGGACTTTGAGGTGAGCTTCTGCCCTGGGCTTCTCTGGCCTTTTTCCCCAGTCCTGAGGATGGTCAGGCCAGGTGACATTCACAGCCAAGGACCTTGGTGGACATGGGGTTTGTGCCCACCGAGCCAGTGGCGCTCAGCCTTGGCTGCATGTTCAAATCACCTAGGGAGCTTTTGAAAATCCTGATGCCCCATTAAGTACAAATCTCTGGGGGTAGGACCCAAGCATCAGTATTTTTAAAGCTTTCCAGGACATTCCAACAAGCAGTCAAGGTTGGGAACCAGTTCTCCAACCTAATTTCTCATGCATAGGACAGGCCATCCTTTGATGGTGGGAGTCTGGGCTTGGGAGTCAAAGGAATTTGGCTCTTGACCTACTAGTCACATGGCCTTGGGCAAGTTACTTAAGATGACTCAAACTCAGTTTTCTCAGTTGTAAAGTGAGGGATGGTACCCACCTTGCAGCTAGGTTTTGAGGAGTAGCATTAAGATAGGGTGCCTGACACATAACTGGCATTTAATACATATTATAGTCCAGAGCTCAAAGTCCCTCATTGATTGGGTATCCTCCCAACATGTCCAAGATGTTACAACACGCATGCATGCGCGCACACACACACACACACACACACACACACACACGCATTTTAAATTCAGTTTCCTAAGGCCACCTAAATCCTATTGTAAGCCTTGTCTGCTCCCCTCTTGCCTCCCACCATTGCCAACTAGTTTCTTGGGCTGGTAATGTTTATAAGGTTACCCCTGGGTACCGTCTAAGAACCTCCTTGTGTCATCCCTGGATCGGACTTGCAAGGTTCTGCTGCCGCTAGAGGGTTCTGCAGGGCAGGACTTTCTCATCTGGAGTTTTCGAATCTCTGGGTTAGGAATGAGAAGAGGGTCCCCAATGCATTCACCCAGCAAAAGCTACAAAGCTTGATTAAAATGTTATGTTCCCTTGCTTTGGGCTAAGATTATCTCACCCCATGCTGATTAGAAACTCTGGCAGCTGAATGCCTTTGATTAATTAAAATGCAGAAATAAACCAATTATTACTTATTAAATGCATTTTTTCTCCACAAATCTCAAATATGAGAGTTCTAGGGAAAAAAATACAAAGGATCACCAGTTATGGCACAGTCAGGGACCCCAGACAGGATGGGATCAGTCAGAGGGTGGTGGGACCGCTTTAGCCATTTCATATTCAGGCCTTGGGGTTCAGGCTAAGACCAAGATGCCATGGCTGTCCTGGTGGGAAGGGCTGCCCGCGTACTTGGGGGAAGTGGCAAGAGACCACACCCACAGAACCTACCTGCCATCCTGGGCTAGCACTGATGTCCGAGGTGAGAGCTGAATTACAGGGAAACTGTCATGGTTGAGCCTTTGCCTTAATAGACAAGAGTATCATAATAGCCACCTTTTCTGAGCTTCCACCATATACCAAGCAGGTTACGTTATTCTCTTGCTAAATTCTCCCAACAGCCTTAAGAATTAAGGTATCAATATCCCCAGAGAGAGTATCTTCATTTATTCATTCAGAAATATTTATTAAGCCCCCACCATGTGCCCAGTCCATTTTGGAAGCTGGGAATTCAGCAAAGCCAGTACAGTCCCTGCCTCATGGAATTTACAATCCAGTGGAGGGAACTAATATTCCTTGGCTAATCACAGGTCAATATAGCAGAACACTTTTGGCAACATGCCAGATTGCAATGTTTCAGACAGCCCCTCTCTCATTACCATAGAGAAATGCTGCATAAAATACAAGAAAGACATCTGAAGATACATAGCTGAGTTCAAAAGGAAGGAAAATCCCCAGATTCCAGACGTAGTGCAAGAACTCAAAGCCAGAAGGAATGAGGGCTAAGTGTCTGGTTCATGGAGTTTTCCAGGGTAAATGTAGCAGGCCTGGAGTTCTAAGGCCCTTTCAAAGACAGGAGGCAGCCCCCGGCTGATTTCAGGCAGGGGAGCTGGAGCTCTTCCCTCTGAATACAGTGTAGAGCCTTAAAGAGAATCCCAGTCAGGGAAAAGGAGGGCTGGAAAAACCACCAACCAGGCCTGCAGGAGGAGCAACAAAGCTTTCTCACCATTGAGGGCTTGGGTGGGAGAAAAGTTCCTATGAAACATGCCAAGTCCAGACCTGCCCCCCATGGAGAAGAGGGGTGAATTATTCCCACTCCATCCCCATCTTTGGCATGCCACTGGTCCCAGGACTCTTACGCTAAAAAGTTAACCTAAAATCCAGAACCTAGGACTCTGACAAAAGGAAAACCCAAAGTGCCCTGTAATGACATTTTCATAATCCAGGGCTCACAGACATCCCACAGCAAAAACAACCCCCCTGAAGATGAGTTCCCAGCCAAAAATTACAAGCTACACGGGGAAGCAAACCACCATAAGGAATAATCAGTAAATACAAAAACGAAAACAATACAGAAGAATTCACCCCCTAAGAAGTGGAAATAGTAGAAAACCCTGAAAACATAAAAGAAATATTTAAATGATTATAAAGAATTTTTAAAAGGAAAATAAATAATAAAAAGGAAAAGAACAATTTTTTAAAAGATGGAAAGCAAGACAAATAAAAGTTCTAGAAATGAAAACTACAGCTTTACAACATTATTAAAATTGATGGATTAAACAGCAGAACAAGATAGAGCTAAAGAGACACTTAGCAAACTGGGTGATACCTCTGAAAAAAATCACCCTGCCTGCAGCACAGAAAGAAGAGAACAAAAATATAGAAAAATATGGAAGCAATCATGGCTAAAAGACACAGAGGAAAAAATGAGAAGATCTAATAGAGAATGGGGGAGAAGCAATATTTAAAGAGAGAATTGCTTTGAATTGATCAAAACTGAAGGGCACTTAAATCTTCAGATTGAATAAGCACTTGGAGACCTAAGAATAAGTAACACTAATTCACACTTTAGGCATGTTAAAGGATAAACTGAAGCACATTAAAATATTAAAGATTTTATTTGCACAAAAGTAATTCACTAATGGGGCAGCTCTAAAACAGAAGTGGTTTGGGGCTCCACCAAAGGAGCACAAGGGAAAGGTTTTTCTAGGGTGAATGCAGAAGCAGAGCAAAGAAATTATTTGATTGGTTAAAGTTTGAGCAATTGCCTTATTTGGACTAGCCTGTGAGAAGTTCAAGACAGGCCGGGGCAGCAGTGGCTCATGCCTGTAATCCTAGCACTCTGAGAGGCCGAGGCGGGAGGATCGCTTGAGCTCAGGAGTTTCAAACCAGCCTGAGCAAGACCCCGTCTCTACTAAAAATAAAAAGAAATTAGCCAGACAACTAAAAATAGAAAAAATTAGCTGGGTGTGGTGGCTCGTGCCTATAGTCCCAGCTACTGAGGAAGCTGAGGCAGGAGGATCGCTTGAGCCCAGAAGTTTGAGGTTGCTGTGAGCTAGGCTGACACCACTGCACTCTAGGTGGGGCGACAGAGCACAACTCTGTCTTAAAAAGAATAAAAAAAATTTTTAAAAATCAAAGTTAGGTTTCAGTTTGCTTTTGTAGAAACCCAGGGCACAGAGATACCTCATTCGAATGGCCTCCCTTTTACTTATTTTAACAGGAACCAGTGGACAATCTGGAGAACAGCCAAGATAAGCAGGTCAACATTACAAGGTGTCATAGTTCTGTGAAGGAGAGGTACACAGTCCTGGAAGGGCAGGTAAGTAGGACGGGAGTGCAAAAGGGGTGCTGACCTTCCCTAGCAGTCAGGGAAGGTGTGCTGGTTAATTTTACATGTCATCGAGACTAGGCTACGCACCCAGGTGCTTGGTCAAATACTGGCCTAGATGCTGCAGTGGAGGTATTCTTTTATGTGCGATTAACATTCACAATCAGTAGACTTTAAGGAAAGCAGATTGCTTTCCATAATGTGGGTGGCCTCAGTCTAATCCATTGAAGGTCTTAAGAGCTGAGGTTTCAAAAGAAGAAATTCTGCCTCAAGACTGCAAGACAGAAACCCTGCCTGAATTTCCAGCCTGCTGCCCTGGGGCAGATTTTCAACTCAAGACAGCAACTTCAGCTCACACCTGAATCTCTAGCCTGTCAGCTTGCTCTAAGGATTTGGGACTTGTCAGCCCCCACAACCTCGTGAGCCAATGCCTTAAAATCAAAATCAATCTCTCTCTCTCTCTCTCTCTCTCTCTCTCTCTCTCTCTCTCTCTCCCCAAATGGATATATACAGGCACCCAGGCAGGCGAGGCCTTGGGTGAGGTCTGAAAACTGGGGAGGTGTCGACTACAGAGAAGGACAGGGAAGTCTGTAGAGAGAGGGGATGGCTCAGGTCCAGGCCATGCGTCTGGGGACAGACCATGCCGAGCCTTGAAAGAATGTGGGGCTTTTCCTAGGAGCAAGCGGAAGTCTAGTGAGGTTGTGATTGAGGGATGTTCATGGTTCCAGAGCCAGACGTGCCGGGGCTGGGGTCTTAACCCAGGTCTCCTGGGCCCCTGAGTCTATGCTCTGCCCCAGCACCCCCACCTTCCTCCTAAAGAGTGGAGACTTTTCTTGTTGTTCATAGGCCCAGCTTATATCCTGCCTTTCTTTCTAGAAAGCAACACCCACACTTGATTTTTAATGGAAATCTCTCTCTCCTTGCACACTGTCTTGATGGGGTTGTCGTTCTAGCTCCCTCCCCAAGGACTCTCAGTTCTGAGCAGAAGGGATCCAAAGGTGGAATATGGCCGGAGCCCCTTGTTCCTCGGTGTGCCATGGAGAGGGGTGTGAAGTCCCTGGTCGATGGGCTGTCATTTGTCTCTGTTACATATTAAAATAAATCTAGAGCAATTCTGTGTTCACTGCAGTTTGAGAAGCACTTAGCAAGAGGAGGCAGGTCCTTATGGGGAAGTCTGGGGCCTTCCAAATAACCACCTAACCTGAGTTGCTGATGGTCCTGCTTGCAGCAGGGTTTATCCCACTCTTTAATGTGAAGTCTCTTTGGCTGCAGTAGTAGATCTATTTGCCACTGTGAGGCCTGAATGAGACAGTGGGAGGCCTGCATTTAGGACTGGATCTGAGTGCTCTGTGTGCTTAGTGGGTCTGCCGTGGACTCCACGAGGTGACATGTGACACCACGAGGTGACATGTCCCAGGCCCTCAGAGTGCACTGCCCTAGACAGTACTAACCAACCCGTGCCTCTACAGCCTAGGTCTGGTGCCAGATTCCTGGGAGAATATCTTCTAGGGAAGTAGGCCTCGGGAGCAGGCAGGGCCCTGAATTTTATTATTTTCATATCTTCAATCACTAGTATTGTGCCTGGCACGAAAGGGCCCATTATATAATACAAACAAGGGAGGGACCGAGGAGGGGACAGACAGAGGAACTTCCTCATCTTCTACCTCTGAGGAGAGTGAAAACACAGGGATCCTTTTGGGTGACGCCGACATGCAGCCGGAATGTGCTAGAATTATTTAAATATTGGAATGCTTCAATATTGGAAGGATGGGCGTATGTTCAATAGCCACAGTCCTGAGCGTACGCCCTTCCCCCGCTCAGTTCCCCCAATTCCTGCCCCTCCCCAGGGATCCTCACCACAACCTCCAAGACCCAGCCCCAGTCGCTCAGGCTGAAGTCAGTTCTGTTTAGTCAGTGCCTTTGCATGCCTGGTGCTATGTGGAATGTCACTCCTGTTCCTGGGTCTTCTTGTCTGAGAGGCCAGCTGTTTCCTGGCTGCTGGCACAGGGGCAGATCCATAAAAACAGCCCATGAAATCAGGTGGCACTTAGCACGCCTGCCTGGGTTCTCACGTCTATGCAGTGGCTGGTACAGTGCTTTCGGGGGTGTGTGCTGCCTGCGTTGTATTGGGAAAGCCCTTGAACTTAGAACCGGAAGACCTGGGTCCTGTTCTAGCTCTGAATGTCCTAGCTGTGTGACCTTCAGCAACTTCCTTAGCCTCTCTGAACTCCTATAAAAATATTCCTTGTACAAGGTTGCCAGGGGGATGGATGCTTTGAAAACTTGGGAGCTTAGTCCCTCATCTCAAGGTCCTGTGCTAAATCCAGGCCTGTAAATATAGCAACGAAGGATCTGCCCCCGCCTGCTGGCTCCTGCTTGTTCCCAGAAGTACTCCCAGTCCCTGGCGATGGTTACCAGGATGCTGGGCTGTAACCAGGTGCTCTCTTGGCCAAGGAGAGCCTTGCCTTCTCTGAGGGTCTGTGGGCAACAAGCAGGGAAATGCCTGGGGGCCTCTGCCCCATGTGCCTTTCCTCTGCCCTGCCTGATTCCTGGCGAGTGTGGCTCCTTGCCGAGAAGTGGGGTCACCCGCACCAGGACTCAACATTGTGTAGACAGCCCAGTCTTTCTCCAGCCCCACTCTACCCCACACTCACGCACCACACACTCTGGCACACACCCTCCCCTCACACACCACACACCCCTACACGCACTTACACCTACACTCACACACACAGACATGCTCACGTATTCCCAAGGACATGTGAACCCAAAGTGCAGTTACATGAAATCATTGTAGGTTGTCACACATTTAAAAAATTTTTGACAGGGATTTATTCTGATATGTAATGGAGAGAAATGACAAGCCTATCAAACTAGCAATGTCACAGCAGTGACTGTTTAGGACATGGCCAAAGTAGGTAGGACAGGGCAAGTAAAAAGGAGTAGGCCAAGCACGGGGGCTCATGCCTGTAATCCTAGCACATTGGGAGGTGGGAGGATTGCTTGAGGCCCAGGAGTTTGAGACCAGCCTGGGCAACATATTGAGACCCCATCTCTACAAAAATTTTAAAAAATTATTAATAGCTGGGTGTGGTGGCATGCACCATAGTCCCAGCTACTTGGGAGACTGAGGTGGGAGGATTGCTTGATCCCAGGAGTACAAGTTTACAGTGAGCTATGATAATGCCACTGCACTCTAGCCTGGGCAACAGAGTGAGCAGTGTGAGACCTGTCTCAAAAAACAAAAAAAGAAGTGAGATGCTTTAAAGGGATATGTTGAATAAATCATGGCAACAAATCATGCAAATTGCCATCCAAAGACCCTCGGTTTGGGGGAACGTGTGGTGGTGGGAGTGCAGGGCTGAGGGCTTTGCATGAGCATCGGAGTAGTGTGTAGCCCCTAAGTGCCAAAGAGGCTGCCAGCTACAGAGGGAGTCTCAGGACCCACCTGGGAGGAGAGGGAAGTTTACTTTTATGCTTATTGCTTTCTGTGGCCTGCCTTAAAAACCTTGGCCTGCTCCACACTTGTGAAGATATTCTCTATGTTTTCCTAAGAAAAAAACTCTAAGAAGCTTTAGAGTTTTAGCTTTTATGTGTAGGTGTGTAAAAAATTTTAGAATTAATTTTCAATGGATTGTATTTTGTGTGGTTGTTTCTGACTCTTCTATCCCATTGGTGTTGTCATTTATCCTTTGCCAATACCACACTGTCTTGATTATCATCGTTTTATTGAAAGTCTTCAAATCAGGTAGTGTATGTCCTATAATTCTTTCTTTTTCAAGATGATTTTAGCTATTTTAGATCCTTTGCATTTCCATATAATTTTTTTTAGATGGGGTCTCACTCTGTTACCCAAGCTGGACTGCAGTGGCACAGTCACAGTTCACTGTTACCTTGAACTCCTGGGCTCAAGCAATCCTCTTGACTCAGCCTCCTGAGTAGCTACAACTCCAGGTGTGCAACACCACGCCAGCTAATTTTTTTTTTTTTGTAGAGGTGGGGTCTCACTATGTTGCCCAGACTGGTCTCGAACTCCTGGCCTCAAGCAATCCTCCCACCTCACCCTCCCAAAGTGCTGGGAGTATAGGAGTGAGCCACCAGGCCTGGCTGTGTAAATTTTAGAATCAGCTTGTCTTAATGGGATTTTGATTAGGATTGCATTGAATCCGTTGTACTGAATCAGAGAAACATTGACATGTTTACAATGTTGATTCTTTCAACCCATTGAAAATAACATAAAATATATAGGAATAATTTAGATGAAAGATATGCAAGATCTGCTAAAAACTATAGCACATTGTTGAGAGAAATTAAAGACTTAAATAAATGGAAAGATGATATATAATGTCCGTGGATTGAAAGAATCAACAACCCCCACCTTCAGTGCCTAACCCTCCCTCACCCCGACACACAGCATTGACCTTGTAAGTACAGGTTCGGACAAAAGCTGAAAAGTCACTTGGTCGCAGACATTCAACAGTTTTTATGCATAAGATGGAAATTGGCACAATTGCCTGGACTAGCTCATTTATTCATTTAAATGAGCTGGACACTAGGCGGGCCTCTGGGTTATGGATACATGCCCTTGAGAAGCTCATAGATAAGTATAATCCAGTGAAGTTCATGCTACAAAGGCAGTCTGGGCTAGACAGATTGAGGACGTAGAGGTCATTGAGAGATAAAATATGTCATATCATTTTGAATAATAAATAGAGTTTCTAGAATTTATTAAGTACTTAGAATGTTCTAGGTGCCAAGCCAATTGCTTTCTGTACATAATTTTATCTAATTCTCACATCTCTATAGCACTAGTTCTCAAAGTATGTATTGCTGACCCCTAGGGGTCCCGAAGATCTTTTCAGGGGATCCACCAGGTCAAAACTATTTTCATTATAATGCAAAGGTTTATTTGACTTTTTCATCATGTTGACATTTGCACTGTTGGTGCAAAAGCAATGGTGGGTGCTATGGTTTGAATGTCCCTTCCAAAACTCATGTTGGAATTTAATTGCCATTGTGATGGTATTAAGAGGTGGGAACCTTTAAAGGGTGATTAGATTAATGCCTTTATGGTGAGAGTGGGTTAGTTATCGTGGGAGTGGGCGCCTGATAAAAGGATGGGTCCGGCCCTCTTCCTCTGTCTCTTGCCGTTCTGCCTTCCCTTATGAGATGACACAGCAAAAAGGTCCTCACCAGATGTGACCCATCAACCTTGGACTTTCCAGCCTCCAGAACTGTAAGAAATAATTTCTTTTCTTTATAAATTACCCAGTCTGTGGGTGTTCTGTTGTAGCAGCACAAAACAGACTAAGACAGTGGGTAAGACGGCTGGTGACCTAGCACAGATCAAGGCAGCAGCACTACACTGCGCTAATGGCCTTCACTACTACACATTTTCACAAAAAAAATTCAGTTTCACTTAAGAATGTCCTTGACAAAGCAGTAAAAATTATAAATCTTATTAAATCTCTACCCGAGTACATTTTCTTTACTATTCTGTATGACAAAATGGGAAGTACCCAGAGAGCGCTTCCATCACATCCCAAGTAGAGTAGTTGTCTCGAGGAAAAATACTTGCAAAATTATTTGAGTTGCAAGCTAAATTAGCCACTTTTTTTATGGAACATCATTTTTACTTGAAAGAATGCCTGACAGAGAAACCATGGCTATTCAGATTTGGATACCTGATAAACATTTTCTCAAAAATAAACAAAGTGAGAGGCCGGGCGCGGTGGCTCACCCCTGTAATCCTAGCACTCTGGGAGGCCGAGGCGGGCGGATTGTTTGAGCTCAGGAGTTCGAGACCAGCCTGAGCAAGAGCGAGACCCCTGAGCAAGAGCGAGACCCCGTCTCTACTAAAAAAATAGAAAGAAATTATCTGGACAACTAAAAATATATAGAAACAATTAGCCGGGCATGGTGGCGCATGCCTGTAGTCCCAGCTACTCGGGAGGCTGAGGCAGGAGGATCGCTTGAGCCCAGGAGTTTGAGGTTACTGTGAGCTAGGCTGACGCCACGGCACTCACTCTAGCCTGGGCAACAGAGTGAGACTCTGTCTCAAAAAAATATATAAATAAAAAATAAAAAAAATAAACAAAGTGAGGCTGCCACTTCAAGGAAAACAACTGATACCATTTGTTCCCAATGATAAAATTTGAGTTTTCAAATGAAAATTAGAATTTTGGGGAACTTGTATCCATTACTGGGAGCTGTATAGCTTCCTGGTACTTACAGACTTCTGACGGGATCGGTGGTGATCCTAGTTTTCTAGGTTGATAATGAAATATGTCAACTTTTGGAAGATACTTCCAAATGGCTAATGCACAAAGTTACAAAGTCATGCGTGGGTGAAAGATCCACTTAAAGTGCAAGATAGACCCGTGGATTTTATTGTAACAGAGTATGGAAAGTTTCTTGACATATTTTCAGATTTCACATGGCAACTGACTTCTAAGAAACTAGCACTTGGCTTTTGGTATAGTGTCAAAGAAGAATATCTACAACAATTTGAAAAGGCTACAAAAATACTCCTCCCTTTTTCAATGACAAAATTGTGTGAGGTTGGATTTTCTTCATATACTTCAACCAAAAGTACATGTCACAACAGATTGAAATGTAGAACAAATGTGAGAATCCAGCTATTGTCTGTTAAAGAAATTTACAAAAATATAACAGAACTAAATATTTTTCTTTGAGAAAATATAAATAACATTTTTTAAATTAAAAATAACTATGTTAACATGTAATGGGTTGTGTGGTGGTGGGAGTGCAGGGCTGAGGGCTTTGCATGAGCATCGGAGTAGTGTGTAGCCCCTAAGTGCCAAAGAGGCTGCCAGCTACAGAGGGA
>NW_012150840.1:9468626-9470153 GCF_000956105.1 Propithecus coquereli
GCTGATTTTTTCTATATATTTTTAGTTGTCCAATTAATTTCTTTCTATTTTTAGTAGAGACGGGGGTCTCGCTCTTGCTCAGGCTGGTCTCGAACTGCTGACCTCGAGCGATCCTCCCGCCTCAGCCTCCCAGAGTGCTAGGATTACAGGTGTGAGCCACCGCGCCCGGCCGACAGATAGGATTTTGACAGTTCAAAAATTATGGGCGACTCCATGAATCAGTTTGCTTTATTTCAACAAAATATAGACCTGGGATCAATGAAGACACACTGATGGACTCCAGTCATTTTAAGGTGTGACATGCTCCAGCCAGTCTGGAGGATGGAGTCATGCACCTTGCTTATATAGACTATCTCCTTCCATTTGTAAAGGTTCTGCAATTTACTAATCGAGCACTTTAACACGTGCTATTTAATTTGATCCTTATAAAAACCTCGGGTGGGAGGCTGGGCAAGTGTCATTGTTTCTGTTTTATGGAAGAGAAAATTGAGGCTCCAAAAGGTTAAGTAAGAAACTGATCACTGTAGTTAATTCCAGTGTGGGGACTGATGACTTATGACACAAGGGTGGGAAGATAATTATTTTAACTATATATCCTTTTGTACCTTTTGTATTTTATATGTGTGCATGGATTAACTACTTAAACAAACATATTCGATGAAATCAAATAACTTTCCCAAGTGGCAGATCTAGGATTCTAGCTACAGTCATTGGGTTTCAGAACCACATCTTAACTGTAATGCTTCCCAGCCTCCTAGAATATGCTATTTTCCAGCTTTAAAAACTGTGAAGCACGGATATAAAGGTAAGACATTTTTATCTGATGAGTAATGCCACTGAACAGAGGGCTTGTCGAGAGGCCAAGAATTGGGCCCATCAGGAGCTGCTTTTATCTAATTAATGGCAGTAAGCCAGATCAGACAAAAGGAGAGGGGACAGCATCCTTGGACACTGGAGAGGACAGCTCCTTTTCAGTCCAATGTTGTCCAAGCAAATACAACCAGTCCATGGAGAGAGCAGATAAGAACTGCTGAACCTATGGAGGGGGAGTCTCACTTGCAGACTTGCCAGGTTCCAAATCCAAATTCTCTTCTGTCCTATTAACCACCACCTGGACACAAGCATTTTAACCTGAGACAGCATGAGTGGGTCCATGCATTCTGCTCCCACGAAGCCAGTCCTGGCTGAGTCCATGCATTAGGCACCTGCTGGGCCCTGCACTTTGCTCTCACTCTGCTTCCCTGGCTGCGATTATTGTAAGAGCCCCCAGCCGGTCTCCTTGTGCCACACCTTGCCCCTCCCTCCTCGTTTATTCTCCATACAGCAGCCAGAGAGATTCTGCTAAAACGTCAGTCAGAGCATGTCATTCCCTTGCACAAAATGCTCCAGTAGCCTTATTTCACTCAGAGCAAAATCCAAAATCCTTCCTATAGCCTGCAAGACGCTGAACAATCCAGGTCTTTACTCTTCTGATCTCATTTTGCACTACTCCTCCCTCACTCATCTACAGCTACGAGGGCTTCCTTA
>NW_012150840.1:9471133-9472710 GCF_000956105.1 Propithecus coquereli
TACATAATGTGTATTCAGTAAATAATGTCGAATTAATGCACTAACACATTTCATCTTTACAACAAAGATGAAGAGGTAGGCCCTGTCACTTCCAATAATCCATGGGTAAGTGTTACGTAGTTGTTGAGTTTGCCCAAACAACTTGGCTTACAAGTTTCATCCCTTCCCTACTGGTCACCTCAGGAAGGGGTGAAAATATGTCTCAAATGCAAATATGCTACCTGGACAGGTCATCATCAATATATCATCAGTTGTCAACACCTTGGCAAGGATTTACTCACGAAATATAATTCACTTATGGAAACTTTTTTGTACTTATCCCATATGCATGAGCTAAGAGTGGTGGTAAAGCCAAAAAATGAGCAGGATGTGGGCCATGCCTTCAAGGATCTCACAGTCTTTGCAAATTAGACAAATCCAACATGCTCCCAGCTGGGCTGCAAACCCAGTCTCTCTGAGCCCAAAACCTATGCACTTTACTGGTACCCTGCTATCTCCGTGGTAGAGTGGAGAATGGGATTTGCCAAAGCTAAAGGATAGTAACATAGCTCCTCAAGTATCTTGATCCCTATTAAGAGAAAAAAGGTAAACTAAACAAAAACAAAAAATAAAAAATAAAATACAGTATCGTGATCCCATGTCTTAGAAGATAAAAACATAAAGTTTGACTTGCCTCTTCCCTGTGTTTGAGCTGGTCAGTCCTTCCAGGTATGTCCATTTTGTTCCAAAAGCATTCCTCGAGTTCCATTTCTACTCATTCTTAGAGTTCATAAAAATGTCTTATTTCATTATAATCTTATGTTATATGAAGTTAACTGTGGAAAAAAAGAATAAACAGATCTATATGGCAAAAACAGTAAGTGAGGTAAGTATCAAACATGCTTAAATGAAATAAAGTTGCAGGTTTTTTCTATGGTAAATAATAGAAAGTTTTGCTTCTGTCCATGAAGGATTAACAGTTATAAGAATTGCCTTTCAACCATAGAAAACTGGACAAAATAGATGAAAGAACTGTTTTCAAACATTGGACAACAGGCAGTACAGAATTTTGATCCCAGAGAGAAGGGAAACAAAGGAGGTGAGCCATATAATTGCTTCAGCTTACTGTGTAGGGGCAATTTCTAGGCTGCAGCACAGACGGGGACTCTAGGGACAGCTTGGGAATCTTAATGAGTTAAGGAGACAGAGATCAGAGTTTGGAGGAGTCTGAGGAAGCTAAAATTGTAGGACAGTATTTAAGAGAGAAAGAGCTACATAGAGGAAGAGTTCCATAAATCTGCACGGGGATCCCCTGGAGTCTTTGAGAGAACACCAATCTGCACACACTTAGGACAAAACCCCATGAAGTGAAGCAAAAGAAATTTCTGAGGAAAAAACTATTACCGGAGAGCTATAAATAGGATAATTCCCAGAGCTCATACAAAGACCTAGAATGGCTAAACTTCCCTTGTTAAACACATGTTGAATGTTCATTGTAGACTGCAGAAGAGCTATGTCTTTGAAATGGAGCTAAATTAGCCATAGAATAAAGGCTACTTGCTTCATCCCCAAAAGGGCTTTTTTTTTTTTTTTTTTTT
>NW_012150840.1:9474405-9475797 GCF_000956105.1 Propithecus coquereli
GCCCAGGAGTTTGAGGTTGCTGTGAGCTAGGCTGACGCCACGGCACTCACTCTAGCCTGGGCAACAGAGCAAGACTCTGTTTCAAAAAAAAACAAAAACGAAAAAAACACTTATAAAAATAAGAGCAATTTATTGTGGGGTAGATGTCATTTGTAGACTGGGGATCAGGAGAAAATGGAAGGAGACTGTCTCAAAGTTCTTACATTATACACGTGATATAAAATTACTTGAAGGTAGATGGTGTTAAATTAAAGATGTATATTGTAAAATCTAAAGCAACCATTTTAAAAATGAAACAAAAACACATAGCTAATGAGACAATAGAGAAGACAGTATGGAATCATAAAAACACTCAATTAACTAAAAAGAAGGCAGGAAAATGAACAGACATAGGACAAGTAGAAAATATGTACAAGGTGGTAGATTTAATCCCAAACATATCAATATTTACATTAAATGTGTCTAAACATTCCATTAAAAAGCGAAGATTGTCATTTTTGGATTGCACACAAAGGAAGGACCCCACTTTAAATACAAAGACACAGATAGGTTAAAAGTGAAACAATGGGAAAAGACATACCATATGAACACTAATCAAAAGAAAACTGGATTGTGATGATGGTTTCACAGATATCTACTTATGACCAAATTGTATACTCTAAATATGTGCAATTTATATGTTAATTATGCCTCAATAGAGCTGTTAAATAAAAAGAAAGCTTAAAAAAGGAAAGAACACTGAAGTGGCTATTGTAATATCAGACAAAGTAAACTTCAGAATAGTAAATATTACCAGGGGTAAAGATGGACATTTCAAAATGATAAAAGAGTCAACTCATCAAGAGGACATAAGAATCCTAATATACCTAATAACAGAGCTTCAAAAACACATATCAAAAACTGAAAGGAATGAAGGGGAAAATAGACAAATCTACAATTATATAGACTTCAACATAAGTAAACAAAAAAACCAGTAGGAAAATGGAACAACTTGACTTAATTGATATTTATAATACACTCCATTTAGCAGCATAATACACATTCTACTCAAGTACACAAGAAACATTCAGCAAGATAGATCACATTCTGGGCCATAAAACAGTCTCAATAAATGTAAAGTGATGGAAATCAGAGTGTATTTTCTGACTACAGTAGATTTAAACTGAAACAAATATCAGAAAGATTTCTGAAAAAATCTTCAGATATTTGTAAATTAACAACACCCTTGTAAACAACCCATGACTTAGGCCGGACATGGTGGCTCACGCCTGTAATCCTAGGACTCTGGGAGGCTGAGGCGGGAGGATCACTTGAGCTCAGGAGTTTGAGACCTGCCTGAGCAAGAGAGAGTCCCTGTCTCTACTAAAATTAGAAAAATTAGCCAGGTGTGGT
>NW_012150840.1:9475847-9476617 GCF_000956105.1 Propithecus coquereli
TTTTTTTTTTTTTTTTTTTCTGGTGCTCTACACGTTCAGAGAAACTTCTCTAGTAATGAATTACAGAAATGATCCCTGAAAGTATAATCTTCTAAAAGGGCTTTTAAAAAAGCTCCAAAAAGGTTGAACTAATCCGCATGTAACTTAACTGCCTGCCAGGAAGAGTCTATCACTCTTTAGAGGAATAAAACAAAATCCAGCACTCAACAGCGTAAAATTCACAGTATCTGGAATCAAATTGAAAAATTAACGAACACACTTAGGAGCAGGAAAATGTGACCCATAATGAAAAGAAAAATTAAGCCATAGAAACATACCCAGAAATGACAGAGATGATAGGATTCGTAGATAAAGATGTTAAAACAGCTATTATAAATATGCTCAAGAATTAAAGGAAAACATGAACATAATGAAGTGAGGAATGAAAAGTGCATATTTCAAAAAACACAAATTAGGCTTCTAGAGATAAAAATGTCTAAAATAAAAAATTACATTGGATGGGATTAACAGTCATTTAGATTCTACAGAAGAAAAGATCACAATAGAAATTATCCAAAGTGAAGCATATTGATAAAAAAACTAAAAATTGATGGAATCTCAATGACCTGCAGGACAATATCAAGAAGTCTAGCATACATGTAATTGGAGCCCCCAAAGGAGGAGAGGGAGGCAGAAAAATATTTGAAAAACCAAAGACTAGTGGTAAAATATTAAAATCAGCCAAAGATAAAGAGGTAGCCAGAGATAAAAAAAGATAATGGAAAAAATAT
>NW_012150840.1:9479817-9481674 GCF_000956105.1 Propithecus coquereli
AAAACTTATACATGAATGTTCACAGCAACATTATTTATAAGAGCCAAAAACTGTAAACACAAGTTTTCATCACCTGATGAATAGATAAACAGCATGTGGTATATCCATACAATGGAACATTAGTCAGCAACAAAGGGAATGAAGTATTGACACATGAAATGCATGACGAACCTTGAAAATATTATGCTAAATGGAAGAAACCAGACACAAAAGGCCACATATTATATTATTTCATTTATCTAAAATGTCCAGGGTAGGCTAATCCATGCATATAGAAAGTAGATTAGTGGTTAACAAGGGATGGGGGAAATGGGGAATTGGAAGGTCTGAGGTTTCTTTTGTGGGTGATGAAAATGTTCTGGAATAGATAGCAGTGATCGTTGCACCACATGGTGAGTATAATAAAAACCATTGAATCGTACACTTGAAAATGGTTAAAATGGTGAATTTTATGTTATATGAAATTTACCTGAATAAAAAATATTTTTTAGAAACTGAATTTAAAAAAATTTTCCCACAAAAAAAAACCCTCCAGATCCAGATGGCTTTGGTGGTAAATTCTATCGAACATTTAAGAAAGAAATGGGATCAATTCTACACAAACATCTTCAGCAAATGAAAGGAAAAGGGACACTTCTCAGCTCACTTTTTGAGGTCAGCACTACCCTGATACCCAAATCAGACAAAAGATTTGATTATAAAATTGTAAGAAAAGAAATGAATCCCTAATGAACATAGGCACATAGATGCTTAACAAAATTTTAGCAAATCAAATCTAGCAATAGATAGAGAGGGAAATGAGGCATGACCAAATCAGGTTTATCCCAGGAATAAAAGGTTTGTTTACCATTAGAAAAATCAATCAATGTAATTCGCCATACTAACCCAATTTTTTAAAGGCTATATAATCATCTCATTAGAATTATAAAACATGCTTGATAAAATTCAAAAGCTACTCAGCAAGCTAGGAATAAAAGGGAATTTTCTTAACTTGATAAAGGACATCTACGAAAAATCTTCAGTTAACATAATACTTAATGGTGAGAGACTGAATACTTTCCCTCAAAGACTAGAAAGGAAAAATGTCTATCACTTCTTTTCAACACTTTAATGGAGGACCTAGACAGTGCCATAGGTAAGCAATAAAAATAAAAGGCATCCAGATTAGAAAAGAAACAATTTTTTCCCTTTCCTTTTTAAAATTTTAATAGAATTATCGGTACAAGTTGAATTCTGCTACATATATATATTGTATCACGGTGAAGTCTGGGCTTTTGGTGTACCTATCACCTGAGTAGTGTACATTGTACCACAGGTAATTTTTTATCCCTCTCATCCTCTCACCTTGTCAGTCTCCAGTGTCCATTATATCACTCTGTGTGTCCTTGTATAGCCATAGTTTAGCTCCTGCTTATGAGTACATGCAGCATTTATTTTTCTGTTTCTGAGTTACTTCACTTGGGATAATGGCTTCCATTTCATTCAAGTTGCTGCAAAAGATGTTATTTCATTCTTTCTTATTGCTGAATAGTACCCAATGACATACATACACCACATTTTCTTTATCCGCTCATCAGCTGTTGGGCAATTATGTTGACTTCATATCTTTGTGATTGTGAATTGTGCTGTGATAAACATACAAGTGCAGGTATCTTTTGATATAATGATTTATTTTCCTCTGGGTAGGTACGCAGTAAAAGGGATTGCAGGATCAAATGGTAGATCTACATTTAGTTCTTTTAGAAATCTTCATAGAGTTTGTGCTAATTGACATTCCCACCAACGGTACATAAATGTTCCCTTTTCACTGCATCTTCACCAACATCTATTGTTTTTTCACTTTTTTTTTTTTTTTTT
>NW_012150840.1:9483290-9484793 GCF_000956105.1 Propithecus coquereli
GCTACTCCTATTTGCTTTTGGTTTCCATTTACATAGAATATTTTTTTCCACTCCTTTACTTTTAGTCTATATATGTCTTTATGGGTAAGGTGAGTTACTTGTAAGCAACATATAGTTAGATCATGTTTTTTAAATCCATTCTGCCAATGTATATCTTTTAAATGGAGCATTTAATCCATTTACATTCAAAGTTAATATTGACATGTGAGGCTTTCTCCTTGTCATATTGTTACTTGATATCTAGTTGTTTCATAAATTCTTTGTTTCTTTCTTTTTCTCTTTCTGTCTTTGTGATTTGGTGAACTTTTGTCATGTTGCCATTTAATTCCTTTCTCTTCCTCTTTTGTGTGATTGTTTTATGAGACCTGTGAGTTTTATATTTTCATATGTTTTCATGATGGTGAATTTTGACCTTTCATTTCTGTGGTTAAGACTCTTTTGACCTGGGGTATGTGTGCTAAAACCTGGACGGGCTGTAGGGCCAGTGCTGTGGTCTCTGTGCCCCATTTCCTGTCTCCCATCTCCTGTTTCGAGGCCTGCACCCGCCTGTTTGGATGCCTGGGGCTCACATTGATCTTGGACTAGGTGTGGGTGAGCGCCAGGCTGGCATCCGCACTGTCCCCACTCTCAGCTAGGCGCTGGAGTGCTGTTTGCCAAGTGACAGTGAAGTCAGGCTGGGGCAAAAAGCTATCAAAACAGTGGTCACAGGGCTCTATCCTGGCTCCTGCCTCAGCACCACTTGGCCTGCATTGCAACCCTGACTGCCAAGATCCCAGAGCTGAATCCTGTGGCCTCCCCCATGATCCCAAAGGCAGAGTCTGTGACCTCCCCCAACATGCCAGGGCTGGAGCCTGTGGCCTCCAAAGTTGAGTGCTGCCTGCTGTGTTACATTTGTGAAGACCAAACCTTTATCTTTTGCTATGCTCCCCTTAAAACCATTCATTCAACTGAGGCTGATTGACCATTTACTGTTTTCCAGGTACTGTACCACCTACATAAGGGGGCAAACAGCCAAATCCAGAATGTGAGAGGGTCTACAGGACAAATGACACTGTTTACTAATTGTTAATTGATTAGAGCCTGGAGAAAAAAAGAAATGGAACTGCTAAAGAATAAATGAGCCTAAAGACATAAAAAAAAAAAAAAAAGACTCCTTTGAGCATTTCCTGTAGGGCCAGTCTAGTGGTGGCCAATTCTCTCAGCATTTGCTTGTCTAGGAAAGACTTCACTTCTCTTTCATTTATGAAGCTTATTCTAGAAGGATATAAAATTCTTGGCTGGTAGTTTTTTTCTTTCAGCACTTTGAAAGTTCCATCCCATTCTCATCTGACCTGTAAGGTTTCTGCTGAGAGGTCTGCTGTTAGTTTGATGGGGTTTCCTTTATAGATGACTAGACACTTTTCTTTTGCTAATTTTGAAACTCTCTCTTTTACTTCAACTTTTGTCATTCTGATTATAATATGCTGTAGTGAAGTCCTTTTTGAATGTATTTTTCTGGGGATT
>NW_012150840.1:9485618-9487480 GCF_000956105.1 Propithecus coquereli
TATTTCCTTCAATGGATTTTTTAGCTCCAGAATTTGTTTGTTTTTTTGTTTTATCTTTTTTAAAGGTATCTATCTCCTTGGTAAATTTCTCATTTCTCATTTATACCCTGAATTGGTTTTTTGATTTCTTTGTATTGGTTTTCAGATTTCTTTTGCATCTCATTGAGCTTCTTTAGAATCAATATTTGGAATTCTTTATCTAGTATTATGAGGAATTCTTTTTTATTGAGATCCATCACTGGACAATTGTTGTGGTCCTTTGGTGGTGGCATATTTCCTGCTTTTCCGTGTTTCCTGTGTTCTTCCATTGATATCCGTGCATCTGATGTAGCCGTCGCTTGTTCCAATTTTTGGAAATTGCTTTCAAAGGGGAGAATTTTTTCCTGAAGATGTGTATCTTTTGTTGGCTGAGTAGGACAGACTGGTTTTGATTTTGGGGTGCTTGCAGTGATCTTCGTATGATTTCTTAGGTAGTACATAGAGTCAGTGGGATCTGTGATTTCTTTGGCAGCTTGGGGAAGAATTATTAGTTGAGGCTGCGGTGAGGTTTTGCTGGGGACTTGAACACCAGCCGAACCAGTCTTTGGGCCCCAGTTTTGGAAGCAGTGGGCTGAATATGTCTGATTTTAGGTCCCAGTGCAGCTCATACTGGCAGTGGTGTTAGTGTGTCCTGGAGGGACAATTCTTGGACCATCAGGTGGCTTGCTCAGTGGTAGTAGGTGGAGCAGAGAGCAGGTGTGTGGGCAAATTCTCAGGCCCCTGAGCAGCTGGTATGATGTGGGAGGTGGCAGTAGCAGTGGTGGAGCCACCCACCAGGACCCAAGTGGTCTATGTTGGTATTACCAATAGCTGCAGTGGATTGGGCAGGCTAGTCCCCAGTCACACAGCTGCCTGTAATGGGGTGGTGGGTATTGTCCTAAGTGTACTTAGGAGAGCTTTGTCTCTCCTGTTGCTTCCTGACCAGGTGGCAGCTGCGGATATCACCCTGAACTCAGCCTGAGGGTGGGGCATGGCCCAGACTTAAACTATCAAAATGGCAGCTGTGGGCTTTCAATCAAAGAGGGCAGGACCCGTTTCAGGCAAGCGGCATGGGCAAGAAACTGTGGGGAGTACAGTCTGCTTGCATCCCAGTCTCACAGCAGCCCATAGTGGGGCAGTGGGAGTCAAGGATCTGCTGTGATTATATAATAGCAAGGATCCTTAGGCTTTTATGGCACTTGACAGTTTATAAAGCATTTTCATATCCACCATATTGTGAGGAAGGTATCATTACAATATCCATTTTGCAGATGAAGAAATAAGGAAATTATGCAGCTAGTGAAGAAGGGCTGACTCCTGTTCCACGTCGACTTTGAGCCTTCCTGGCAGAGGTGAGGCTTGTGCTGTCCCACCACACTCATTCTCCTGAGCTTCTGTGCCAGTGGTCGATGATCACCTGGCCAAGAGCCGGACAGGTAGGGACAGGCCCTGGTCTCACTGGGCTGTGTCCTTGTCAAGCCAGCTGTTTGCACAGCTGGTCTACCTGGGGCCACCCAGCATAGAGAGTCAGGAAAGTCAGAGCCAAGTCCCCCCAGGACGCTGTACATACATACAATGAAGCCAACAACAGGCAAAATAAACCTGTGGTGATAGGAATCAGAAGTGGTTCCCTGGTAGGGTAGGGACTGGGGGGCTGGGGGCTAGGACAGGACAGGAGGCAAGGAGTGCCTGACTTTCCTGACTCTCTATGCTGGGTGGCCCCAGGTAGACCAGCTGTGCAAACAGCTGGCTTGACAAGGACACAGCCCAGTGAGACCAGGGCCTGTCCCCACCTGTCCTGCTCTTGGCCAGGTGATCATCGACCACTGGCACAGAAGCTCAGG
>NW_012150840.1:9490335-9493124 GCF_000956105.1 Propithecus coquereli
ACTGTGTTGCCCGGGCTAGAGTGCCGTGGCGTCAGCCTAGCTCACAGCAACCTCAAACTCCTGGGCTCAAGCGATCCTCCTGCCTCAGCCTCCCGAGTAGTTGGGACTACAGGCGTGCATCATGACACCTGGCTAATTTTTCTATTTTTAGTAGAGACGGGGTCTCACTCTTGCTCAGGCTGGTCTCAAATTCCTGAGCTCAAGCGATCTTCCCGCCTCAACCTCCCAGAGTGCTAGGATTATAGGCATGAACCAGCAAAAAAATTTTTTTCTAGCGTGGCAGTCAGTGGGTTAATTCTCATGACTGCTGTGTGGGCAGATTATACTGTCCCCATTTTCCAGATAAGGAAGCCCCAGCTCAGAGTTTAGGTAACTTGCCCAAGGTCACACAGCTGATGGGGGTAAAGCTTTCTGTCCAGCTCCACAGCCTCCAGGATGCCTGGCAGGCTGCACTTTAGCATGGCATCTAGGAGGTGGTCGTCATGGCAACGGGGCCAGAAGGGCTGTTGACTCCTGTTAGACACCAGGAATCCTTGGGTGTGAGAGGAGACTTGGGGGCAGTTATCTTGCCCTAGAAACACAGCTACTCTAGAGGATCACACAAGAGCCGGTCAAAGTCCTGCCCAAGAGCAAAGCCATTCAAATAGAGGGAGAGTCTCAGGATAAAGGAGAGCATTAGCCCAGTCTTACAGTCCCAGGCCTAGCTTGGTGCACCTGCGGACTCCCAGGGGACAACATAACTAGTGAGTCACCAGGTAAAGCACCCAGCACTGTCTGACACATAGTAGATGCTCCATCACTGGTTGCTATTATCATGAAGCTTATGCAGAAAGTAAATTGGAAGGTGAATTTCCTTCTGGGCGGAGACCAGGAGAGCTCTCCAGGGCCAGGGCTGTGAGAACCAGATGAAATTTGTTCCTAATGGGGGTTCTGTGGAAGCTCAGCAAGGAGTTCTATCAAATTAGCAGGCTCAACGGACACGAAGGAGCGGATTTCTTCCTGAGCCTGGACCCTGCCATCCCTCGTCCCTTGGAAATCAGATTATGGGGAGGGCAGGGCCAGGGAGGAAACTGACCTAACACAATTACCAACCCTGGCTTGTCCTTCTCAGCCTGGGAACAGGGCAGGGAGGAGGAGAGAGCAGGGGGAAGCCAGAGCCTATGTCAGGAAATTACAAATCCATAAAAGTGGACAGGATAAGTCCACCCCTGCCTTGCTGTGGGGCCCCATCCTGAGATCAGTGGGCTCGTCTCCACGCTGTTCCTACAGAGCATCCATTACAAGGCCCCTGTCCTCCCTTGGAGATCAGGGCAGTCATTGTTTTTATAGCTGTGATGCCATCAGCCCCAGCCTGAATCTCTCTAGTGATGGGTGTGTGTTACCATCAAGGCCTCCTATGTCATTACCAATCCACAAGCAGCGAACTAGACTGTAGCCAAGACTGTTGATATCTGGGCTTGGATTTGCCATAAACTAGATGTTGAACCACGGGAGGTCTTCAGCCCGTTTTCTCATCTGCAAGTGAGATTTATGACCCTGTGATAGGCATTATGCTCGTGTGCTCAGCGTCCATCCACCTCTCCTACTGTGAGGCAAGCTGCAGTCTTCCAGGTGGGCTCTGACCTACCAAAGCCCATCAGCCCAACACAAAGCCTCGTGCCCTCACGGCCTCAGGAGTCGAGGGTGTCACCTTGGCTGTGGTGGTACAGGCGGAACCAGTCTTTAGCAGCCCTTCAGGGACTGCAGGAAGCCTTTCTTGCCCTGTCCCCAGATGGTAACAAGGCAGTGTGTTGCCCTGACTGGTGATAATGGCTACCTCAACACCTCGGAGGAAGCCAGCCCAAGACCAGGCAGATACGCGTGAGGGCAAAGCAAGAGAACTGCAGAAAAAGAGAGAAAGCCCTGAAGAGTCTCAAGGCCACGCTGTCATGGACTGTTTCAGCCAAAAGATCACCATCCTTGTTCCATGCATTTTCTGTCACTTGCCACCACCAGTCTGCTAACGGGCAGAGGCCTCTTTTAGGCTTTGAAGTGCTGGGATTCCTGATCGGAAATGGCTTCTTTGTCCTTTCTGCCCAGTGACTGTAGTCCCACCCTGTGTGGCTCACCACGGGCCGCACCCACTCTGTTTCCAGAGGAAGGGAGACTAGGGGTCTGTTTGAAGACTCCTCTCATTTTCCACCTATGTCAGTAGGCTCAGAGGGATGGGAATTTTTCTAGCTACACAGCAAAAGCCCATCCACGGAAAACAATGCAGGGAAGAGGAGGAAGTTCCAACAACTCAGCTCAGCCAGGGAGCCACGGTGCTCCCTCACCCGCTGCAGGTTGGGTTTCTGTCACTTGCACCCGAGAAAGCTGACTCATAAAACCATTTTATTCAGCTTTGTTCTCCAGCACCCAACACTGGCTGACACACTGTAGAATTTCAATTAAGATTATGACCACTTCCCGTGATCTGGACTCTTCTACCAACTTTCCCAGACTCAAGATCATATTTGTTGGCCAAAAAACATATGGAAAAATGCTCAACATCTCTAATCATCAGGGAAATGCAAATCAAAACCACAATGAGATATCACTTATCTCCAGTGAGAATGGCCTTTATCAAAAAGTCCCAAAACAATAAATGTTGGCGTGGATGCAGAGAGATAGGAACACTGATACACTGCTGGTGGGACTGCAAACTAGTGCAACCTCTGTGGAAAGCAATATGGAGATGCGTTAAAGAGATACAAATAGATCTACCGTTTGATCCAGCAATCCCATTACTGGGCATCTACCCAAAAGAA
>NW_012150840.1:9493174-9495163 GCF_000956105.1 Propithecus coquereli
TTTGAGGTTGCTGTGAGCTAGGCTGACGCCACAGCACTCTAGCCCGGGCAACAGAGTGAGACTCTGTCTCAAAAAAAAATAAATAAATAGATAAATACCAGCCTATGAACAGCCATAACCTGTATGAGTCAAACAAATAGTGGCTAATTATAGACAGCAAAAACCATTAGAAATGCAAGAAGTGCATAAAAATTAAAGCGGGATGTTTTAGTATACCTCTTTCATAATTTGCCAGAATAATTTAAAAAACGAATTATAATGGATTTGAATAACATAATTAAAACACACAATTGAACACATACACAGGGTGTAATTTTTTATCTACTGAATAGAATGTATTTTTCCCTTGTGATCATGAGACATTTACAAAACTCAATCCTGTTTAATATTTGCTTCAAAATAATAGGAGGGATATTAATGAAAGAAGACTGACCATGAGTTGATAATCGTGGAAGCCTGGTGATGGGGACATGGCACTTCCTGTAATATTCTCTCTACATTTGTGCATATTTGAACTTTTTCAACGTAAAGTGTTTTAAAATGATCAATCATATACTTAAGTACAAAGAAAACCTTTGTAAAAATTTAGAAATAGAGATTTAAATGGGCTATATTCTCTGATCATAATCCAATAAAATTAGGCACAGAAATGAGCCCCCATATTTTAATTGCATAGAAATTAAGAAACACACCTAAATAACGCCTGGAAAGGAGAGGTAATCAAAACTAAAATTAAAAATTATCTGGGAAACAAAAAGAATATTTTCATTCATTATGTACTGAGTGCTCACTGTGTTCCTGGGACTGTTCCAGGCACTTGGATAGAACGGTGGACAAGAAATCCAAGGCCCTGTCCCCATGGAGCTCACATTTTCGTGACATGGCTAGACGAAAACAAATGAATGTGTGAACATATAAAGCATCATGCAGTGGTACGTGCTCCACAAAGCAGTCAGGGAGGGGAAGGTGGAGTTGGGGTCATGTGTGGGGCCAGCTAATCTTAGATGAGGGGTCAGGGAAGCTGTCCTGGGAGGGGTGACATTGGGACAGATTTGAAAGATGCAGGGCAGCAAGCCCTGGAGAGGTGGGCCGGGAGCCCTCTGAGAGGGGGAGTCGGTGACTGGTTTCTGTGCCAGTCCTGGGGCTGGCCAGCCTCTGTGCTCACGGGAGTGCTGCAGCAGGAGCTGGGGCTGAGCCAGGCCTGAGCCAGGCCTGGCCCGGAAATAGCCTGCGAGCAGGGGCTTCTCTGCAGTGGGGGATGATGCAGGCTGCAGCTTTGGGCACCCAGACCAATTCTGGCAGTCGGCTGAAGTAGGTGTGTACTGTCTGGGTGTCGTGGTGCGTGGGAGTCCCTCATCACCTCCCTGAGGTGGAGGTGACACCAGCACCTTAGCTGGGTGTCCAGTAGCCTTCCTCACAGCTGCTGGGACAGAGTGTGTGTCACTACATGATACTTTGTATGTTCATTTATTCGTTTGTTGTTTGTGTCATGAAAATGTGGGCTCCGTGGGGGCAGGGACCCTCCAGGAGTAAGCAGGTGGCTCCGGTTTCCACATGAGGAGCAAGCTGGTGAGCCTCTGCACCTCCCGGCACGGCGAGCACCCCGGCATTACTGGGAAGGGAGTGAAAGCTGGCGAGTGACAGCCAGGCTCTGGGAAAATACTTGAGCAGGGGATGACTCACGATTCTCAGCTCAAACAGTAACACCGGAGACTGCATTTGATATCCTCTATTTAAATTAACTGCCATGTGAGTTGTATTTAACTCACGGTAGTTTTGGGCCCGGGGCCTCATGAAGCATATGAAACTCACACGTCTCCGATGAACTATTTTTCAAGTTGCATATAACTTACGGAGAGAAAACAATAAAAAGCAACAAATTTTTCATTAAATTGGAAAGGATCGTTTTGTTTTTGAACTTTTTATTCTATTTTCATAATAAAACACCATGGCCCCAAGGAAAAAAATTTTTTTTCTTTCTTTTTTTTT
>NW_012150840.1:9498198-9530689 GCF_000956105.1 Propithecus coquereli
AACCCAAGTACCCATCAATACATGAGTGGATTAATAAAATGTGGTATATGTATACCATGGAGTACTATTCAGCTTTAAGAAACAATGGTGATATATAGCACCTCTTGTATTTTCCTAGATAGAGCCGGAACCCATTCTACTAAGTGAAGTATCCCAGGAATGGAAAAATAAGCACCACGTGTACTCACCAGCAAATTGGCTTCACTGATCAACACCTAAGTGCACATATAAGAATAACATTTATCGGGTGTCGGGCAGGTGGGAGCGGGGAGGAGGAGATGGGTATGTACATACATAATGAGTGCAATGCGTGCCATCTGGGGGATGGACACACTTGAAGCTCTGACTTGGGGGGGGCAAGGGCAACATACATAACCTAGACATCTGTATCACCATAATATGCTGAAATAAAAAAAAAAAAGATCATATTAGTGCTTTTGGTTGTCTGCTTGTAGGAGTTGGGGTTAGGTTTTTGGGAGGCAGATTCAGCAAACACCTACCAGGTACCATCTAAGAGTTAGGTACAGTGCTAGGTGTTTTCACATATATTACTTCATTTATTTCATTACTATCCTGTAACTCTAGTTAATTTTATGGCCACTTCCCAGAGACAGAAACTGAGGCTCAGAGAAGTTAGGTAGCGTTTTAAAGTCACGCAGCTAATACATACTGACAAAGTCAGGAAGGAAACACATATCTTCTTATGCTCACACTGTTGATAAGAGTAAACTTATGGTCAGTTAACATAACACCAAAGGCCCTGAATGTCTCTTCCAACTTCCATTGTGAGAAAAGCCTCGGCCGCAGTCTGGCGGTGAGTGTCTTTGGGCAGTGGAGGAAGTGGTCCGGTAGCTGGTAGTGGAGTCAGCTTTTAGTCAGTCCAAGGTGCCCGTGGCCAGTGCAGGATTTCCTGAAGGGCCAGAGACAAGTGGGCACCATCTGAGGGCAATGGCCCATGGTAGGGTTAAGGTAGGTGAACTTCCCCCAGTTCCCATATGAAACCAGAAGCACAAGGAGGAAGTACCCAAGGGCAATCCGTGCAAGCATCTTCTCTCCTTCTCAGTTTTTCAACAGCTTTATTGACATAAACTTTGTGTACCATAAAACTCACCTATCTAAAGTGTACAATGAAATGATTTTTAGTATATTTACTGAGTTGGACAATATTTGCTACAATCTAAGCTGAGAACATTTTCATCACCTGCAAAAGAAACCCCATATCCATTAACAGTCACTCCCCACTTCTCCCCAAAATTGCCTCCCCCTGCCCCAGGCAACCATTCATCTACTTTCTGTCTCCATAGATTTGCCTGTTCTGGACATTTCATATGCATGGATTATGTGGTCTTTTGTGACTGGCTTCTTCCACTTAGCATAATGTTTTCAAAGTTCATTCACGTTGTAGCATGAATCAGTACTTCATTCCTTTTTATGGTACATAATAACCCATCGCATGGATAGACCCCATTTTATTTATCCATTCGTCAGTTGAGGGACATTCGGGTTGTTTCCACTTGCCGGGTGCTCTGAGTAACTCTATGAACATTCCGGCACAAGTTCTTGGTCCCTCTTCTCTTGGTTTATTCATCCCTGTTCCCCACATAAGTAACAGCTCTCACGTACATGGGGTGTGTCCTTTGTTTTATGTGTTTATGAAAAACGTGTATTCCTCTTTCATGTGCGTGCATTTTAAATTTACGTTCGTGGTATTGTGCCTTAGCTCTTATCCTGTTTTACTCCCTTCACTCAGCACTGTGCTTTTAGGATTCATTCACATCGCTGTGGCTGTGGGTACGTCTGATCCATACTTCCAACTGCTGTGTGCCCCCCAGGCGTGGGCCACTGCCACATTTGCCCATCTACTCCCACAAGGATGAATACCTTATTGCCCCCGGTTCCCTGCCACCACACAAACCCACAATGGACATCCTGGTACATGTCCCCTTCAGGACCTGGGTGAGAATGTCTAGAACATATATCCAGAAGTGGATTGCCGGGTCATAGAGTTTGTACATACCTTGAGTCATGCTGGATTGTGAACAGTGTTTCCCCTGCCAGCAGGCAACCGGATTAGGGACGCAAGGAGGAGATGGAGTTGTTGTTTTCATCCATTTTCCCAAACAGAAATGATAACTAAAACACACTCGCCATCTAGGTTTGCAAAGCTTCAGGACATCAGTGCTGAGGAGCACTGTGCCTCTGAAGCATAGAGATAGACCCATCTTTTTATTTCACGTCGCATATCATTTTCCTAAGTTTCTAGACAACTGATTCCCTTTAAACATTGTGGTCTCATCAAGTGAGGTTGTTCTTTATCCCTCGTGGATAAAGATTTTGAAGGGAGTCTGGGACCAGTGGCTCATACCTGTAATCCCAGCACTTTGGGAGGCTGAGATGGGAGGATCGCTTGAAGACAGGAGTTCGAGGGCAGCCTGGGCAAGAGAGCAAGACCCTCTCCCTATAAAAAATAAGAAAAATTAGCCAGGTGTGGTGGTACTTGCCTGTAGTTCCAGCTACTCGGAAGGCTGATGGATTGTTTGAGCCCAGGAGTTTGAGGTTAATGATGAGTTATGATAATGGTGAGTTATGACTCCAGCCTGGGCAACAGAGCAAGATCCTGTCTCTAAAAACAACAGCAACAAAAAGATTTTGAAGGGAAACGTCTGTCAAGAATTTTCTTTTATTCTTGGGGTGCAAAGACCTTTGACCTGTAATGATCACTTTTGTGCTTTGTAACTGGGGAGGAGGTGCTGGGAAGGAACTGCTTCCTAAGACCCTCCCCAGCACTCAGCAGCACCAAGGGAAGGGAAGGGAAGGAAAGGGAGAATTCAAATGATTAGCTGGGAATTTTTACCTCTGATTGCTGGTAGCAATCAGACCTGTTGACTTCGGCTCCACTGTCCAGGATGATGCTAGACAGATTAAAATCCTTATGGATAGGGGAGCCTGAGACATTTCTTCCCTGGGGAAAGTTCCTGTATTCGGGGACGGTCAACCTTCTCAGCAAAGCTGGCGGTTATCATCACATCACTGCGGGTCTACTGAAGAGGAGTGGTTTCTTTGCAAAGGACTAACTCAGAGTTTACCCTACACCCCTACGCCCAAGGGTGCCTCTTTCCACACAACAGATGGGCGTCGTCAGAAGTCTTTTTGCAAAGAATCCATTTGTATGTAATGTGAATCCCTTTGTCTTCATTTTGGTTTCCTGAGCTTGGATTTCTCATAATTGGCTTTTCTTAAAGTAGAATCTATGCTCCTGCATGATGGACCAAAGCTGGCGGGTACCCGGCAGTGGGAGGCCCAGCTGGCAGCTGGGAAGGGAGGCAGTGGCCGTGAGTGCCTTGAGCTCCCTCCAGCTGGTGCCACTTGGTCCCCCTCACGAGTTGCTGGTTCTCAACTCCTAGCTCTGTGACTGGCTTTATTCGGAAGTATTTAGGACAAAAAAGGAACCCTGTATTTCACAACACTGAACTTCATTTCCATGTATGTTCTCATAAATGCTGAGGGGAGGAGGAGATGACACTTTTGGAGAAGTCACCAGAACCCTCTACCTCTGTTTGTCCCCCACATTTTGCTAAATGCAGCATCCTGGACAGTGGGGCCAAAGTCAACAAGTCATTGGATCTGAAAGGAGACATGACAACAGCAGCAGCTCTTTTTATCTAGCACCTACTGCGTGCTGGCGCTGTGCTGGGTTTCGTAAGTTTTCACCAGTCCACACAAGAACATCGCAAGCAAGCCTCCTTGCAACTTCATGTATGAAGAAATTCAGGTTCGGAAGAGTTAAGTGACTTGGCCCACGTCACAAAGCAGAGAGTTTACCTACGTTTCTCTCTGGCTGTAAAGGCCACATTCTTTCTACTACCCATGCGATAAGGGACCCCCACTTTTTACCTCACCATCTCTCCCCTGACTCCCTCCTTCTGCTCTTATGAGGTGACTGAGCTCTGACTCAGAGCATGAAGGAAGGAGGCTTCTTGGCACCAGGAAGGGACCCAGGGCTCAGGGAGACAGTTGGGTGAGCCTGTTAGGTCAGGAGAAAGCAGGGATGTCATGGAAGCCACTTCTCAGTCTCACTCCCTAACCTCACTGCCCCTCACAGAGCGGGGCCCACAGTGTTTCCTGGGGGAGCCAGTTTGAACAGCCGAAGCAGTCTGGGAAACTGGGCAGCTGAACCCCTCCTGAGCCCTAAAGTCACACTGGGACTGAGAAGAAGAAAGTCCCCTTGGCTGTGGGCTTGGCAGGTGTGCAGGGATGTGCGCTGGGCTAGGTGTTCCCTTCACCCCCAGCCTTGCAACACCTGGGCTCCTGAGCCTGCTGGTCACGGGCTAGTTGGCCCAGTCGGAAAAGGGGGAAGAGAGGAAGACTGGGGGGACGTGTAGGTTCCGGGAAGAGAGCCCGTAGTGCGGCCAGCATGGGCGGCAGGGAGAGGACGAGGGGCAAGAACTGCAGGTCTCAAGTTCCTTTTTCTGGACTGGTTGCTCCACTTGATGGAACTTGCAGGCCTGTGGCACACAGTTGAGCAGGTTGTGCCTCCCACAGCTGGAGGAGGCGCCGTTCGTGTGGCCCACAATGTGAACGGCAAGCCCCAGGGTTAGGCACGACGCAGACTGCAGGAGCACACGGAGCAGTCCTGCCCGCCGGTGCCTAGAGATCATGCGAGAGGCTTCCTGTTACTCTGGAACCCTGGAGCTTGAGGACCGTGGAGACCCGGCACCGGGAATTCCAGAAATCGAAGAGGCTATTGTCTGTCGTGAGGTCAGGTGGTAAGAGCCTGGCCAGAGATCTTCCTGCCTGTCAAGGCTTGGTCCTTGGCCCCATAGGCACCCAGGGCTGAAGTGACAGAGTTCTCGATCCGTCACTGGATTAGCACTCACGTGGCTCGGCCTCTGAGGCCTACTGCTCCGACAATTTCAGTTTACCCCAAAAGTTTGACTTCTTTTCCGAGGAGACCCTAGCAGCACCACTTGCCTTTGAGGGGGCTGCCTTTTCAGGGCTCCCAGCCCTCCTTCTGCCCTCTCCCCACCCCCCGCAATGCACCATCAGAATCAGTCCTGCCAACCCTTTCCTTCCTTCCGTATGAAATCCAAGAACTCGCCTTTTCCTGAATTCTTCAACTCACGTGTGTTAAGCTAAGGGATGATGAGGTATAAAGAGTGCAGGGTTTAGCAGGCAGGGGGGCCAGACCCCCACCCCTCAGGATACCTCAAGCATACCTGCTGGTCTTAGGGGAGACATGAGGTTGGCTACTGGACCCCAAATCAGGGGAGGAAAGAGAGAAAGTCAGTGGACCCGACTGGCCTCGTGAGTACCCGCAGCACCGGATTCAGCAGGCCCCAGCCTGGGACAACTCCATGGGTCTTTCGATAGGACAAGCTGAGGGAGTTGCAGGATTTGGACACCGGCCTGAACAGAAGGACAAATTCATCTTTGTGCCAACTCTCACCCCCACAGTCAGCCAGACCCGGAATGAGGCCATCTGGGCCAGCTGTGCCACCTGTTGGCACTGACCAGCCTTCCCCACTAAGGCTAAACTTGGCAGCTCCTGTCCATGGAGTTCCAACCCAGCAGCTGCTTAAGGAACAACGTGCCGGAGCTTGCCTTGAGCAGGATGTTTAAAACTGGGATAGAGATACTGGGATATGAACTGCAAGCTGCTAATTTAGGAAAACGACCTTACCAGTCAGGAAGAGAACAGCAGTTTGAGCCAGGCTTCTTAGGCTGCAACTGGGCAGATCCCACTTAAAACTTGTTTCTTTCTCTTCTGGCCCTTAGGTGCTTACAATTTGAAAGGTCTTCTCCCATTCTTAACCCCATGCATACCTAAAACCTAATGAATTCAGCTACCCCCCATCCCTTTTATCTTTTCTTCCAGTCTCGCAACATGTTTATTGCTTTTCCCTGAAAGTCATCCAAAGGATTTATTTACATCTTCCAGGTCTGGCAACATCAGGACAGCACTGAGCAACCTGGGAGTGGTCAGCGTCGCTAAGGGAGGTGCAGGGAGGAGTCACATGTTAGTCGGAGTGTGGGGCCCTGATTTTCTAGGGGTGAGGGTGGTCCAGGCTCAGCTGACTCTGTTCTTCCTTCTCCAAAGACTCTCCTCTCCTCACCCCAGCTCCTTCCAGGCCATTTTCAATCCCTAGGCCTTGACTTTTCTCTGCCTGCCCTGTCTCTCCCGTTGCTCTGGCTTCTCTTCTGGCAGACATGTTTTATTTGAAAAGCGTTTTCCCCAAGTACAATTCCATTGCCTCTTTTCCACCAGCAATTCAAAACCCTCCTCTCACATTTCTCTGCCTGCCCTCTCCAAGTGCCACACTCGTGCTCTGGGATCCCCATGCCATCCAGATCTGTCCTGAGGGCTTTACTAGGCGGGAATGAACTCTGACCCTCTTTCCCGTTGGCCTAGTCAGACTTCTGTGCTGGTTTTTTATGGTTTGGCTTATTCTTGAGTCAGATGTTACAGAATATTTCACACACACACCCCAATCCTGCATGGAAAACTCTGGTCAAAACTTTTCTTTGGCACAGACACAGAACATTTCCATGGCTTGCCACTTTCCTGATGCTCTGAGGGCTGGCCCAACACCAGATGGGAGAATTTTAGCTCTGAAGGCCAGAGAGGTTTGCTGTCCCAGCTCCTGAGGTCTGGGTCATCTCCAACATCACTATATTAAGACTGCAGTTTGATAAAATCTGCCACTACTCCCCCCAAGCCTTGCAGACTTGCTGTCACAAGCAAGGGTCTATGAGTCTCTGTCAACCAGGCTTTTTTTTTTTAAGCTCTCAGGAGGAGCCTCCCGACAGCTGGCTCCCCAGGTCAGAGGTGGTATAAAGGTCCCAAACTTCACCTCAGTCAGCTCTATTATAATGGGAATAATTTACTCTTTTCCTATGTTTTTAGATTAAGATTTGCTAATATACAGTAAATTCTTTCTCTGAAGAACTCAGACTCCATCCAGAAAAGCTTTCTATGTGGTGTGCACATTGGCATCAACAAGCAGTAAGAGCAGAAGAGAATGTGCTAATGATAGCAAACACTTCAGTGCTTTCTATATATTAGTCATTTTTCTAAGCTATCTTTATAGTTTATTGTATAATTATGATTGATATTTTATATATTATATATAGCTTGTGGGACAAGAATGTTAGAAAAAATTGACTCTGAGACATGAAGAGAATGTGCTAATGATAGCTTCAGTGCTTTCTATATATTAGTCATTTTTCTAAGCTATCTTTATAGTTTATTGTATAATTATGATTAATATTTTATATATTATATATAGCTTGTGGGACAAGAATGTTAGAAAAAATTGACTCTGAGACATGAAGAGAAAATAAATAAAAAAAAATTAAAAAAAATAAAAGAGGTCTGGCCGGGCGCGGTGGCTCACGCCTGTAATCCTAGCACTCTGGGAGGCCAAGGCGGGCGGTTTGTTTGAGCTCAGGAGTTCAAAACCAGCCTGAGCAAGAGCGAGACCCCGTCTCTACTAAAAATAGAAAGAAATTAATTGGACAACTAAAAATATATAGAAAAAATTAGCCGGCCATGGTGGCGCATGCCTGTAGTCCCAGCTACTTGGGAGGCTGAGGCAGGAGGATCGCTTGAGCCCAGGAGTTTGAGGTTGCTGTGAGCTAGGCTGACACCACGGCACTCTAGCCCGGGCAACACAGTGAGACTCTGTCTCAAAAAAAAAAAAAAAAGAGGTCTGTGTAGGCCACAAATATTGTCACTAACCAGTATAGGAACAGTCAAGTAGGGAGATACATGTGAGCCTATGAAAGCCTATGCCAATCACCAATAATCACACACACTCACCTGTTTGAGGTACATGTTTAAGGACATATGCAGGTGTTAGGGTTATTATACAATTCTTTTTTCCCCCCACAGTATTTATGCATTCTAGCTACGAGGTCTGCACTCCCAAACCAATCCTGCATGTTTATTGACTTCTGTTATAAATTAAGGATTACTACAGACAGTTCCTGACACGATGGTTCGACTTAGGAGTTTTCGACTTTATGCTGGTGTTAAAGTGATACGCATTCACAACAAACAGTAGTTTGAATTTTGGTCCTTCCCCAGGCTAGCAGCATGCACTAAGACATTCTCTGTCCCCGTCGGCCATGAAATCAACCCAACACTCTACAGTGTACTACTGTGTTGCTGGATGATTCAGCCCAACTGTAGGCTAATGTAAGTGTTCTGAGCACATTTATAGTAGGCTGGGCTAGCCATGTTCAGTAGGTTAGGAGTATTAAATGCTTTTCTGACATATTTTTAATTTGCCATGGGTTTACTGGGATGTAACCTGATATAAGTCGAGAAGCATCTGTGCTTGGGGATTTTGGCTAGAGAATCCTGGAGGCCAGTCCCATGCCTTGCTGAAAGCTAGTTCTATGGATCCAGGAAGCTATTGAACCCACCTAGCACTTCATTTCTTCCATTGCAGAGTCTTCCTAACCTCCTTCCTCCCAAATGTTTTCCCTCCCAGCTTCCTTAGACCACAAGGACTTCTCTTATGTCTAAGTCTGGCTCAGCATCTGGGTATCTTAGAGTTTTGTTGTCTTCCCCTGGCTTTAGTAGGGTACTAACAAAGGCAGACAGACGGAGACTCGTAAACTAGCATTCTGTACTTCAGCTGGAATATTCCATGAGCTCATGGCCTTGGGCCCATGAAAGGACTCATTTCCCAGCTTCAGTATTTTGAAATACTAGAGAGCCCGTTTCCTTACAACATGACTGTCTTACAGACAGTAGATAAGCACGGCAGGACCCTCTGCACATTCAAGTAAACCCTGTCGTGGATTGAATCCAGTCACTCCTGCTCCCCCTGGCCATGTTAGTGCAGGGCCCAGTGAAGTTTACCTTTGCCTCTAAGCCTCCATTCTGAGAAGCACCTTACCACCTTTGTACTAACAATGAAATGCAATTAGGATGCAATAGATCAGGCTTTCTTTTCACGTATACTCTCTTTTATTACAAGTGAGAAGCACCATTCTTTAAAGAAATTCAAAATTACTTTCAAGTTATTTGAATTCACGTTAACTTCATCCCAGTCTGAGTGGTCAAGGACAAATGAGCACCCAGACTGGAATACCCCACCTGAGAGAACCACACAGCTTGCCCAGAGCCATTATCCTGCTGCGGTGGTGAGTGTAGGACACACTGAGCCTTACTTCACCTTAGTGTTTCAACCCTGGCATGTTGCCTTGCTTAGGTCATTGGGGAAGGAAAGTCTTCCTTTGGAAGTGTCTGTTTTCCTGACAAGAGTCTTGGTTGGAAAGAATTTTTCAGTTAACTGTAGGAGGCAGCTTTATAGGCAGAATTTGGAGTTTTGCTTTTTTTTTTTTTTTTTAAGGAAAAATGTTTGTAATGTGTGCCTGGAATAGGGCAGGAAAAGCATTTTGACATTTGGAAACATTAGAAAGTATCCTATCTTTTGGGGCTGTTTCTAATGTCACTTCACTGCATAGCTCCCTCAGTTCCAACTAATGAAAGTGTTAGTTCCAGGATCTCACTATGCTGGGCCCCTAGAAGCCTGGTAAAGAAGAACAAATGGATACCTCCTCCCACCCTACATTTTGTTGTCCAGATGTGACCTTCGTCCCAATACACAGAAGTGATAATGACCAATGTCATGGATGCAGAGTACAGCTTTTCTTCTATTCTCAGCATGGTTCTGAATCAAGTTTCCAACTAGGCAAGAATTAAAACAGAAAAGAAATAAAGGAGGGGTGTCTAAGCAATCAAGTCTTCCCTGGAAGAGAAGAGGAAGGCATAAGAAGTGAATAATAGGTTTATTTGCATATACACAAGAGAAGAGTTAACCGTTGCTGGGTGAGAAGAGGAGGTAAGGCTTCAGCAGAGGAAGGCACCTTGACAGACAAACAAGAGACTCTTGCCTTATTAAATCAAGCACAGTTGCAAACTTCATTTGCCCCAAGCCAACAACTCATTTAACTCATTTACCTGCTGTCCTAGAGAATCATTTACAAAACCAGGTGGAAAACAAAGTAGAGAGAAACAGTTTTAAATATCTGGTCCTGCCACTTAAAACTTTATGTACAGGATGCAGAAAAAAAACATAAGAGGCACTTCCAAATAGCTCTTAACCTAATCAGTGCCATCTGTCCTGCTAGTAAAAATATCTACCATGGAAGAAATTAGGGATTAAACGTGCCTCCAAAGTTGGGGCCTCAATTCTACAAGAGTTTAGGCAAAGGTACCCTAGGAATAGTTCCCGCCAGGTTTCCAGCCCCACGACCACAGACACAAGACCTCTGGAAATGAGGGTGGAGCAAGCACAGAAACAAGCATTTCTAAGCCTGCTCCTGCAGGTCTGAAGGGGCCTCTCTCCTGGTGAGCTGAGTCTAGCATGCTGGGAAGTTTCTCCCCCAAATGGAAGGCATCCTTACTAAAAATGATCTTTCTTGGCTTCTAAAGTTAACCAGAATGAGCTCTGACTTCTCTTTTGAGTACCCAAATGAGAGTAAGGCTTTTAACATGAAAAGACCAAGTTCTGCATTTGGGAACTGGAACTACCAAGTAGCTAGTTCCCAAGGGAACTTTACTTCCTTTTCTCTAGGAAGATACGTGGATTGTCCTTAGAGAAGTCAGAAGAGGCTACCTGCTAATTAGATTAAAATAAAATATAAAGATTGGGTATGCTGAGAAGGGGAAGAGAAACACACGCTGAGTGAATACATCCTTTTTTGTATATAAAGGATTAAAAAATTCCAATTTAATACATTTTGGAAAAGCAAATGTAAAATGACTTGGGCTTATAAAACCAGAATTTACAATTATCTGTGAATAGTCAAAGACAAATCATAGAACCATTTTGATTACAAATCCAAAGCAATTCTAATGTTGGTTACAGGATCACTTTCCCGCTTCCCCAGTAAGCGTCCAGTTGTTAAATTGTACACATCCCCACTGCTACTCACACTCCTTTATCTCCTTCACCTAAACAGTGTTTTCACACCCCAGCCATATCACACACACGTAAAGCTTAGTGAGATGGTATCTCCTTTTGGCTTATATCAACGACCTTCCTTTTATAAATAACACCCCACCTCCCACCCCCAGTGCCTGAATTTATCCAAGTCTTCTGCCTCCACAGATGGCCTCCCCTGTCCCAGTTCTAGCAGGACAGGCCCTCCTCTACAAGGAACACTGGGGCAGGGAGGCGATGCTAGTCTCCCATTCGGTCCTCCTGACGCCAATCCCAGCCAGGCCCCAGCTGTCTAGCACTCTTGTACTCAAGAAAGCTAAGTTGTTCTTTTCTCTCTTCCTCATTTCTTGCCAGTACTCTGTCTTTTCATGACATCTATGCCAACAAGATATCTGGTCACCCCTAGGTCCTCCGGTCTTGCACAATCCTTCATTGATAACCAAGTGACTGTAACCACGACCAACCACAACGCTAAAATCTCTTGGGTCTTTTTCTCCCCCTCAATCCTTTATCTATCTACCTCAATGAAACTGAATCTCTTCTGGGAATCAGGAATCTTAAACTAGACTCCTCCCCCAACACCCTCTGCCTGCTAACAGACCTACTCAGTAAGAATCTGTTACCTTGAGATGCCTACTGCTCTGCAAAGTCTAGTCAGGACACCACAGCCTCTGCCAACGGCAAGTCTGAGAGAAGATGCCAGTCCTACCAGTTCTAACCAATGGTTTTAGGTTGAGTTAAATGAATATAGTCCCACTTTCTGCTCTTCACTACATTTCTTTGTTAACACGCCTGTAACATCCACTTTAGTAGTCTGAGCACAAAGCTCTTGGGAGCTGTCTTTTCCCTTTCTCTCGGTATGCCTAGACTCCATCACGTGGAGCCAAGGAAGCACCTGCTGGCCTTTTGAGTGCCTCTTAGGAACTAGCACCTAACTGGTTAAAGTGTGTTGTCCACAACTAGTTATATTTTATGGCCTCCAATACAGTACATGTTGCAGCATTGCTCAATTTGCGAACAGTGAAATTTATCAGGGATCTATATTCTCTTGAATCTGATCTTAAAGTGCTAACCTCTTATTAGCATCAAAAATGCTCCACTTTTAGTATGTCCACATTAAATTGTTCAATGAAGTGTTACTTAAAGAAAACATGGAACATTTCTTTAAGAAAAGAACCATGTTTTCCTCTCCACCACAGCCAATGGGCTGAAGGCTTGTTCCATTCTCCACTCCATTTTTCCAGCATAAATCTACAATTCGCTGGCAGCACAATCTGATTTAACAGGCACCCGTCTTCAGACCAGAACACCTATGTCATGTAAACAGGGTGAGATGGCAAAAAGTACATATTCATAGGTGCTTTCTGATGGAGAAGTGGAACAAGGGTCTTAGGAGACAATGAACTCACACGTGCCAGTGCGTGCACACACAAGAACAAGACAAGCGTCTCAACAAGGATTCACTTTCACAGAACCTTGCACAGGCACACTATGCTCAAGTCTCACTTAGAAAGGAGTCACTTGGGTTTTTTTTCCCTTTCTTAACACAGCACAAGCCAACGGCCACCTAGACACTCAGACCCACCGATGAATGTTGGATAGAAGGGAGCAGCATCAGACACAACATTTCAGGCCCTGGTTTAATGTGCCTTTAATACTTGTTTTTCCTTTCCTCTGTGTTCACTAAACAGGAATTTTTTTTGTAAGGCTACTTTTTGTAGCTTTTTGTTTTCCCTTTTTATTTATCATGTTTTTAATTTCTTCTCTGAGGAGGAATTCTCTGAATCCGTATCTTCCAATTCAACTCGGTGCCTTTTGAGGCCACTGTGGCCATGAACAGCCCTGCTGCTGTCTGTGGCTGAGGGGTCAGTGGGGTCCTCTCTTGTTCCAGCACTGGGGGTCTCACAGGCCATTCCAGACCCACAACAATCTTTGTGTAGGAGTGTCCCTGTCAGGGACAAGTTATCATGGTCAGTGTCCGAATTTCCCGGGGAAGAGTAGGCCACCACCTCCAGCTCTCCAAAGTTCTGCCCATTGTTGTGAGGGTGAGAGGGGCGGGGGTGTAAGCGTCCATTGTTGTGGTTGGCACAGATGGTTTCAAGGTTCCTCTCCTCATTGTCATCGGACTGGGTCCTAGGACAGTTGCCAGACCCACTGCTGAGAGTGGAGCCAGATGCCTTGGGGATAGGAGGAGACGGTGGCTCCTCAGCCCGACTGCTCAGGGCCTTTCCATTGAGCTTCTTGGTTTCAAAAGGGTGTTCTACAGAGCCACCATTGTTAGTGTCCTGAGAGGTGCCCTCTGGCACCTCTGCCCAAGGGTGGCTACTGTGCTCATGGCCTGGGCCACTGTTGGGATTCCTAGTAGAAGTCCCTTCTTTAAAAACATCCTTGCTGCAGCCTTCAGGGGGCAAGTCCTGGTTCCTCTGGGCCATTGCTGTGTTTAGACAGGCTTCCTTACTGGAAGAAGGGGCTGGGTTGTCTTTGAGGCTGGTTCCCGCCCTCCCTTCCTCTGCCTCGGCTGCCACTAGGGAGGTCTCTCCATCTTTATTATTTGAGTAGGAGATGTAGGAGTAGCGGAGCCACTTGTAAGCTTTATAAATCTTTCGCTCAACTGATTCTATGTCAGAAGTTGGTGACGCCCGGCTTGGCTGAATCTCCAGTGTGGAAGTGCTCCGCTCAGGAGAGGAGGTAGGGGAGGAGGAGAGGTCATCCACTTTAATCTGGGGGTAATCATAGTTGTCTTCTCCAATGTAGGTGTTGGTGGGCTTGACTGGGGCACTGGGCCTTTCTTCTCGGGGTGTCTTCTGTCGGCGCCGCATGGCGTTCCGCTGCCGGGTAGAAGCTCGGCGTTCATTCAGTTCCTCCTCATCCTCTGAGCTGCTGGAGCTGCTGGAACTGCTGGATTCATCTTCAGGACTGGGTGACCGTGGCCGGGGAAAGAGATCTGTGTCCAGTTCAACCTCACAGGCATTCTCTTCAGAATCGGATTCATTGGAAAGGGCCAGGAGGCGTTTGTCCTGGTAGCGCCGCAGCGCAGACAAACGCTGCTGGCGGGAGGCTGCATCCTCACACGTGGGTGTTGGTGGAGTTGACGCCACTGCGTTTGTGGTGGTGACCCGCAGGGGTCCCAGGTGGAAGGCGTTGTCAGCAGACTCATCGACTGTAGGAGGTGGGGAGCGAGGCAGCGAGGCCGAGGACTCTGAGTCAGTGTAGCCCGAGCGCTCACTGACCCCCGCATGCAGCTGAAGGATAGTACTCTCACTAAGGTCACTGTCGGAGTCAGAGCTCCAGCCCTCAATCTCTCGGCGTACCAGGGAGTCAAAGAAGGCCATCATCCGGGGGTCTTCCTGGACCGACTGGTTGGCGTAGTCATGTGACAGGCCACTCCCACTGTTCAGCACAAGACTGATGTACTCTTCATGGGTATAGAGGCAGCGGGAATCATCCTCAATTCGACCATCGAGGTCTCCGGTACATCCTGGCTGCTTATATGGGCTCCAGATCTGCACGGAAGTTGAAAAACAAAAGCAGCAAGGACTGATTAGAAAGTGTTCTATAGCAGAGCTTCCCCAAACCATCCCTGTCATTTAGCCAGGACTTGCTAACCCACTTTAAAAACATGTTCTTTATCAGCCGGGTGCGGTGGCTCACGCCTGTAATCCTACCTCTCTGGAAGGCCGAGGCGGGCGGATTGTTTGAGCTCAGGAGTTCGAAACCAGCCTGAGCAAGAGCGAGACCCCGTCTCTACCAAAAATAGAAAGAAATTAATTGGACAGCTAAAAATATATAGAAAAAATTAGCTGGGCATGGTGGCTCATGCCTGTAGTCCCAGCTACTCGGGAGGCTGAGGCAGGAGGATTGCTTGAGCCCAGGAGTTTGGGGTTGCTGTGAGCTGGGCTGATGCCACGGCACTCACTCTAGCCCAGGCAATACAGTGAGACTCTGTTTCAAAAAAAAAAAAAAACAAAACATGTTCTTTATCAAACTGGATCTTGTGTGCTGCATATGAAAACTGAGACTTTTAGAGTCAGATGTGGGGAAAAGCATGGTCTAGGACATTGTATTAGCCTAATGTCAAGAGACCTAAGTCCTGTCCCTAGGCCCAGGCTAATCACACACGCTGTCTCCCCCACAATCCCCCTCCCTTTCAATTTTGTCTATGAGTACCCTGGAAATTACAATCATAATTTCGGAGCGTAAAGGATGACTTGAAGATTGGCCGGTGTGTTAAAAAACTTTCAGAAGACTGAAGCTGTGCACAGAGAGGTACCACTTTTCCAAAGTGAAAACAATCCCAGCAGTCAGTCCTCTGCGACAGTTAATATTTCAGCCTATAGCTCCACCTCTCCCCAACTGCAACATTTCTATTTTTAACTAATGGGAATTGCTTACTGGAGCTTGATAAGAATAGCCAACTGCCTACACTGCAGTTCCCTCTTGGACATGAGGCATCAGTTACCGAGGAAACTGGGTTCTCTAACCAGAGAGCTGCTGCCTTGCTCCCCGACTCTTCTGTTAACTGCAGGAATAGGTAGGACACACTCCTCAAGAAGAGTTGAATGTAGCTCCATCCATTAACATCCCTCCACTCCACAGTCAGGGCCATGGGCTCATAGCTAAACGGTGGCAGAACTAGAGAATTCAAACTCAGGTCTGTCTGATTCAAAGGCTCACCTTTACAGATTGGATAAGTTATGCAAAAATCAAGTTCAAGGTAATTAAGCTGTCACTGCAAATGAGGATGATTAGCTCCACCTGACTGCCAGACTGGTCCACAGAGCAGCACAGAGCAGCTCAGTTACATCAGCCTGTAGCCATGGCAACTGAGATGAAATTCCAGGCAATTTTCTTGCCTGACAGGCTGGTGTCTATCTTTAGATGGCATCAAACCCAGAAAACATTGGCCCCTCATTCCCCATCCTCCGTCAAGACAAAGGCTTTGTTTCCCCAAAGCTATCTAAGGACAAATTCACCTCCCTGTGGGAATTTTCTTGAGGCTCATTCCTGCCATTCTTTACTTGGCAATTCCTGGGAGGTGGTGTCTCTTTGGAAGACCCCCACTTCAAAAGAGGCTGAAGAAACCTTCTAGATTAGCTCCTCTCCACCAATTCCCAACTCGAATTCAATCGTCCTTCAACTTTGTTCCCACAACTCTTCAGATGTTCTCCCCTGTCCAGCTTCATAATTTCACCCAGGAGAGTTTTAGGGCAGTGGTTCTCAAACTTTGGAGTGCATAAGAATCATCTGAAGAATAATTACAGTGTGGATTATTGATTCCTTAGTCCTATTCTTGGAGATTCTGATTCAGTAGGTCATGGGTTGGTACCAGGACTATGCATTTTTAACAATCACTCAAGGGGTAAGTAGGTGGACCAACTTTTAAGAAACACTGGACTGGGCCGGGCGCGGTGGCTCACGCCTGTAATCCTGGCTCTCTGGGAGGCCGAGGCGGGCGGATTGTTTGAGCTCAGGAGTTCGAAACCAGCCTGAGCAAGAGCGAGACCCCGTCTCTACTAAAAATAGAAAGAAATTAATCGGACAACTAAAAATATATAGAAAATATTAGCCGGGCATGGTGGCGCATGCCTGTAGTCCCAGCTACTCGGGAGGCTGAGGCAGGAGGATCGCTTGAGCCCAGGAGTTTGAGGTTGCTGTGAGCTAGGATGACGCCACGGCACTCCAACCCGGGCAACACAGTGAGACTCTGTCTCAAAAAAAAAAAAAGAAACACTGGACTGTAGTTAGCATAAAATAAGTAGCAGAAAATAAAAGGATTTGTCTGAAGGGATCTTCAAATTCTTTGTGACACTCAGTGTTTGGGAAACATTTAGACACAGTCTCTAGCACAAGGCTCAAGCTATAAATGACTATCTCTGCAAACAGATGTCTGAGGGAATAAAAGAGTTTGGTGGCTTAGAAAGGAAACTGAGGGGTCCAAAAGAGAAAGCCCTTGGGATGATTTTTGGGTCTTATTCTTAATTCTGAGCCAAATTTCTCACCTCCCAGTTTAAAAATGGCAAAATATTAACCATGTTCCCTAATATGAAAATAAATCTAACAGAATTTGTTAAAAGAAGTGCAAATAATAATGGTAAGATGCTGGCCTAGCTACTCAGCAAGCCAGTTTTTAGGTTCCAATCTATTACTACCCAGCCCCCTATGTTTTCACCTCAGGAATGAAAATCATAACATTGAACGTCAGCTTTTGTTTGTGCTCTGGAATGTATTACGCTGAGGTAGACTGTTCATTCCTGAAGCTTGGAGTAATGGAACAACACACAGGATCAGAGGCAGGAGACTTCAGTGTGGGTTCCCACTCAGCTCCTAGCTAGCTGGTGACTTTGGGTGAAGCTGAGCTCCCTCATCTAAACAGTGAATTAGATGGGTCTCATTTCAATCATAAGATTCAGAATGAAACAACCTCCCTCCCCACCAGACTGCCAGTCTTCCGTCTTCAAGGGACTCTTGGCCTAGAGCTGCAGGAGCAGAAAAAACAAGTAGGGGCCTCAACCCCACCACCTCTTGTGGCCCTCAGCAAATGACTTTACCCCCCACCCTTTTTTTTTGGAGACAGAGCCTTGCTCTGTTGGCCCTGCCAGAGTGCAGTGGTGCATTCATAGCACACTGTAACCTCAAACTCCTGGGTGCAAATGATCCTCCTGCCTTGGCCTCTGGAGTAGCTGGGACTACAGGCATGCACCACTACACCCAGCTAATTTTTCTATTTTTTGTGGAGACAGGTTCTCACTCTTGTTCAGGCTGGTCTCGAACTCCTGGCCTGAAGCAATCCTCCTGACTCGGCCTCCCAGAGTGCTAGGATTACAGGCGTGAGCCACTGCGCCTGGCCAACCTTACGCTTGAAAGCCTCTGTTTCTCATCAGTGGAAATGAGGATGATGAAATAACATAGCTTATACCCAAGCACTAATAAATGTGATGCTTTCTCTTTTGTTTGGCAATTGAATACCTCAACCAGAATGTTTTAAACTTATCCTCAGAGAGACTTTTGAATATCAGAAGTACTGACTGTCCCTATTATCTTTGTCCTTAAAATATCAATTTCAACCATTTTTGAAATTATTCATTTCTTTACACCAATAGTCAACAGTTTAAAAGTGAAGCAATTAAAAAACAACTTCCTGTTATTAATACATATTAAATGTGGCTAGCCATGCCTCCTCATGGGGCAAAGTTCACAAGAAAAGGGGGAAGGGATGAACAGCTTTCTAAGCTCAGTGAAAAGCTGAGCTCAAGGGGCTGCTGAGAAAAAGGATGCAGTTCAATTCTTATTCAAACATCATCAAAATGGGAAGCAATTAAGTGACAAGTGTTTGAGCTACACAAGTGACCATGACATGCTTGATGTAGTAGCTCTAAGTCCTCTTCTCTCTTTGTACTATTATACTGAATTTAGAAATTTGTCCATCTACCAAGAAAAAAACTACACCGATAAGGTCCCAAATTGTTACTGCAGGGCTTGCCACATTCTCTAATCTGGCTTCCAAGACTCTGGGCCTGCCTCCAGCCTACCTTCCCAGCTCTATGCCCCAGTCCTCCCTTCCTGTCCTCTCCCATTTGTCTGAAAAGGTCCTATACTTTCCTGCTTCTGAGCAATTTATTCATAAGCACACAACGGGTGGTGAATAAATATTTACTGATCCAATGAAATAAATATCTATTCCCTCTACTTGGAATATTCTTTGTATCTTATTCCTCTCCTTCCTTTTGAAGTCTTTGGTCTTCAAAATCTAGCTCAAATATTACCCTACACTGAGATTACCCCACATAAGAAAAATCTCTTCCTCCTCCCACAGCATTTTGTTTATGTCTCTTGTGCTTCTATTGCATTTCTCATTATCTTTCTTTCTTGTCTCTCCTACTGGGTCATCAATTCCTAAGGAGACCTGTGATACCTTTCCTCATCTTTGTGTTCTCCATAGGGCCTGGCACACAGTAGATAAATCCACATAGGGAAGAATAAACAAATACTGGTCTTTGAGAAAAAAATGTCGGGATCTGCCCTATCTCCACCCCCTCAACATTTTAACTACGAAACAAAACCCTTTCTTTTGCTGAATATGAGCATTCAGGGGGACAGAACACCTGTTATGGGTGAGAAGAGGCTGGTCCTGACAACAGGGACGCTTCTCCTTCCCAGCTAGAGAGGTGGCAGTAAAGGACAAGGACAGCGAGAAGGGGGAGCAGAAAGAGAGATGGAGAGAGAAAAGCAGGCCTCAGGCTGGACCAGAACATGATGCGCTTTGAGCCATTGATCCTCTCAGAAATAGCAAGGAGGAAAGTGACATTTATTGAAACAGGAATTGTCAGGCACAGGTAATGCACAAGGCACCTGGGTGGCAATCACTGTTAGTGCCCTCACTTTACAGACAGGAGACAGACCGAGGGTTGAGACTCAATGGCCTTTCAGGATGATGTAAGCACAGGCAGGGGCAGTAATTCCAATAGAGAGATGAGGCCAGCATGGCACTCGGTCTCACCCTCCTCCTTCCCACGTCCCTTCCTGCAATGTTAAAACCATGCCCTTCCCTACCACACTGTGAATGGGGCAGACATCTGTGAGAAAGCAAAGCTGAGAACTCCAGAGCTATTTGCTTTCTCTCTCACTATGGTCATCTGTGTAGACTTAAGGTTTCAAATGGTTAAATGTGCCTCCTGCTGGGGCAGGGTTCAGATCCCATGGGAACCTGGGAACAGTGAGCTCCACAGTTCAGTCTGGATAACCTCACAGAGAAAAAATTTTCTTCTCTTTCTCCTCTGAGAACTTGGCTAGTTTCCAACCTATAACCTTTAGGGTAAGGACTTCAACTGACTAAACAATAAATGGGGAGACTTAGCACAGAAGCATCCCAGAGTACGCAGCCAAACAGGAATTTCTCTTCTAAAGGAGATGCCCAAGCAGAGGGCTCTCTGAGAAAGAGAATGACATCAACGGGCCTAGAGAAGACACGTTTCAGTGCCAACCCGTTAGTCATAGGCCAAAGGAGAGGGGAAAGCAATGCATGAGACAGGGCCATTCCAATGACTGCCCAAGTGAAGCACTACTGAGATGATCAAATATAGGAGGGTCACTGCCTGCTGCCTTCCCACCAGCATGGCAGATGTGGTGGTACACTGGGAAGAACATAGAACAGGGTTCTGTCCTAGCTTTCCACTAATTAGCTGTGTGACCTCTGATAGTTAATTTATAATTTAAATCTCATCATCTGTAAGAAGAAAAAGTTGGTAAAAATGATCCAGAAGTCCTCTTCTAACCCTATGGGGAAATGTGTGCAGCCATAAAAGTCAGCCCTGATACATAGCACTGGCAAAGCCCACCTCGGGCAAATAAAAATATCAACCCACATGCCAATATGGTAGTTCTGATAGCTGTCCCCTATCACCAAATACAACTTGATTTAGCTCTGGATAGTTTTTTTAAAAATGAAGAAAATGAAAATTACTAAATCATCACAAACCAGTTTTTATTTTTTCTCTGCAAACTCTCTCAGGTTTTCAAGGTCATTTTAAGAAAAAAATTGAAGGCCAGGCACAGTGGCTCATGCTTGTAATCTGACAGCTTTGGGAAGCCGCCTAGAGTTCAAGACCAGCCTGGGCAACACAGCAAGATCCTGTCTCTACAAAAAATAAAAACATTAGCCATGTGTGGTGGTGCACACCTGTAGTCTGCTAGGAGGCTGAGGCTGGAGGATCACTTGAGCCCAAGAGTTGGAGGCTGCAGTGAGCTATGATTGTGCCACTGCACTCCAGCCTAGACAACAGAGTGAGACCCCCATCTCTAAAAAAAAGAAAATTAAACTAAAAAAAAGAAAAAAATTGAGGAATTTTAACTTTTAGTAGAAACATCTTCTATCTTTATCCTCAAGAATTCTACATTTACCCTGAATTCTCATTTCCTCAGATGTGGAAAAAGGGTTACTAGCAACTAAAATATGAGTGATGGGCAGTAGGTCATCCTTCTGTGGAAACAGGCCAGACTGGGTCCCTTTGTTGCAGCTATAAAAATATTTCACAAGCACATGCAGTAAGTTTTTTGATAAATCCTGAGACAATTTGGCTATGATTCTGGCAATCACTTAGATATATCTGTGTCACATTCTGATAGTAATTAATGGCAAGTGCACACTTGGTAATTGAGGGAGCAGTGGTTCTCCTAACCTCCAGGTGAGGTTTGGAAAGCAGAACTCGGCATAATCAACACCAAAGGCCATTGGAAACGCAGTAGCATAAAAGGCAGTGTCTAGAAGAGGTCTGTTTCAAAGCCCAGTGACTAGTTGAAAAAATGGTTCTGAAAGGAAAGTTTTAAAACCACTTTTTAATATCAACTTTCTAATATTTTATAATATGTCAAAATCTGAGAATTTTGATAGACCTTTAATATGTTTAGATACGAGTTCCTACATACATTGTTTTAGTTTCTTCTAATTATAAATTGTTATAATTTCTCTAAAAGGACAGAAGGAGAAGGTGCCTCACCTTGATAATCTTTTCTACACCAGAAGAGCAGATCATGTAGGTGTGGGGATTAAATCGGACCTGGTTAACAATAGATCGATGCCCTTTCAGCACCATGAAGGCTCCGTTGACCACCCTACCAATGCCACCTGGGAAGACAGAAGGAAACAAAAATCAAATGATGAAGTGGATGAAAGTAAACAGATTCCAGTAATGGCAGATAAACAGCTCTGAACAGGAGCAGAGATTTTTTTTATTAACTATACCACCAGCAGAATGCTTAATCTTATAGTTAAAGTTGCTATGGAAAGAGGGAAGATGAAACACCTCTCAGCATATGTGCTCTTACCAAGAGCCTTTATTTAGGCTTTAAGCATTGCCCACACCCACCCACTGCAATTCCATTGTCAATGAAACCAAAGCCACTTAAGACATTTCTCAAGTTTTTGATAACCAAGACAGAATCCAAGTGTTGCCTTGGAAAAGGCCAATCATGCGCTAAATGAGACTGAACTGCTTGGGAATAGCTGGGCAGCTGAGCCAGGAACATGCAAAACCAGAAGCACATAATGATTTAATATACAAAAAACATCTCCGATCCATTTGCTCTCAATTTCTGTGATAAAAATAGCAAATAAACTAAACAAAACAGAAACCCCCCAAAACAAAAACAAAACCACTGGGAAAATAATGGAGAGAATCCTCTTTTCCTCTCTGATAGCAGAGAGAACTAAGGATAAAGAAAGGAGACTTCAATCACTTTTATAATAAGCAGAGCCCAAGTACTGAGAATTTGAACTAGAGAGTGTGCCTTAAAGGCATCATGTATAGATTAAAGTCAAGTGGCCACTGATAGAAAGCTGTATTTTAAGGACCATTCTGTAGGCTTTCTTCTTCAGTGAATGAGAAAAGTACTAGAGCCTGGGAATTTATGAACTTGGGATAAACTCAAAGGTTCAACTTCACTGGTAATGGTATCACACCCATACAGAACACATGCACTCAAGCTCTGAATGAGGTCCCTTCAGAGCAATCATCAACAGCTTAGCACACACAGGGAAACTTGTGCCCCTGTGCAATTGGCAAAATCCAGACACAAACAAATAAGCATTCATTTATTTAATCGAGGAATATCTTTTTAGTTCCTACCAGGAGCATAGCACCACTAAGGCACAAAGTATCATTAGGCACAGTTTATGCTTCACATGCCTCCACCCCACTCCCAACTCTACCTTGTTCAAACATTCATTCCAAACATTTCTCAATGTCTCAGTGTCCGCAAGAAAGATGACTAGAACAATTTCCTGTCCCCAGAAATAACCTGGTTCTAGAGAACCTAAAACAGTTGCTTTCATAGAGGACTCTTACCATGCCCAAGGAGTTCCTTTGGGTCTATTTCTTTTCTAGATAAAGTTGATTATGACAAAGTAGCATTCCTACTCACGGGTCTCCTCTGAATGCTACTTTTCTAACACCCTACCCCTACCACCACTGGGGTCGTCACTACCAAAGAAACTTTTGAGTTAAACCTAGTACCAATCTCTTGTTTAATCCTACTACCTACAAAAAAAAAAAAAAAAAAAGGAAAAGAAAAATGGAATTTAAGTGACCTATCCCAAGTCTAGCAAAGCCAGGATTTGAACCAGAGTCTGTTTGGCTACAATGCCTAAACGCTTTTCACCATATCAGTTGCCTTTAAGGGATAGAAGGGTTTGAATAGGAATGGAGTCAGAAGCTTATAATTGATTTCTAAATCTTTATGACAGTTAAAATAGGTTGTTTTTCTTTTGATGTCCTAAATTAAAAATGGGGAGGGGGGACACTCTATCCAATGGTATCCTGAGCACAAGATCTTAGTACCACCATAAGACATTTCATCACACTTGGAACACTGAATACTCTATCAGAGTAGAGCTGGATCTGTAGTATTTACTCTAGCAAACCTAGAACCTGGGGTGCAATGACTGAAGTATAGCAGGTACATGATAAATACTTGTTGAATGGCTAGTGTTTGAGAACAGTGCAATTTTTGAATAGGAAACATCAAAGAGGACAGATAAAGGGTCTCATATCTTAGAGAATCAGCTACCATAGAACTAAAGTTTATCAACCAAATCAAACTTTCTGACTTGGAATACAATTACAATAGCTTTCAGATCTACAGAATAATTGAAGGGTATCGATGCCTGAAAATTCAGACCATGGAAAAACTGTTTCTACTACTCTTTCATGCAATGTGACCTCATCTGGTTTTTTTTCTTGGCAGCAATTTGAATATAAGGTTTTTTTCTCCTTTTTCCCACCCAAACTGGTACATAGGAAATCTGAAAAAGAAGAGGAAAGTCAATAAACCCAAGAGACTGATGGTGAAAACAGGTACAGGGAGAATTATTGCTGCCATTTGTTTAAGGTAACCAAGGCTGTGTATACAGAAGCATAGCAATGACTGGGTCTGGGAGAGGTTCTTTACAGTTTCTTTCCTGGTTTCTAGGTTTCAAATGATTGAATACAGCTGCTACTGTACAGTTTTACATACAATGATTTTTTGAGAATACATTTTTATTAGTCCTGGAAATTTGTATAAACCAGATAGTTTCTCCTTTATTCTGAAATAGTTAAAGTCAAGATGCCAATATCAGTAAGAACCTGGGGTCTCCTTTCCTCCATTACCTAGGTAGACCCTGCTGGTCAACAACAGAAAGATCAAATTGGAAGGAGTTAAGCAGGGAATATTTTTTCCAACAACTACATAACCTACACAATCTCTGTTCAGGGTCATTTCTAAGACTCTGGGTAAGAGCCCAGGTAAGGATCAACCTCATCCTGTGGTTGTGTTTTTTTTTTTTTTGTCTGGAGACAGAGTCTCACTCTGTTGCCCAGGCTAGAGTGCTGTGGCATCAGCCTAGCTCACAGCAACCTCAAGCTCCTGGGCTCAAGCAATCCTACTGCCTCAGCCTCCTGAGTAGGTGGGACGACAGGCATGCGCCACCATGCCCGGCTAATTTTTTCTATATATGTATTTTTTTTTTTAGCTGTCCAGTTAATTTCTTTCTATTTTTAGTAGAGACGGGGTCTCGCTCTTGCTCAGGCTGGTCTCGAACTCCTGACCTCAAACAATCCACCCACCTCGGCCTCCCAGAGTGCTAGGATTACAGGCGTGAGCCACTGCGCCTAGCCTCATCCTGTGGTTGTTGAGCTGAGTTATGACCTAATCACAAATAGTAAGTGCCAGTGAATAAAATAGCACATACCCAGGAAAAAGGACCTGACTCGTCCTTGAGCTGCCATTTGTTTATATAGCCCTATATATACCAATAGTTATTTCTCTGGGCCATCTGTTCTGGCTAGCTTAGCCAAACATGCTGGCACTCCTTTGTAGATTTTGTTCACAAGTTGAGGCCAAAGTTCCCATATATCCATTTTTCTTTGGTTTAGAACAGATGCTAGGGAGATGGAGAAGGCTATAAATCACCTTATCTATTCTAGTACAAAGTACAAGACCTCAGAAAAGAAAATGAGAACAGGGCATCTCACAGAATTCTAGTATCAGTGACTCACTCATTGTTGACGGACTCCAGGATCCTAGGAAACACATCCAACTCAGAGAAAACACCTAGCTCAGAACCCAGATAAAGATCTTTCTAAAACGCCAAGGCCAAATATCCTCTGAGAGAAGACAAGGGGAAGTGTATAGGTCCTAATTTAATTTCCCTCCCCTTTTCTTCTTAAGCTCCTTTTTTTGCAGGCCAGGGTTTAGACCCTCAGGCCTCTAAAGAATCAGAATACTACTCCCATTTCTAGCCAACTTCAATCACTTCTGTTTTTTTCTAATTTCATTCGCGTCACAATGTCTTCCAAGAATGGCTATGTTTTTGACTCAAAAGCTAAAAGCAAGATGGTCAAGACTTCTTGATGTCTTGGTCTAATAGCAACTTATCAGTCATGCTGGGAAGTGGTCCTCAATGGCACTTGAGGCTATAAAACAGGACACTTAAGTATTTGGTACTGAAATCAATCCCAAATGCAATCTGGACAAAACACCGGTATTAATTTTCTTGTTAGAGTCTTTGGATTTTTCTCCCTTTCCTAGTAACCCATTATAATCATGCACCACACGACATTTAAGTCAACAACAAACCACATATACCATGGTGGTCCCATAAGATTATAATACCTCATTTTTCCCATATCTTTTCTATATTTAGATATGTTTAGATAAACAAATATTTACCATGTGTTCCAATCACCTACAGTATTTAGGACCATAACATGCTGCACAGGTTTGTAGCCTAGGAGCAAGAGACTATACCATACAGCCTAGGCATGCAGTAGGTTATACCATCTAGGTTTGTGTAAATATACTCTATGATGTTCCCACAATGGTGATATGGCCTAACAGTTCATTTCTCAGAACGCATCCCTGTTGTTAAGCAAGGCATAATTGTAATTAATGGGTGGAACAAACACCTTGGTAAGAATGGGACGGAGAAATTAAATGTGAAAGCAGTACTGAGGAACCTGGAATTGGGACCAGAAGACTGGAAGGGACTGATGGAAGACAAAAAATCAAGATGGCAGAAGATAAAATTTGCATTTCTAAGCAATAGAGCACTAGTCTTCATAAAGAGGGAAATAATCTCAATCTTCCAAGATTTAGATGTTGACATATCCAAGATAGTTAGAGTTAGGCATATAAAGAACTTGACAAATGATTGCTAAACAGAAATTAGTAAAGAACACTGTTAAGAATTAACAGTATTAAAAAAACCTCTGTGCTCAAGCAAAAAAGACAGATTACGTTATAGGAAATGCTTTTGGCATTTCGTAGAAGAGTCTTATTTGGTAGCTCTAAATTGGGATATCAAACAAAATCCTACAGAACATACTGATAAGGCAAGACTGTGAACAAATACATAAAGAGGTGGTATTACTTTGTAAGGGGAGAAGTTGAAAAATCAGGTAACAGCAGTTATTCAAATGATACTAAGGATATCAAATCTCTATAATTACCTAAGCCTTCCCTAAGCAATAAGACTTGGGCTTGGGAAAATTCAGCATGTGATATTCACCAAAGAATCCAATGGTTAATTCAGTCTTCATCACAACTCATCTTATTTGACCTATCAGCAAGAGTCAACAATTGGTCATTCCTTCCTTCTTAATCTCCTTTTCCCTTTTTTTTTTTTTTTTTTAAAGAGATGGGGTCTTGCTATGTCACCCAAGCTGGAGTGCAGTAGCTGCTCATAGCCACAATTATAGCACACTACAGCCTCAAACTCCTGGGCTCAAGCAACCCTCCTGTCTCAGCCTCCCAAGTAGCTGGGACTACAGGCATGCACCACCACACCAGACTCCCTCTCCTTGACTTCTCATTGTTGGAATGCTTAGGGCTCAGTCCTTGATCCCTTTCTAAACTCACTCACTTGATAAGCTCATCTGTCTTATGGTTTTAAATATTAATACTACCTATATGCTATCAAAACTTAAATTTTTATTTCTACTCTAGACCTTTCTCTTGAACTCCAGACTTCCGAACTTTATTCAACATCTCTACCTAGATGTTTAAGAGACATTTCAAACTACCTGCAAACTGCACCCCCCACCGTCTTTCAGGAAATCTTGATGGTTTTACCTTCAAAATATATCTAGACTCTGACCCCTACTACCTTGGTTCGAGCCAGCATCACCTGTATTATGTGAGACTTCCACTAGTTCTCCCCATTCCTATCCTTGGCAGCCCCACTCCTACCATCTATCCTCAAAGCAGCAACCAGAGTGATCATCTTAAAGTCAGTTAGATCAAGTCACTACTCCACTCAAAATTCTTTAATGGCTCCCCATTGACTCAATAAAAGCTTACCTCTGACTTCATCCCCTATTATTCTCCCGCTCCCTCCCTCTGCCCTAACACACTGGCTTCCTTGCTGTTTATCAAACACACCAGGTCTTACACTTCAGGAGCTTTTTGCTAGCTGTCCTTGAAATGCTCTTCCCCCAGATTTCTGCATGGCTATGTCCCTCACCACTTTGCGATTTTTGCTCAAATGTGACCTTCTCAATGAGGCCTACACTGAATATTATATCTAAAATTGCATTCTTCTGACTGTCCCCTCCATGCCACTTCGTATCTTCCTTACTGTGCTCTACTTTTTCCATAGCACTTCTAACCTTTTAAACATAATATGTCTACTGTTCATTGCTCTCTCTGCTAGAATGTAAGCTCCACGATGGCAGGGCTCCTTTGTCTCTACTATGCATCCCAAGTCTCTAGAACTATGTCGAGCACACAGTACGTTTTAATAAATATTTGATGAACTAATGAAAAGAAGTGAGTATATTAGACTGTGGAAAACAAGCATGAATAAATTTAAAAATCCCCATTTATGGGCTCCATTACCCAATGTGTGGATTATCCAAGTGTTTCTTATTCTCCATCTTTCTGCAGCGAATTTCAGATTTTCTTTTACAGCATTTTTACTGTAGTAGGAGCAGAGAAATAAAGGGGCTGAAATCCTACCTATCCAAGGGTGCTTTGAAATGCTAATTGCATGAAAACTTTGCCAATCTCCCAAAATCTCTTCAAGCACCTTTTAATTACCTTTTTTATGGGCCTTGAAACCCACTTTTAAATTGAGTGTGTGTGTATTGCATGCTCATCCCTTTTCTCATTGCTGTTATATTAGAAGCTCTTTGAAGGCAAAAAAGTTGTTTGTCTTTCAATGGCCCATAAAGCCTTGTATGATATAAATATCTTATCTAAGGATACTCAATAAGTGAGCAAATTGAAGTAAAACCCCTCATCATTTTCTCTGGAACAGACCTGAAGGAGAAGGTTAAAGCTATTATCCGCTAAAATGAGGTTTGGTAGCTGTTGAGACAATCTATTTCATTCCTGACTCCATTGGTAGAATTAAGAGTTTACTGCTATGCAAGCGACCACTCCACTTCTTTAGTTGGTACATCTAAAAGAGGTGTCAAAACCTCTTTTAGTTGCACCAGGAGAAAAGCCTGAGTGAACAGTCACAGGGTCTTTAAGTTTCAAACCACAAAGAGAAGTACTATCAAGGATACTGGCAATACAGAGAGAGCAGTGGCTGCCTCCTGGGGACCATGTAACCACTTAAGAGATGAGAAAAGCCAGATGGGGACAGCCAGCACTGTCAGTAAAGCTCAAAGAGCTCCACAGGCATCTATGCTTAGTTGCACAAAAAAGTCAATTATACTGAGTTCTTCTTTCATCATATGTACTTCACATGTGTTTATAACCAACTACTGTAACCAATTAAAAACAGCTGTTTTTCCAATTACATGGGACTTGTAACTAACTCACTGAGACTGAATACATGTCTAGAAAAGGAAGAGAGACAGAGCATACACACATATGCAGGCCCATAAAAATGCATTTACAGTTGTTTCCAGCCTACCTCATCAGCCTACTGCCCGTGGGGGTGGCTGCAGTGACTTGGCAGTGAAAATGCATGATTTTCCCTTCCATTCAGGGAAAAACCTGTCACATAAGAGAACCCTCCTGAACTACTGGTGAGTCAAGAGCAGCCTTCATGTAAGAGCAACTCAATCAGCCATTTAGGAGGGTACCAAAGGAGGACCATGTCTTGATTTCTGAGTTTTTAAAAGGAGATTTTAAAAAGGGAGAAAGCTTTCTTAGTGAGAAATAAAAATAATTGAATAGCTACCAAGTACTCTCACAATAACCCTAAGAAGGTAGATATTATTGTTGTTGATGCTATTATCCTTATTTTACAGATGAAGAAACAGAAGTTTGGTAGGATTATGAAATTTTTTCATAGCCCAATTTTAAGATGAATGGATCAGGAATTTAAAGTCAGGCCTACCAACTCTATTACATTGTGCTTCTTTCCATAAATAGTAAGATCTTACAGTGGAAACATACCTCAGGGAAAGCAACTCTATTTGTGAAAACCCTAAGGCCTTTTCTAACAAGAACTAGGGGAAAGGGAAGGGCAGGGCAATATAAATATTTTCAAGAGGCACCTATCTCCCTGACACTTTGTCAAATCCATTACTTCCATACCTAAATTGCTAGGGAGACAATGCTTTGGAAATTAAGAATCTACACTGCTCTCACTATACATAGCAATTACAATGTCTTACACTTGAATGCACATAGTTTTCAGAAAGCTTCCAAGATTATTAAATCACCACACAATATAAGTCAGGGGTAGGGGTATTTTACAGAAGAAACTGAGGCTCAGATAACTACTGTTATATGACTTGCTTAGAATCACTCATCTAGTTAGTGGCAGTTAAGTTCAAGTTAGAGGACTCGAATATAGGTATGATTTTAAGTGTAATACTCCTTTCAATATACCACATTGGCTCTATATGTAACTGCTGGTTTATTTATCTTCAGAATTACCACATAAAAACAGATGCCCTTCCTACCTATCACAGAGGTAGAAACATAGTCTGGTCGGCTTTTTCTTTGCCACAGCAAAATTCCCAGTTCTATTCTTTCCTCTTATTTTTAAAGGGATTTTCAGAAACGAGTTATTATTTGAAATCAACTAAAAAATTGGACCTGATTTTGCCAGGTAGCATGTTTTATGGTGGGTATAGGTGTTATATCTTGAAATTATATCCTCAGCCCACTAGGAAGTCCTATGTGAACCACTTAGCCTATTCATTAAGTTAGTAGCTTATATAGTAAATAAATTTCATATCTTTGGAGTCTGTACAGAAAAAACAGACCTATTGACAGTCTTTCTGAACAAGAAAGCAGGGAAGAATAAGATGCCCTTGCCCTTGGCGCACACTCAGGACTGCTCCTCTATTTCTCTCAGCATTTGGCAGCCACTGTGAAACACAGCAGGCATCCGACAAATGCTGATTACTTGTCATCTAGAGTCAAGTTCTGATTATGCCATTAAGGTATGTAACAGCAAGCCAGCTTCCCCTTATTAGCCTGCCTTAGTATCACAGTCAACAGGTATGGGGGAGGGCAAGGAGGAAGGGAAGCAGAAAGGGAGAAGAGGAGAAGGAGGAGGACAGAGAGAGAGAAGGAGGGAGAGGGAGAAAGAAAGGGAGAGAGAGACCCATAATTGTTTAAGTCAAAAAGGCAGCAGGTTGGATTAAGAGTCTCCTGGCAGAATTTTCCTCACCTAAGCATTCAAAGCTAGAATCCAAAGGCTGCATCTAGCCCTCAGATGTTTTGTTTGGCTTGCTGAGTATTTTTACAACTATGAATTAATTGACAACATTTAAAAATAGAGATATTACATATAAAAATAAGAGGTACCAAGTATCCCTGAAGCCAAGTTGAAGAGTAGGACTGTGATATCAGGCTGTGATATTTTGTTATTGCAGCTCTAGTAGACTAGGTGGCCCATACCTAAGTCACTACAGAAAGCAGCAGGGAGAGCAAAAAACCTACAGTACTATTGCTAATTCTTTCCCATTCTCTCTATTCAAATGTGAAAAAGATTCCAGAGAACAGTCCCAGGAAGGAGAGGCGTATTATCACTTTCTATTTTAAACAATGACTTAATAATTAAAAGCTTTAAAAGATCTGGTAAAAGATACAATTAAACCCAAAGATTATTTCTCAGCTAATCAATCGAGGATTTATGGGGATAGGTGACCTCATCCAGACCTACTTCTAGTGCTAGAATACCACTTTTTTTTTAGTTCAGGTAGACTGCTGCTGTCCGATCTGGTTGTGCTTCAAAGGTAAGCTGCTTCACTCATCTTTCCAAATTCTAGAAAGGGAAAAGCTCTTTTGTAACTTGTCTAGTAGAACTAGGCCACAGCAACTGGACAGTTACACCAAAAGTGGGCCTCAACAGGTTTTGAAAGGCAGACGTTTGGTAACAGTGTTGTTAATTCAGCAATAGGCAAAGGCAAAAACTTCCCTAAACTCTGAGCACTACTGTAGACACATTTTGGGTAATGCATTTGGCATAGTTCTTTATTATTTTCTTAATGGCTATTTTCCAGCTTGATGCCATGTATCACCTGGAACAGATGGCTGTATTGAGTTGTTTTTGAATATTAAAAATAAACGTTTTTCTACTAGCAGGTACCCTGAGTATGCGAGGACACTACTATTAATAATGAAGGAAGAATAGTAGTCCATGGTGTGTATTCAAAAAAAAAAAAAAAAGATGAAGAAAGAATGATCCATGCTGTTTGAAAGCTCAGATGGCTTAGATACAATTTATGAAAAGATGCAGGCTTTTCTCAGAATATATTTAAAGCAAATGTAGAAATATTTCTTCCTAATTTTTTTAGTGTCTGGGGTCAGCAAAACCCCAGGGAATGTACTTATCCATCAACAGAGAAAGCCTCCCTTTAGTTAACATGACCAGGGAGGCCAAAGGAAAGGAAGAGCCCTACCAACTGCTTGTAGGGTGATAAGCAGGAATATGGAGACAGATAATAAAGGAAAAGCATGTAAAAGCAGACAAAAATATTCCAGGTGTGAAACACAAGGGAGGAAATAAAGGACATAAAGGAGATCTATGAAGTCTATAGAAAGGTTCTTGGGAGGAAAAAAAAAAAAATCTAAGCATCATTTATGTCAGGTGAGGCTATGTCTGAGGGATATAGTTAAATCTGGCTTCTAATTTTTCTTTTAAAATTTCCTTTGGGCTGGATGCAGTGGTTCAAGCTTGTAATTATAGCTATTTGGGAGGCTGAGGTGGGAGGATCACTTAAGGCCAGGAGTTCAAGACAAGCCTAAACAACACAGCAAGACTCTGTTTCTAAAAAAGTTCTAAAAACATTAGCTGAGTGTGGTGGCACATGCCTGTAGTCTCAGCTACTCAGGAGGCTGAGGCCAGGAGCTTGAGGCTGCAGTTAGCTATGATCGTCCCACTGTACTCTAGCCTGGATGACAGAGCAAGACTTTGTCTCTTAAAAAATAAAACAAAACAAAACGAAAACACACACACACACACACACACACACACACACACATGGGGAGCATTGTAGAGGGGAAGGGCATGCCTCTAACCCCCACTTGGGTGAGGCAAAGACATAAAGTGTAACCATAATGTTTGTACCCTCACAATACCCTGAAAT
>NW_012150840.1:9531109-9542502 GCF_000956105.1 Propithecus coquereli
AAAAAAACAAATGACCCAATTCAAAAAGGGGCAAAGGCCTTGAACAGACATTTCTCCAAAGATACACAAATGGCCAATAAGTACAGGAAAAGATGCTCAATATCACTAATAATTAGGGAAATACAAATCAAAACCACAAGGAAACACTATTTCACATCCATCAGGATGGCTATTACCAAAAAAACAGACACGAATTGTCAAGGATGTGGAGAAAGTGGAACCCTTGTACACTGCTGGTAGAAATATATAATGGCGCAGCTACTGTGGAAAACAGTATAGCAATTCCTCAAAACATTAAACATAAAACTACCTTATGACCCAGCCATTCCAATCCTAGATAAATATCCAAGAACTGAAAACATACACCCATGTTCATTAGCAGCATTATAAGCAGTAGCCAAAAGGTGAAAACAATCCAGGTGTCCATCAACAGATGAACGGATAAACAAAATGTGGTAAACATATAATGGAATATTATTCAGCCTTTAAAAGGAAGAAAATTTTGACACATGCTACAACATGGATAAACCTTGACAACATTATAGTAAGTGAAATAGGTAGACACAAAAAGACAAACATTATATGACTCTACTTAAATGAGGTACTTAAGAGTACTGAAAATCACAGAAAAAGAAGATAGAATGGTGGTTGCCAAAGGCTAGGAGAAGGAGGAGTAGAATTAGTGTTTAGTGGGTACACAGTTTTAGTTTGGGATGATGAAAAAGTTCTGGAGATAGACGGTAGTGATAGTTGCACCACAATGGGAATGTACTTAATGCCCCTGAACTGTATTTTTTTAAAATGGTTATAATAATAAACCTCATGTTATATATATTTTACCACCACTAAAAAAAAATTTAATGCAGAAAATAAAAACTAAAACCTTCCCAGAGAGTTTTATGCAAGGCCAAGCATCCTGAACTTCCCTATCAGCTGATATCTTTGAGCAGGAAGCCATTGCCAACATATCCACAAGTTAATTCCAGGGGCATAAGAAATCCCCTTTTATGAGGCAGCTTTAAACTGCTTAATCTCAAAAAGATAAAACCCTATGCCAGATCTATTTTAATTTAGACTCATAAAAGCATTGTCTACCACTGTCTAATAGCAACAAGTGAGCAATCCTGAGAGCTCGTTTATTTCCAAAGATTAATGTAAGTGTCTTACTTTAAGTTGAGGTCAGCATTACTTCCTGTCCTTTGGCCTCATCTGCTTATTTCCATTTAAAAAAATAGCCTACAATTTTCTTAAGAAAACTTTGTCCTTAAAAATGACACTGAATGATTCCAAATAAGTATAAGTCATGCAATTTCATATCTAACATAAATATTTGACTAAATACTTTGCAATCATTTAAAAATAAATTTACTAACCTATAAAAAAACTTGTAGGAACATGAGAAAAGAGGCAATGGTCGGCAGGTTTTTTATTTTTAGTTTTTTCATTTTTTACAGACAAGGTCTCGCTTTGTCACCCAGAGGCTGGAGTGCAGTGATATGATCACAGCTCACTGTAACCTCGAACTCCTGGGCTCAAGTGATCCTCCTGCCCTGGCTTCCCAAAGGGCTGGCATGAGCCACCACACCCAGTGGCAGGTAGGTTTAAATATAAGGAAAATGCTATCCACAGTGGATAAAGCAGTGGGTTCAGTTTTCTCATCTGCAAAATGAGAGAACTAGACTGGTTGTTCTCTGAGGCTCATTTAATTCTAAGATTCTATGATTACTCTATGAAGAAATAGTGGAATTCTGATCAGACCTGAAAGTCCCTAAGATGCCAGCCCAAGTGACTTGACAAGTCACTACACAAACATGCTCAAGAATTACAGAGCATGGTGGCTCTCGCCTATAATCCCAGCTACTTGGGAGGATCAGGTGGGAGGATCGCTTGAGCCTAGGAGTTCTGAGACCAGCCTGGGCAACATAGTAAGATCCTGTCTCATTAAAAAAACAAAAATAAATATGTTCTCAATGCTGTGTGTGGAAACTATTATAACAAAAAACCCTACAAAAAGCCAAATACGCTCAAGAAAAGGAAACTCAAAAGGCTAATCTTGGTAAACTTCAATCAAGAAGTTTCCTTAATGATAACAAAAAAGATGATTTCAAAAACGGGCGAAGGACTTGAACAGACATTTCTTCAAAGAATATACCATAGCCATATACAAATGGCTGATAAGCACATGAAAAGATGTTCAACATCACTAATAATTAGTGAAATGCAAATCAAAACAATAGTGAGATACCACCTCACACCCATTAGGATGGCTACTATCCAACCCCCTGCCAAAACCCAAAAACCAAAAAATTGTTCCTCAAAAAATTAAAAATAGAATTATCATATAATCCAGCAATTCTACTTCTGGGTATGTATCCAAAAGGACTAAAAACAGGATTAGAGATATTTGCAACCTATGTTCACAGCAGCACTCACTATTCACAATAGCCAAGAGGTAGAAGCAACCCAAGTGTTCACAGACAATCATAACAAGGAAGGAAATTCTGACATATACTATAACATGGAAGAACTTTTAGACATCATGCTAAGTGAAATAAGCCAGTCACAAAAAGACAAATACCGTATGATTTTACTTGTATGAGGTTTCTAGAGTACTCAAATTCGCATAAACAGAAAGTAGAATTATGGTTGCCAGGAACTAGGGGGTGGGAAAAATGGGGGGGAGTTACTTTTTTAATGGGTACAGAGTTTCAATTTTGCCAGATGAAAAAGTTCTATAGATTGGTTGCACAATAATGTGAATATACTTAACATTACTGAGCTCTATACTTAGAAATGGTTAAGATGGTAAAAATTTTTTTTAAGAGATAGGGTCTCATTATGTTACCCAGGCTGGTTTCAAACTCCTGGGCTCAAGTGAACCTGCCATCTCAGCCTCCTGAATAGCTGGGACTACAGGCGCATGCCACTGCACCCAGCTAAGAGGGTAAATTTAATGTTATGTGGTTTTTTTTTTTACTACAATAAAGAAAATTAAAAAAATAAAAATAGCAAATGTTGGTGAGGATATGGAGAAATTAAGAACCATTTTCAACTACTGGTGGGAATGTAAAATGATACAGCCACTAAAGAAAACAATATGGCAGTTCCTCAAAAATAAAAAATAGATTTACCATATGATCTAGCAATTCTACCTTTAGGTATAGGTATACATCCAAAAGAATTGAAAGTAGGGCCTTAAGAAATAGTTGTACATCCATGTTCACAGCAGCATTATTCACTATAACCAAAAAGTGGAAACAACGAAAATGTTCACTGACAGATGAACGGATAAAGAAAATACGGTATATACATATAATGGAGTACTACTCAGCCTTAAAAAGGAAGGAAATTCTGACACATGCTGCAACGTGGATGAACTTGGAGGACATCATGCTAAGTAAAATAAGCTAGTCACAAAAAGACAAATACTGTATGATTCCACTTATATGAGCTACCTAGACCTGCAGCCTCAACGCCATATGTGGCTTCCAGATCCCCAAGTACGGGCCCTCAACTGTATCTAAACATCACAGAACAAATCCCTTTATTAAAAGGATTTCTTCTGTAAAATTTGGATTGAGTCAAAAGGCCACATTCAAGGATCCGGAAGGCCACATGTGGCCCCAAAGCCGCAGGTTCCCCACCCCTGGATGAAAAAGTTCTGGAGGTAGATGGTAGTAATGGTTATACAACAGTGTGAATGTTTATACTTAACATTACTAAATGGTATACTTTTTTAAAAAGTTTCCTTAAAAAAGGAAGGAAAAAAAGATGAATCCTCACTGCCCTGACTTGAGGATCCATCTAATAACTCCCTACAGTTTATGGCACTATCTGGCTGAAGTTAAGAGTTGAAATTCAGGAGCTCAAGAGTTTTCCTCTCACAGCCTGTTTCTCAAAACAATCTACTAGTTAGGAGAAAAGATTTATTCACTACAAACTAACTGAGAACTTATATGCCAAGCAGTGTGGTGTTTCCAAAGATATGTAAGGTAATACCTGGGTTCCCAAGGTGCTTAAATCAAGTAGAAAATATGAAACATGTAGGTATGCAACTACCATTCTATGAAGTAGAGATTGCTAGGTGCTATTATGAGAAATAAGGTACCTGGAAATTCACAGACAAGAAACAAGACAAGGCAGATTTGAGCACTGAGCCAGCCTCGGGGAAAAATGTGGTTTAAAAGGAGAAAGGATGGAAAGAGCAAAGAAAGCAATGGCACCCATGTAGTCTACTGTTTTAACAGAAGCAGGAAGCTTGGTGTAACTCACTCCTTGACACCCTGCTCACATCCCTCAGGCCTCACTGCTTTGTATACTCTGCCTGATCTCCAACTGCCAGGATCCAAATTTCTTTGCCTGAGGGCTTTCTACAAAGCCTAGGAGTCTGCAGGGCTATGGCAAATGAACACTCTATAGGAGCAGCCCTCAACCAATGACTGAAGGGGTTTGGTGTATCAATATCCCAGCTTCGTTGTCCCTAGATAGAGTAACTCTGACATGTGTGCTCTATACCCTTTCCCCCTCAGGATGAAACTCCAACTGCTCACAGTTGTAGCTGGTTCACTTATTCACCCTTCCTTTCCCTGTCTCACTTCTCTACTCCTCCGCTATTGTTTACTGCATTTCCACATAAACTACTTATACCTGAAACCTGAACCCAAACTAAGACAAAAGGGGGGTTATGGACAGAACACAAAAGAACTCCCCATTAATTACATATATGATATGTAACTTATTTATTGCCTACCATCTCATCATTTCATGTTTTATGTTTAAAAGAGTCTATAAACTTCATATAGAATTCCTCCTATCCTGCCCCTTATCCACTTCCACAAACTAAACAAACAAAAAATAAATATTAAAAAAGAGTGAGCCCAGGCTGGGCTTATCAGAAGTTTTACTATTTCATTGTGAAGGATCAGTGCTTTCCTATGTGTTCAGCTATTCACCGGGGCAAAGCCATGAAAAAGTACAAGGGGACTCCTAGATAGAATGCTGACTCAGAAGATTGCCTTAGAAGGAAGAAAACTCTCCCACAGTGTTAAGGCTTGTTGGATTTAATATGACAGCTCTAAAATACGTAGAAAATGTGTAGAATGCACAGGCTTCTTCTCAGGGATAAGGGCAACTCCTAACTTCTCTTCCTTTTGGAACTGCTTTCCACCCACCACAAGGGAACAGCTCAGGATGATTTTCAAGGAGGGGGTCTTGACCCACTGATGTCAAGTCAGACCGTGTAAGTATTCACACATACTGGAATCATGAAACTGCACTGAGGAATTCATTATGGCATTTCACGGTTGTCTGCTGGATGCCTTCCAGCATTAAAAGTTGGCTGCCTGGGATACTGCTGACTGTGGGAGACAGAAATAAAAATGAGTTCATTCCTTTATCATTAAACAAATATTTACAGAATGTCTACATGTGTTGGGCACTTTTCCAGGGAAGGGAATACAGAGCTGATCAAAAGTGACCCCAACCCTGTCCTCATGAAACTTATATTCTGCTGGGTGGGAGAGGAAAAAATTATATACAAATATTATGTGGGTAGAGAGTAGGGAAAGAAGTTAAACAAAAAATATAATGTGTCCAGTGGTGGTAAGCAGTATAGAGAAAAATTAAACAGCAGGTTAGGGCATACAGGGAGTGCTAGGGGTGGGGGTGCTAGTTTCCGTTTTATATAGGGTGGTCACAGAAGGCCTTTCTGATAAAAGGGCATTTTGAAAAAAGCCATGAAGGAAATGAGGGAGCAAGTTATGTAAATATCTGGGAGAAGGGTATTACAGGACAGGGAACTGAGTTCTGGCTATTTAAAAATATGAGGTACCCATTAAGTTCTTTTGTCTGTCCTTGTTCCTTTTTTTTCTTTTTTTTAAAGCTATGCAGAAATAAAGATTATTTCAAGTAAGCTGAGTACCAAGATACATTTAACATCATTAGCGCAGTTGGAAAGATTCCTCTCTCCTAAAGCTGTTTTGGAAGGGTCATTGCCTCTTGGACTCAGGCTGGTTGGAGCCTCTGAATGAGGTCTTGCTAATGGTTACTGCTTAAGAGGACCAACAGGGCACTGCAAGTCTCAGTGAGCTATCTCACAAATATGTACCGTGGGATGAGAGGAAAAATGAGCAAGAAAACAAAGACCAAAGAGTGCCAATGGTAACTGCTACCCAAAGAAACCCAAAGTACACAATTACATTAAGATTTAAGGGACACAATAATTATTTAAATTAACCTGAAATTGAACTTCACCTCAAGCGGTGAAACTGTAGGTATAGGTCTCTCTCTCCCCCCTGTCCTTTTTATCTTCATATCTAATTTCAAACAGTAGCTGATCGTTCTCACCCAGGGAATCTGGTGTTTTGGGTCTGAAGCTGACCCAGAGTAAAGGGCTATATAAGTGGGCAAGCTACAGAAACGTAATAGAAAAAATGGTTACCCCAAATTCCTATGTTTAACATTTTTATTCCCTTTTGTGATGTATGACTTCACAACCAACATTCACATTTAAAACACTACTGTGAAAGAACCTAAAGATTAGTATTTAGTTTTAGAAAGGCAGAAACTAAATAAAGTGGTGTTAAGTTTGTGGACAAGTGGGGATATAAATATGAAGAATTCATTACCTTCTCTAAGTATTTTTTTTTTTTACCTCATTCTAAATGGTGAGGGGTAAACCACAAATTAAAAACTCACTTCATATGAGTCTTTTACCTTGTATCCTAACTGAGAAGAACCAGGCAGGGCTCCAAAGAAGGAGAAAGAATGATTTAGATGCTCCATCATCTAGGCAGTAAAGTCTCATTTCACAAAATGCCCTGAGTCGAGAGGGAGGTAGGAGACCCATAGAGTATGTCAGAATATAGAGTAGAAAACATACTTAATTTTAATTTGACTTTGTGGGTAAGATAGGTGATACCGATGCAAAAATGAACATAAGTTGTTGTGTGTATATACATTATCCATAATCCTTCTCAGCTGGCCATAAAGGTTAAAGGTTGGCCACACTCTGACACAGCTCACTGTTCATTCATTCCGTGGTCCAAGAGGGTAACCTGTTTGCCCTCTCTTGAATGCAGCCTAGACATTTTAAGTAGAGTTAACCTAAGGCCAGCACATGGTAGGATTTTATCTAATCCACTGTTAGTATAGAAATATTAAGTATGGAGGTATTAACTTGCTCAAGCACAGGGAAAGATTAACAACCCCTTTCCAATAGATTTCAAGAAAGAACCACCATCACCAATATAGAAAAAAAGATTACTGCATTGGCATATGTCACTGTTTCATTTGCCCAAATGTTCTCTGTCAATCCACTAACCTTTATAGAAGACGGCCACTCAAGTAATATTCCCTGCTCTCTAGTACTGTTGTAATGTCCAGTATTCCCTCCAAGAACTCCTACTTCTTTCTTCACCTCTTAAATTACACATATTCTCTAAAAAGATCTTTTTCTCTTTGCAAGGTGTTTTGCTAGCTGAATACTCAGAGGCCCATGCCTTTAAATATAGTCTCCCAAGTCACAAGAAATTTTTAGTGACTTGAAGGTTCAAAGGATCTAATGCCATAGGAAAACTGCTTACTAAATAGAAGCCTCCCAGGAAAAAAAAAAATCAAATTTATTAGTATCCTTAAGCAAAGAACTATTTGTCCCTCCCTAACTCCTTTATTTAAACCTTAATGGTTAAACAAATCAAAGAAAGGACTAATTTGGATTTGGGTAACTCCCTACCATTATATTCTAAGGCCTCAGGGGGATTTACAAATATGGATATAAACAAAAATGGCGCCCCCAGAACATCAAAGTTAAAAAGAAGAAAAAGTTCTAGAAGGCAGAGGAGACAAGCCATCCAACTGATAAACTTCAAGAATAACCCAGAATATGTCTTAATAGGTCCTTTGCTAACAGAAAAATCTCTCACTGCTTGATAGGTAAGATAGAAAGATAAATACACTCATAGGTTTGTGTTTGTGTGTGTGTGTGTGTGTGTGTGTGTGTGTGTGTGTGTGTGTGGATGGTGTGCATGCTCACACAGCATTTGATATTCCCGAACATCTGCTGATGAAGACGGAAACATATCAATCAGTTACTATTCACTGAGTACTGATCAACTTACATAGTTCTTTCCAAAGGCTCCTTTCCTAGTAATTGATTAATTATTCTCTAGTAAATGGCATGTCTGTCTAATTAACTGTATTGACTAGGATAGAAAAACCAGATGGCTCTCTAGCCTGGATCAGTAACAGCAGAGAGACTGCTATTTAACATTTAAATCAAACACTGCTCTTATTTCTCTCTGACCTTTTGTCAGAAGGGGAAGAATTGTGAACTTTGTAATATGCCTTCTAGAAGACTATTTCCAGAAAAAAGTTTGCTAATTGGTATATAATACACCTTTGATCATATCATTTATACCCAGTGCTTGCCACAAATACCATCCAAAGCAATCAGAGCAAATTTTCTTAGGAAATGGACAAAGCCATAGATTTACTTTATTTGTAGTAGGAGAAGTTCCACTGGCTCCCAAGAAAAGCATACAAATATGTATGCCCATAAGATCAACACTATTTTTGCAGGTGAAGTTACATTATTCTTGCTTCTCTGGACCATTTGCCATTTCAGCTCCATTAGGCTTCTGGAATCCTTTAGTTTATTAAAATAACCAACCTTTATAGGTTCTGAGTAGGAAAAATTCTATTAATAAAGAAATATTCCATAAAGACAGCAAATAATAGTCAAATAATCAGTAGGAAAGAAAAATTTTAAAATGCTCAAAATCACCAACAGCTGCTCATAACAAAGTAGCCAGCATTACTTAAAGATGAATCTTTATTTGCAAAATTCTTTTTGGAAACTTGGGCAAGACGAAGGCGCATCAACCAAATGGCCTTGAGCACTAAGCCTTCCCTTTGTGGGCCTTGGTTTTTATACACAAGAATTGGGAAGTGAGAAGATAGCATCACTCACTTCAGTCCATATGAGTGTTTACTCTTCGAGTAAAGGTCTCTAACTATTCTGAGGAAAAACCGTTATTTTCTTTTTTTCTCCAAAGCTTGAAGATATCCCCAAAAGTAAGATCTACTGAAAGTAAAACCTCTAAGGAGGACAGGGCAGGTAGACAGTAAAAATTATACTCTGTTCCCTTTCATTAATATCTACCAGGGATTTCCTAGTGGGGACCAGACTCAGACAGGAGCTATACATTAAAGGAAAAAATACCATGTAGTGTCACCAAATCACATCAATTCTACCTGTTCCTAAGAAGAAATCCAAGACACCTTGTGTTTCTTTTCAGCTGAACAATTATAAACTAGACCATATCTAGCAGGCCTACACACAACTCAAAACCTTTTTAACTTCTAAATTCTAAAGCTATATCCAGGATTGATATTACCTGAGCCTCTAGGTTTCAGGAGTTCCATAAACCCTTTATTATTAATATTATATGTAAAACTATGTGGACACATGCATTTTTCTGAGATGACTGTTCATAGCTTTTAGAAGACTTTCATAGAAGTCCAAGATTTAAAAAGAGTTATAAATGGCTCATTTAATAAAGTTATTTTCACTCTACCTTCTCTTTATAAAATAAAGTTTCCCAAAAAAAAGTTGCCTAAAATATTCACTCCCTAAACAATACATACAAGGAATTCCTCTGACACAACTTTCTGTATGCAGTCTTCCTCATCAGCCCATGGAAAACCATATCACCACTTAATCTCTACAACACAGGTGGCAGCATGTCTATGAGCAAGAGGGGACAATCAGGAGCAAGATACTGAGCCTAGTCCCGGTTCTGCTAATGATTAGATCAACCATCTCAAACTACTCTGGGCCTCAGTTTCACATGAGGATGAAACCTGCCCAACAACATCCAAAGGTTGCTGGGAGGATTTAAAGCTAATAGTGGATATGAAAGTGCTTTAGAAGTTAAAGAGCTAAAAATATATAAGATATAAAAGAAAGGCTGAGAGATAAAAAAAAAAAAAAATAGTAGCCTAGAGTCACAAATCAAAGGATAGAACACAAGAGTTGAATTTCCCCCTATTAAAAGTGTATTTTTATCTCAGATAAGAGATAACATATGGCATGCCAGGCCCCCCAAGTGGGCTTAATCAGAGGTAGATGGAATTATATTTTTTTTAAAAAAGCAAAGTTATAACTTTATAGGGCACTTCTCTGGCCTGGAGAGTACTTACTGGCGCATTCCTGCACCTCTGCTATACCCATATAATATCAACACAGAGAGGTTGACTGGTGATGTAATGTCTGAGGCCAGGCCATGTATTCAAGACCATTTTGTTGGATTTACAGGGTACAAGTCAGTTCTTTTCTCCAGGGGCTGGGACAGGATGATTTCATGAGCATGATTTTTTGGGGCCTTGCTATCTATCAAGTTCGAAAGAAAGGCCTGTATAAGAGATCTCAGTGCTCAGATGCACCAGTGTTTAGCCCTTTCAAGAAAATTTTATTATACTTTTTCCTTTCTTCCCCATCCCACTTTCAGCAAGATGTAGGGACTCTTAGGCTAGGCATTAGATGAGACTAAAGCAAGAAAAGATTTTTAAATGACCAGACTGTACATTTTCAGGTACACATGCCTGCTAGCCTGAAAGACTTACTTTCCAGAAGCCTGAGCCACTCTGTTGGATTCATAATCTAGGACAAGAGCCATTTAAGGAATCATGAAAGAAAAGGAACAAAAACTGAGTGCTCTCTTACAAGTGGGTGCCAGAAAAGCTAGCAGGTCGAACACGGGCATTCCTTATTAACCCTGTTAAAAGACTGGCTCTCTGAGAGTGTAGAGGGGAGTGTGAAGCTTCGAAGACAGAACGTACCCAGTCAGGCTTCAGGGAGAAAACAAACAAAACAAAAATCCAAGTAGGAAGCAAAAGCAAGAACAACCACCCTTGGGTTCAGGCAGCTCCAAAGGAAAGAATGCTGTTTTACTGCATTTCCTCACTGCATTGCAAGACTAGAAGATGCACTGGTTACCAAAAAAAAAAAAGTTATAGCAGTGAACTCTGATGACATCACCGTACTCTAGCCTGGGCAACAAAGTGAGACATTGTCTCAAAAAAAAAAAAGTTAAAGCCTTTAGTTAGGACTAATTGTTTCTGTTGATAACCAGCCAACCTGATGTCACTTCTGTCACCTGATCTAATGCTAGAAATTATTAAATTGAATAATTAAAACATACTAGAGGCCAGGCCCAGTGACTCACGCCTGTAATCCTAGCACTCTGCGAGGCCAAGGCAGGTGAATCGTTTGAGCTCAGGTTCAAGACCAACCTGAGCAAGAGCAAGACCCCATCTCTACTAAAAATAGAAAGAAATTGGCCAAACAACTAAAAATATACAGAAAAAATTAGCCGGGCATGGTGGTGCATGCT